>NC_137864.1:29641122-29958622 GCF_963924005.1 Protomyctophum bolini
GATGCTTCCGCAAAAACTAATTCCACCCACTTTCACCTGTAAACCTGTATTCTTGAATTTAACCTTAATTTGAATCCCAACACACCTCTGCAATTACTGTAGGCCTATGTGAGTAACATGTAATTTTGGTTCTCGAGCTTTCACAAACACGCTCGCACACACACACACACACACACACGCACACACACACACACACACACACACACGCAATTTTGGTTCTCGAGCTTTCACAAACACGCTCATACACACACACACACACACACACACACACACACACGCACAAACACACACGCACACGCACACGCACACACACACACACACACACACACACACACACACACACACACACACACACACACACACACACAGTGCACGTACGTTGTAGCAGTAGACAAGGCCATACCCTCACATCACTCAGCAGGTAGGGGTATGTGTAGGGGTATAGAGGCCCCTTTTGCTGCCTGCCAGAAGAAAATGGCTTGATTATGAAGTTCAGGTCTCTGAGAGAAATGACCCAAAAGAGTAATTGTTACGGGTCACTTATCTATAGCAATTTATCTCTGAAAGCTTAGGTTTCACAAACCTATCAAACAGTTTGGAAACTTTTTTTTAATATATATATATCTGTCAGTACCTTTCATTAACTTCAACTTATGTTTTTGTAGGAGCAAAATGACCAGTCCATTTCACTTGGTATTTATCCCTTAAGTTTAGATGGTTTAGAAAGCTGAGCCAGAGTCAGCCTAGAGGACAGATGGAATTTGGTCCCATGTCAGCAAGCTGTGGCTCTGCAAAGCCTAATTTATAATTTGTCGCATGGTCGCATCGCTCGATATTTAGGTGAATACTTTCTTTGAACAAGATCAAGGCCTTACAAAAAAAGTATAAATTAGCCCTTAACACAATAATGATTTAGTTGATGATATATAATATAATAATGTAGGTAATTTCTATATTAATAGTACATGTTGATATGCAAGGTCCTGATGGCATCATCGGTCCGAGACCTTCAGCTCTCACTCGACCGGTTCGCAGCCGAGTGTACGGCGGCTGGGATGAGGATCATCATCTCCAAATCTGAGGCCATGGTTTTCAGCAGGAAACCGGTAGATTGTGCAGTCCGGGTAGGGAATGAGGCATTACCCCAGGTGAAGGAGTTGAAGTATCTCGGGGTGTTGTTCACGAGTGAGGGAAGGACGGAGAAGGAGATCAGCTGGAGAATCGGAGCGGCAGGGGTGGTATTGCAGTCGCTGTACCGCACGAAAAGAGAGTTGAGCCAGAAGGCAAAGCTCTCTGTTTACCGAGCAATCTTCGTTCTTACTCTCACCTATGGTCATGAAGTGTGGGTCATGACCGAAAGAAGTTTTCTTCGACGGGTGGCTGGCATCTCCCTTATAGGGTGAGAAGTTCAGTCACACGAGAGAGTAGAACCGCTGCTCCTTTGCCTGGAAAGGAGCCAGCTTAGGTGGTTCGGGCATCTGGTTAGGATGCCTCTCGGGCGTCTCCCTAGGGAGGTCCTCGACGCACGTCCCACTGGGAGGAGACCCTGGGGCAGACCAAGGCGCAGTTGGAGGAAACACATCGACTCACTGGCCTTGGAACGTCTTGTCCCCAGGAGGAAGTCACGTGACTGCATGGAGATCTGCATATATGGAGCAACTCTACATCTGACTTCAAACCCTTAGATCTCCATATCTGCATATATGGAGCAACTCTACATCTGACTTCAAACCCTTAGATCTCCATATATGGAGCTGACCTGTTCTGACATTCCATATGTGGATCCTTCACCACCCGTCCTTCCTGTTCTGACATTCCATTATGTTGATCTGACCTCATCAAACCTCGTACACTCAAGACACGCTCCGTTTATGGCCGGTACAGAATTCATTCCATATGTTGATCTGACCCCCCCATGCTAATTAAAGCGCCAGTGCTCGACAAGCAGTCTGCTGTCTGCAGGCGGATGCGTGCATGTCTTGAGTGTACAGTGTTTGATGAGGGCCCAGGTAGGGCTGGGCCTTACGTTTCAGGCCTGTTGAGCACTCTAGTTTTCACCGGCTGCCGGGCGCAGCTGCACTAATAACTTTGGGGCGGGCCCGTCTAGAGTTTGAATGGAAGTCAAAAGGGAGACATCGAAGAAGATCAACATCTGGAATGTCAGAACAGATCAGCTCCATATTTGGAGATGGAGGCGTGATGTCACTAGGCGTGATGTCACGAGGCGTGACCATATATGGTGGTGTGACATGACACACAGAAATGCAGGTTTTCATAGTAAATGCGACCTATACTGTCGCAATAATACATGAGATTTATATAGCACTATTCAAGATACCTTTACAAACGCAAAACAAAACAACTGTAGACAAAACCACTAGAATAGACAAACAAGTTTATTTGTCAAAATAACATTGTAGTTACACTGTTACAAGTTCTATTGTATTGACATGTTTGTCAACCATAAACCATAGGGTTTTTGACATTTTGTGTAAATGCTTTAAATGTTTCTGATGTGCTAATCTCTAAACAACTTCCTGCTAAATTACAAGCTTGGTCACAGGGATGCAAAGTAGTAGCCACAAAGCTTCAAATGAAAGTTAACAAGGCAAACAGTTGTGTATTTAACCCCTTACGCACTATCTGTATAACGCACTATCTATCTTTAATAGTGAAAATGAGGTTAGATATTTCATGACAAGGGTTCAGATTTAATTTGTGCACATGATGCATTAACCACTTTTGTACCATCACTTTTGTGTGAGTCACCATAGAGATAAACAAATCAATATATAAACAAACATTAAAAGTTTTTTTTCCTCAGTCGCTCTTCTCTGCCCCCATAGCAGATTTGTTTGCTTCTTTTAACGGTCTGTTGCTGAAATAGACAGGCTTCTACATTACTTTGTTTGTTTAGACTTTCTATAGCAGAAGCCTTTGATACTCCTTGTATAACTGTTCCTGTAAATCTCAGGAAGCATGGTGAGGTAGCATAATAACTAGCATGGACGCTTCTCACATGCTGTTTTGGTTGTTTCACTCAACAACACTGTAATCATTTCTGTGTGTGTGTGTGTGTGTGTGTGTGTGTGTGTGTGTGTGTGTGTGTGTGCGTGTGTGTGCGCGCGCGCGCGCGTGTGTGTGTGCGTGTGTGTGTGTGTGTGTGCGCGCGCGCGCGTGCATGCGTGCGTGCGTGTGTGAGAGAGAAAGGCACGGGCACACATGATGTGCTTGTGCCTGTATGTTTATGCGCTTATGCACGTGTGTGCAGGTCTGTATTCCCCTCATTAAGTTAACTACGGTTGACTTGCCAAGGCTTGTCATGAGACCTGTGCCTAGGCTATGGTGCCAAACTGTGTGTGTGTGTGTGTGTGTGTGTGTGTGTGTGTGTGTGTGTGTGTGTGTGTGTGTGTGTGTGTGTGTGTGTGTGTGTGTGTGTGTGTGTGTGTGTGTGTGTGTGTGTGTGTGTGTGTGTGTGTGTGTGTGTGTGTGTGTGTGTGCGTGGGCATGCGGGCATGCGTGTGTGCGTGCGTATGCATGTGATGATGTGCATGTGCCGCTTGCGTGTGTGAGACACACTTCTGAGGTGCAAGGCCTGTTATTTCAACCCAGTTTTAAAAAAGAGAGACAGGCGTGTAGAGGTGCTGTGTAGTCATGTGTGTCCTCTCCTTGCACACAACTCTTGTTTGTTTCCTTCCCAGTCAGTACAGGGGGGAATACCATATGTTTTCCACCAATGTGAAGCACGATGCAAAGAGTGTGTCAAACAGGCAGGGTTAAATGACAGCCAAAACTAGAAAAGCCATTTTTTAAATCTCCTTCTATGCTTGATGGAATGCAATGTGAGCTGAAGATGTACGAAGAAATTATGTATATTAATGAATGTATGTCTTCTTTTAAAAGACAAGTACTACCTGTAGGTCATGGGCAGCACTACCAGCAGCTTGGAATTAAGCCACTATACACTAGTGCCAGCTTGTCTCTTTGCATGGCCAATTGAAAATGAATGCAAAGACAAAGGCATATCTCCTCAACTGTGGGTTTGGAGATGTCCAGTGTCTTGCTAGAACAATGACAACAACAAAAGCATCACCCCTTTTGAGTTACTGCTAGCTTGTCAAGGGTGCAGGCTTATGCAAAGTGACACCAACTCAAGAGGTTTTGTCCAAAGCGGTTTTTACGACTTTCCATTGGTTCAATATTTTTTGAAACAACACACAGACATAAAGGATGTTCAATATCACTGATTTATACAAAAGAAAAATGTAAAAGAGTTAGTTGGTTTCCTCCTGACAGCAACGATATGTGATATGGTGAGTTAGACTCTCAGAGACACAGCTAACTAGACACTGAATCAACTCTATTGGTTTGCGAGATTAGCCGCAGACTTAGACCACAGACACACATGATGCACACCCTCTTCTAGATGTCTCGTCTCACTGCATAGGCACCACGCCGTACACAATATCTCACTGCAGGTCACATGGTCTTCTCACATGGGAGGCCGCAAGAATATTGTACAGTGTGAGCTTGTACTGCCAGGTCTCTGTGACTGCATGTGATGTTTCTCCACACAACCTGTTTCTCATACAGTTTCAACATCTCCTACTAGTGTTGACTGTTGACACCAACTCTGACACCATGGATTACAGTTTCTGTCCCTAAATCACCCGCATTAAGCAACCAAGTAGTTTCAACTAGTAAGAAGTGAGTCATAGGAATCATAAGAACCCATTAATGCCTTTTGCATTAGGGTAAGAATACATGGCCAATTTGCTGTCGGGTGGAAACCTTGTATGTGCAAAACCGTTACTTTTCAAGAAATGGGTAAATGAACCTGTAAAACACAACTTAAATGCTTAAATATTTATCAAACCCAAAGACAGACTGGGGGGGGGGGTGAGAAATCACAAGAATAGCAGATCAATGAAGGCTCACAATGTGTGGTGTCGTGATACAGTCATACAAAGTAGAAACTAGATAATTCAGATGAAAAAACGTGGAGAGATTCTGGGTGGGAACCCCTTTTGGTCTTAGCATTATGCTATGCTTTAGCTATTGAAAAATAGCAGATCTACAAGCTCATAGCGCGCCACCGAGTGGCGCGCTACGAGCTTGTAGGTCTGCTATTTTTGAAAAATCAAAGAACCACTGACATAGAAACATAGCTTTTTCAGAAAACTGTCAGGATGTAGAAGACATTTTTAGAATCTGATCTCAGGTCAGAATGGGTTAAATATGTTTTCTGTCTGAGAGCAACGATAGGTACTGGGTATAGGTATTCAAACTACTGTCACTGTCTGAAACACGTACTGTACATTGCTGGACACACAGAAATGACCCACAACTCAACACATGATCTCCTCACATGACTTAGACGAGAGGTGTCGTAAACTTTAAGCTTAGAAGTACAGTATAACCGCATAGATGAATCACTAGCTATCGGTCTACTCCTCTACAATGTGATGTATAGCTACGTAATGTGTTTTTTCCTCAAAGCATGACAGAGGAGTGATTGTATTTGGCTTTGTAGAACCACTTGAAGACAATGACAAATCTTTATGATTTCTAAATTAAGCCTATGATTGCTGTGCAAACATGTTTTTTATGTTCTCTATCAGTAGACAGTGCTGTGTGACAGCTGTGTCATATTAGCACAGCAGCTGATTTATAGTGCCTCTGATAACATTCTGCACCGTCATGCCAAGTCAAGCTTTATTTGTACGGCATATGTCATAACACAGTCAAGCTCAATGTACTTCACTCGAAAACATAATACATACAAATTATACAATATATATTTTTATTTTTAAATACTTTAGATATATAGCCTACTTACGTACCATGTCTTGGCTTTGAAGATCAGCTGGATAGCTTTGCATTTGTTATAAGCCATTATAGCTTAATGTAAATATGCAATAGATACAGCATGGGACATTTTCCATGAATTCGTTTTTGATCAAATTTCATTTTGCAACCCTATACTATCTATTTACCTACCCTGTACGGATATGGGGCCTCTCACAAGGGGATTAGAAGCCATGTGTCCTGTGTCTGGCTTCAGAGGCTCCTGTCTTAGCACGTTAATGCTGACCCTGGTGACTTCAGACCACATTAGACCTCACTAGAACTCAGAGGAGGTCAATACGGCACAGAAACTATCTGGCATTAAATTATAGTCTGTTGTTTTACACAACTACTGTACTGTTATCCCTGCAATACTTGAATTCCCAATAACTGATCATCAGTTCCATACCTGATACAGTCAGTGCTATTTACCAACCATTGTAGTAGCATCATGCTAAATTGTCTTGTCTGTTATTACAGCGTGGCTATGCAGGAGGCTAGCCGTCTACTGTATACTCGGGTCGGTCA
Organism: Protomyctophum bolini; assembly: GCF_963924005.1. Taxonomy (NCBI): domain Eukaryota; kingdom Metazoa; phylum Chordata; class Actinopteri; order Myctophiformes; family Myctophidae; genus Protomyctophum; species Protomyctophum bolini. The sequence goes on from NC_137864.1 coordinate 29,647,498, forward strand.
GTAGGTATTACGTAGTCTGTGTCCAGAGCCTATATGGAGCCGGCCAGCAACTTTACATCTGACCTCACGGACACCAGATTAATAGTTTAACTCCTGCTTCTTAACTGTGCCGTATTTAGAAGATCTGTTGTTTCAGCACGACTTTGCCCTTTAGGGTGAGGTCGCTTCTGGCCCTCAGGGCGTCTTACTGGTGTACTGTACACTGTGCTATACTACTTTACTCTCTGTACTCTGTACTGTACTGTAATATGTACTGTACTACTGTGTACTGTACTACGTAGTGTACTACTCTGTACTGTATCTGTACTGTACTACTGTGTACTGTACTCTGTAGTGTACTGCTCTGTACTGTACTCAGGATCAGACTTTGAAATCAGGCAAAACCAGGCATAATTAATTCAGAATAGCCAGCATGGCACCTCTGTACAAGTAAGCAGGAGGAGGTTGAATTTGTGTTGACCTGGCATACTGTAGCAGCAATGATTTGAATGGTTAGCTGAGTAGTGGTTTGTGATTGAATCATCTGGTGGGATCAGCTGATGAGCTGTCAGATGGTTCAGCTGGACCAATCCAGCTGATGTGTGACATTAGTGTTCTGCCTGAACAAGGCGTGCATGCAACTTTTGATAGTTGCACGCCTGCATGGTGCTTTTTCTCTCTTGGCTATGTCTCCTGAGTGGCATCACCAACTATCTACCACTCAAGCTGCATTTATATTTAGCTACACGCAGGTGTCGCATACTGAAGATTGAAGATCTATACAAACTTACAACCAACCAGCCATATTATATTACATATTCTAGACATAAAACTGAACTGAACTGAACAGAACAGAAGAACGAGCTAGTATGAAACGGTAAGATAACAACATTCAATACAAGACGTATGTCGTGTGATAGGCCCGTGTCCTTTAAGACGCAAGCAGTGGTGTATTAATTGGCCTATTTCACAGACAGCATGTGAGTATGTTGTCTCCTCCTCCAACTAAACAGATTCTGATGGGAACATCTTTTTTTGTGTCACATAAGCATCTTATTTTCGACAGGATCACAGTTTGCCTGCCACTGCTGGCATATAACTTTTCACACTATAGCTTGTGTCTGTTTCATCATTCACCCCAACTTGTCACAAGATGCACATGCTGTCACAAAGGAGGATAAAGACAAACTCACAAGGGTGCAAGCATTTATTACAGGATTTTAGTCATTAATTAACTGATATTCATATAAAATACTATTCAGAGCAACTGCAAAAACAAGACATGCTTCAAATCCTCGATCACACAGATTGCAAACAGCCTATAATAAGGAGTTCCAGTGTCGCAGCCATAGTGCCCAGGAACTATTCCTGTGGACCTAGAACTCTCATGTACAAGAGGGATAGAAGAATCATTCTTAGCATTTAAAACATGTGGTTTTGAGAGTAAATTACTATTATAGGCCAGGATAGGGAGGAAGCATGTTGGAACAGAGAGCAGAACCCTGGATCATCTGAGGACAAAGGTTGTCCCGGGTGAACGCAGGCCTGATAAGTCAAAGAGTTGTCAAGCTCAACATAACTCATTGAAGCCAGTCTCTCTGTATGTCTGTCTGTGTCTTTCTTGTTTCTCTGTCTCTCTTTCCCAAACAGTACAGTACAGTACAGTACAGTACAGTACAGTACAGTACACTACACTACACTACACTACACTACACTACACTACACTACACTACACTACACTACACTAGACTAGACTAGACTAGACTAGACTAGACTACACTACACTACACTACACTACACTACACTACACTACACTACACTACACTACACTACACTACACTACACTACACTACACTACACTACACTACACTACACTAGACTAGACTAGACTAGACTACACACTACACTACACTACACTACACCACACACTACACACTACACACTACACACTACACACTACACTACACTACACTACACTACACTAGTGTTTGAGTAAAAGTACCAATATCACAATAAAAAAAAATTGAGTAAAATTACAAAATCACTGGCTTCAAAATATACTTTCAGTAGTAGTAAAATCTACAAGAAGACAACCTGTTGCGATGTGACATGTTGTGAGTTTGTAAATCGATGTGACATGTTGTGAGTTTGTAAATCGATGTGACATGTTGTGAGTTTGTAAATCGATGTGACATGTTGTGAGTTTGTAAATCGATGTGACATGTTGTGAGTTTGTAAATCGATGTGACATGTTGTGAGTTTGTAAATCGGCTGTTCGGAAATTCGCCAATTATAAAATAGGGCTTAAGCGGTTAATGCATGTCTTGTATTAAAGGAGCGCTTCATCCATTTTGAGCCGATCTCACCCAAACACAGTGAAATATAGCACAGATTGGCAATTCCCTACACACACGCCTAGAAAACCCCAAAATCCATAATATTGCACTAATACAGTTTTGACTGTGACGGAGGTGTGGCTTTCACTTAATTGTATGTACAGATGGTAGCCTATGTACAGAATTGCCAATCCGTGCTATTTCACCGTGAGTTCGGGTTTGACATTATTTACGATTCTGTGCTATTGGGTTACAACGGACAGGGCTGAGTCGGCTCTACCGAACTTCGCAGCGTTCGTCACGACAACTTGCTCGCTTTAGCTCACTCTGTGGTGTCTCTCGTGGCTCAAGTTCGGTAGAGACGGCGCCTCTCCATCACAGTCTATGGGGAGGATGTCAGAGTAATATGTACGGATTGTGGGGTTTTCTAGGCGTGTATGTATACGGAAATGCCAATCTGTGCTATTTCACCGTGTTTGGGTAAGACCAGGTTGCCATTTTCAACCTTATCTTTATATAATTGGTCCTTACTAATGCAGCATTGAATTCATATTATTTTTAGAGCGTCGCAGTCCCGCCCCCTTTCATGACGATGCGAGGCCCAGGAAATTAATCCCAATGCATTTTTCCCATAGACATTTCAAAACGTATTTATTTAAAGACCTTTTAAGCGTCGTACGAAGCCAACTCTTGTCGTGACAAATCATGACAACACACACAATATTTTGGACCAAACAAATAATTACAAAGAAGAAAACCAACATAAATAGTGTTGTAACCTGCCGTTTTTTCCTACTTTCTAATTCTTTGTTTGGCCTGAAAAATTGTGTTTGTTATCATGATTTGTCACGACAACAGTTGGCTTTATCCGCGGCGTAAACATCTTTAAATACCGTAAATACTTTCTGAAAAGTCTATGAGGAAAATGAACAGGGATTTCTTTTCCGGGTCTCTCGAGGGGGCGGTACTGCGACGCTCTATACCAATGATGTCAAGGCAAGTTTCTGAACTGTTCACAGCCCTCCTAGTATAAGTACTTTGTTATTTTCCACCTCTGCACAACGAGTTGCACAAAAACACATGTGCACGCACGCACAAACACACTTTTGCACCAAAATATATTCCTGGCCTGATCCTCTCTATTACACCTCTGTAAATCAAGGCTAAGAGAGACCGTATCCAAACTGCTCAAACTGTCAGTGGCTTGGACTCAACTGTAATCAAATTCCACATCAACACCCTTGACTTTAGAATACTGTTTCCACTGGAATGGGGTTGCATAATTATATATGTTGCATATTTGAAAACGTACTTACTACTTACTAGTCACTTTGGAGATTTAAATTTTGATTAGAAAATGTACATTAACTTACGGTAACTAAATTAACTTCAACCCTATATAAATTTCAGCCATTTGTAATAGCAGATCTACAAGCTCACAATGCGTCGCGACTATTTTCTAAAGATTTTGTACACATTTTGAACTTGTGAAATGGGACATTCTGCAATATGAGCAGATGCTTTTGTAGACTGCTTTTACTTGAGTAGGCTACATTTTGAATTCTGGACTTCTACTTGTAACGGAGTACATCTACATTGCAGTATTGATACTTATACTTAGTAAAACATTTGAGTACTTTTGCCACCACTGAAATTAACAACATGAACCCTAGCTTCCATATTCTGGGCATGTCATAATACTGTCGATGGACATTTGGCCAAAATATATCATTTGGCAAAAATAGGAGAATATTTGGGGAAAATAGCAGCTCTGCATTGTGAGCTTGCGGATCGGCTATATTTGCAGGGCAAATGACCTGAGTCTCCTCCCCAGTATATCTTACATCAATCTGGGAACCCATTTGTTTAGCAAGGAAACATGTTTATCTTTCTCTGTGGGTGTCTATCGGGTGATGTTTGCCTGCTGTTTGGAACCATTTCCTCACTGTGTGGGTAGAAAGAGGGGGGTGTGGGTCAGAGAGGGAGGGCGAAGGTGAAGTATGACTCCAAATAACGCATGCAGAGCAGAATTAGGACGATACCCACTAATTATCAAAACCCAAAAGAGAGCATTGAAATTCTATAAACACCTAAAGGAAAGTGAACCGGACACGCTCCACAAAAAGGCCCTCACACACAGTGAATCCCTGGAAAGATGTCCCCTCACCCAGCTAGTTCTGGGACTAACACAAGCACAACCACAGACAGAAAACAAATGGGACTACACCAAATTATAAGAAAACTAAAAGAAAGCTATCTCACACACTGGAAAAGATCTACTCAAAACCAGGGCGAAATGGAATGCTATTTAACTCTAAACAGAGAAGTAGCAGAATACTTGAGCACAGTAACTGACCCAAATCTAAGGAAAACATTAACTCTATATAGACTCAGTGAACACAGTCTTGCGATTGCGAAAGGCCGCCATATGCAGACCTGGCTCCCAAGAGAAGACAGACTGTGCATCCACTGCACACAAAACAAGGTAGAGACAGTACACTTCCTAACCGTCTGCCCACTGTACCAGGACATCAGAGACATATTCTTTCCACGGATTACAATCACCCAAGGAGAGTTTGAAAACATGACTAATGACAAAAAACTCCCATATCTGTTGGGTGAAGTACAACAATGTGCACTGCAATCACAGCAGCGAGATCTGTGAGCTGCTGTGACAGGAGAAGGATGTTAAATGGAATACCTTAAGGAAGCACCTTAAGGAATACAAACCATTGTGTGTACACTGTTTATCAAAAGTATAAAGCTAACGTCCCCTATATGGATGTATATTGTATAACTATCTCTGACAGAAAATGCACAATCTTTTTATAGTCTCACAAGATAGTATTACCCAAAGTGTTAATGTAACACAGCTCTGTTTACACTTTTATTTAATTCCTATTTATATCCAATTTTATTTGTAAATACATTGATTTATTTTGATTGTCTTGTTCCACTTCTGCTTGTACGTTTTCTCATGCCAATAAAGCTCCTTTGGAATTGAGAGAAAGAGAGAGGAGGGGGGGTGGAGAAGGAGAGAGGAGGGTGGCTTATGGACACAGTAGTAGAGAGAGTGTGTCATTTCAACTGTTGGTGGGTGAAAAAAAATAAGAGGTGCGTGCTAGTATACTGTGTGCATATGCAAGTGTCAGTGCGTTCCTGTGTGTGTGTGTGTGCGTGCGTGCGTGCGTGCGTGCGTGCGTGCGTGCGTCCGTGCGTGCGTGCGTGTGTTTTGTGACAGCTCAGAGGAAATGTGATTTGTGATTTTGTGTCATATTGTTTGGCTTAACTAACAAGCTGAAGCTGACCAAACCATCTTTAGGGTTTGGTCAAATCACATCACCCTGTGGCCAGAAGACCTGCTGGTTTGTGTGTCTTACAATCATTCTTGTGTGTTTCGAGGAGGAGGAGAATATGAGGAGTCACGGGATGTTAGATATTGATACAGTTCCAATCTCATCGAGAGCAACAGTATCATGAGTATCCATAGTGAAGATCAAGCAACACTTTTTACAATATGGAGATGACATTTTTAGTCTACTTTGCTCGCTGCCGTTATATCAAGGTCAAGGTTCAAGATTCATTTGTCATTTCACATGTTTGCACGCATATAACGTAAATCGCACTCAGGGTCAGCAGTGCACATTAAAACTAGAAAAAGTGCCCAGTTTGGCAAAATTAGGAGTAATATGTTTATGTATATTATTATTAGTATTATTATTATTATGCGACTTGGCCTGTTGTAGCGCCTAAAACTATCAAGTGGCATTTCTTTTTTGGATTGGATGATTGGGCCTTTAACCACCTGAACCCCAGAACCCTATTCTGACCATGCTTATCGTATGTATATCCACGGAGCTGTACTATACCTGTACTATATTTTCACCTGTACTTTGAGATTTTTCCTGTACTTTTAAGCAGAGAGGGGGGGGGGGGGGGGGGGGGGCGGGGTAATTGTTTGTGCATGTTGATTGTTTGTATGTCTGTTCTTTTGGTTAGGCAACGCACGACCATATCCCCCCTCCCAACACAACAATGGTCCCCAGGTTAATTCTCAGTCAGGGTGGTGGTCCCCATGGTGATTCTCAGTCAGGGTGGTGGTCCCCAGGTTAATTCTCAGTCAGGGTGGTGGTCCCCATGGTGATTCTCAGTCAGGGTGGTGGTCCCCAGGTTGATTCTCAGTCAGGGTGGTGGTTTGAATTGAGAGGGAGTGAAGATAGATTTTACCAGACTTGGCAACCCTTCATTGACTATTTCAATAGGTGCACGCTAACCCCTCCTACACAATAGATAACAATCAAAAATTGAAGAAAAAAAAGGAACTGAATGTTTTTTCTTTATTTATTTTTTTAATTTAAAAAGAAAAATGTCTGTAATTCAGTTGATTTACCTTGTTGGGAAAGTTTGAGAGCAAGAGTGTCTGTCCTGTTGTCTTTGTTTTGTTTGTCTGTTAACATTTTTCACAGTTTAACTGTTTTTCTTGTTTATCACATTTATACAGTATACCTTTTTTATTATGTATTGTATTTGGAACATTTACATCTGGCACAGTTTACTACGTCTAGATACTTGCTGGAACCTTACTTAGGTACCAGCAAAATTGTGTGGAAAGTAGTATTTCAAAAATAAATAAATAAATAGACACAATAGAATGTCAATAAAACAGGAGACTGAGAGTTGTATTTGCTACCTTTTTACACTAAAATAAAAAATATATATATCCCTATTGCGCAAACTTAAACCTTTGAGACAGAAGTGCTCAGAAAAGGCTGACAACCTGTGGTTTGGAGGGTTTAAGATAAGTAGTTAACTTCTGGCTCCAAAACTATGGAATGCACTTCCCATCACAGTCAGAACTGCAGCCTCACTCCCAATCTTCCGCCGTAGTCTGAAAACCCACCTCTTCAGACTCCACCATATGGCCCGTAGCACTTGCCCTAGCCTAGCCCCTTAGATAGCATTTTATGTCGACTTAGATAATATTTTAGACAGACTTATAGCTTGTTACGTAGACAGCACTAGAATTGCATTTTATGTAGTCACAGCACTTTATAGTACACATGTATATTGTATAATATATAATATAGTATAGTATGTATAGTTGACATAGATACTCCACTGTTACGTTCTTAGCTTATACACGATTCATGATAACTACTTTTTAGTATGTGAAGTATGACATGCTTTTGTTTTTGCTTAAATGTAAGTCGCTCTGGATCAAGAGCGTCTGCTAAATACCTAAATTGTAAATTGTCTTGAAAACCACAAAGACAAACCTCCAGAGTCTCAACACATCTTGGAGTAATTTAAACTGTAGATAAATATATCAAAGGTATAAGGTATACTAATACTGCAGTCAGTGTGTATGCTCCTTGAATGTGGCACATTGGCATGGCACAAACTGGGCGATTATTAAATATTTTGATATGTGGATTCTTTCTTTTTTTTTAAATTTGTGTTATTTTTATGCTATCTTGATGAATTGAATACATAGGACCACAATGGAGTCCCCGGGACCTTTTGTGTTATCCTTTCTCACTGTACCTGTTTACATTTCTGACTAATTTCTGGTATTCAATCAATAGAAAATGGTTATATTTAGTGCTCATTAACACCCATGGGTGGTTGTCTTCCGACACCTCTCGGTAAAGCAACACGCCCTGCTTGTTATTACTGTAATCTATACCTATGACATAATCAGGTTGACATTCATAATTAAGATAAAAATAATGAGGAGTTGGTTGTTCTGCTGTTTGGAACTTGTCATAGGGTTCCAACCATGCAGGCTAGATGAAGAGAGAAAATTAGGTGTGGCAGGGGCATATGTAGCTCTCTTTCTGTCTCTCTCTCTCTCACGCACGCACGCACGCACGCACGCACGCACGCACGCACGCACGCACGCACACTCACTCACTCACTCACTCACTCACTCACTCACTCAATCACTCACTCAGGGGGGGGGGGGCTATGCTATAAATGAACTGAATTACCATATAGTGTACTGTTAAATTGGTAAGATGAATGTCATCATTGAATAACATTCCATGTCTGATCAATGGAATTTCTCTGTATTTTATGAGCAACAGCAGGTCATGGGTCATGGGCAAGTCAAGTCTCACAGACTTTAGAAAAACAGCCCAGAAAAACTAAACAAAAAACAAGTCATTACCCTGGTACTCTGCTGCCATCCTGTGGTGAACAGTCGTAAAGTAAATGGTATCGGAGAGATGATGAGGCAATGATTCATCTAGTAGACTGTCTCTGAGATAGGGCCAGATTCATCCTCAGTGAGGTCCATTGAGAGCAACTTTTTGTTTACAAATACTAGTGAAATATAAATGCAACCAAATTAAGGCTGATTTGTAGGCCTACTATATACGTAAGGTCGACTCTTGAAGTTCAAACCATATGCTCTTGATTTGAACTTGAACCACAAAACAGGCCAGCCGCCAGGTCACTCGTGCGGACGTGCGGTGCCATCACGCCTGGCGTAGTAGTGAGTTGTAAACCACACACACACACACACACACACACACACACACACACACACACACACACACACACACACACACAGTACATTATATTATAAGGACAACCTAATAATCTGTGTTCACATTCACATTTATACCAGAAGTTAAATATACCCTGCACCCATAATCTGCCACAAATAAAATAAAATAAAATAAAATAAAATAAAATAAAATAAATGCCAATGGATGCATCATGCATGGATGGATGGTTGGAACATTGGAATATTAGACAAAGTAAACCTTTAGCCTAGTAGTAGGACCATCCGACCATGACAGGACATTCATCATCAGGTAATTTACTATTTACACTAATGACCTCTGCGGCTGTTGCTAGGAGCTCCGTCCAATCAAAGCGCGCAGCTTCTCTACCACCACCAACAGTGACATCATGCTCTCCCCCACCATACACACATCCCGTCCTCTGTCTATTTTACTCACGCCACAATACCGACTCGGTGAAGCATTCTTTACTTGGAATGGTATCGGTTCCGTTCCATAATGTGGTTTGGGGTGCTGGGAGGGGCGCTCTTTGCGCACGGGGGAATGGCGGAGAGGGAGGTCGCAGCAGCTACGGGAGGAGAGAGAGTGAGTGAGTGAGTGAGTGAGTGAATGAGTGAGTGAGTGAGAGATGGGGGGCTTGGCAGAATAATCAAATCCAGGTCCTTCTTTTCTGTTGTTTTGTTTTGTATTTTAGCACCGTGTCCGTCTCCGTATCCCCGTCATGGATCCAGAGAAAACGCTGACATTCTGCCTCTTGTTGAAGGCTGAGGAGGTAGGGGACGTTGTCTTTTAAAACTACATGATGTAAACATCTGCGCGTCACACACTGCATAAGCTGTAGCCTACTTCCAAAATTGGCCTGGGAGTTGTTGGTAAACAATAGCCTTTGCGAATGCCTACATATCTTCTTTACTTAAGTTGTTTTGCGAAAAGGCATTTTAAAAAGTCTTGCAATTGTATTTGGTCTCATTTGAGATTTCACACTGCAGCAATGCAATATGGTTGGACCAGCTGTGTTTTGCATTTGATTCCTTGAGGTCAACAGGCATGTAATGTGATAATCTCCTTTAGGTCTACTTGTAAAACCGCACTCCCACGTCAAGCTGATTTATACCCTTAATATTTGCACTTGGTGAATATGTGTGTGGCGATATTGCCACAATTGCACCAGGGAATTAACCTATATTCATTCAGCCCATAATTAAAAGAGGTTTCCCTGCATGGTAGTTGGTACTGAAGCTAATTTACAGTTGAGGAATACCAGAGGAATTCCATACTGCTGATTTAGAGAGCTCTCCCAGAGAGCCTTTCTTCTTGGAATAATGGAGCAAATAACCTTACTGTACTATACTGTAACAGGTATACCTATAACACCAAGTCTGTTGAAAGAAGGCCAAACTTGCTATCATGTCATATTTGTTACATTGTCAAGGCCACGGTTACTGTTATCATGTTGGGACTCCCTGTTTTCTTTAGGTCATTTATCACTTTTGTGTAGGCTACATTTATGTCATTTTGTCTACAAGCCTGTTTTCTTTTTTGAGGGCCTCCTATGCACTGCATGTATGTTTGTACCACGGAATGTGATGATTTCATTGGCTGAGCAGAGAATGTGATGATGTATAATGATGTATGATGATAAGAGCGCCCCTCACTTCACACAAGTGTGATTTTTTACTAGAATATTTGGTTATATTCCACACGTAGCCTACCTTCAAAATAGGGGACAACAACAACAATGCCATGTATGTCTGCAATGTATACAGATAATATGTTGCAGACTGTAGAGAACAGTGTAGAAAATATTTTCTTTTCCCTGACATAGATCTGTGGACTGTGGCTACTTTGGTTATGGGAGAAGGAGAAGTAGTCTGCACACTGTTTCGTAGCTCCCACAGGATATTTATTTAATAATAAGAATGACAACGTTTCGACCTCCGTATGGGTCTTCGTCGGGTATCATACCTGACGAAGACCCATAAGTGTGCGGACTTCTCCTTCTCCTGTATGTATCTTTTTGTTCAGCACCTGAAAGTTTTTTAGAGATGTGCGTACTTTCCTTTGGATTCCGTTTCTACTTTGGTTTTGGCCTTGGATACACAATATATGACTGACAAAGTCCCCCATACCTCCCACACACATTCAAGGCATGTGTGCAGGCAAATATTAAACATACACATACTTTTACTCCTAGTCGAATTTGCATACTGTATGCATGCATGCGCGATTGCGCGCGTGTGTACTCATACAAACATTTGCACTCACCAGACATAACAGACAGACAGGGCCTTGTGGTTAGAGTGTCCGCCCTGAAACTGCGAGGTCGGGGTCATACCAAAGACTGTAAAAATGGGACCCAATGCCTCCCTGCTTGGCACTTGGGTTGGATTGGATGGTCAAATCAATTAATCAAATGATTCCCGAGCGCAACACGGCTGCGGCTCACTGCTCCAAGAGATGGGTCAAATGCGGAGAACAAATTTCACTGCTGTAACGTGCGTGACAAATCGTATGACTTTGACTCACATGTACATACATGCAAAGCTGCAAGCCTTCAAGTGTTTAGTCTGAGGAATCGAGGAAACGTGTGCTTGTGAATGTGCTGTTGTGGCTTTACCTCAAAGACCTTTGATTGGGCCTCACGAGGGGCTAGAAAAAAAGCCTGTGGTTTCCGAGTGGTCTGAAATATGATCATAAACATAACTTGTACAAGATGCTGGTGGTCTGAACCGCAGGAACTCCATCGATGGGCTACAAGACAGCCTGGTGGTTAGAGGTTAGATGGGTGATATGGTGGTTTCACACATCACTGGATGCGGAAGCGCGACAAAGGGAAATTCTCACATGAATAGGAGCCTGGCTGTTCACAACGGAACATGTTTGCTTATACAGTTTTGATGGTGACAGATTCAAACCTGGAAGTAACTAGTGAACCTTTTGAGGTGTCCTTGAGCAAGTCACTGAGGTGACCAGCTTGGATAATGGATATTGTCATGTCGTCGTCGTCCCCCCACCTGCTGTTGTATCCTGACTCACCTGCCAGTGAGGAGCACCCACCGTGAGGACGTAGAGCCTCGTCCTACTCCTCCCGACCACTCCCTGCTGACAGGTGCCCCAGCCCATAGGAATACATGCTATGGTTGGAAATCGCTAATTTCAAGAGTACAGCCATGAAGTATTAACAATTTTAGCCATTATTGAAGACCCCCGGTCTATCCACCCAATCGTTTTTATCCACCAGCACCCTCCAGGGTCCCTAGCTGGCTACTATTTCTGGACAAGACATTGTATACACAATTACACACTTGTGCAAAACCCTGCGCATCAAGGCATGCCCTTCAACAACAGTTCAGTCATCTTTATTTAACCGGGATTGATTGCAATTTGCAATCAGCTGACATCTCAAAACCATCACTTATAAGTGAAATTACTGGAGTTCTGTTCTGTTGTTCTTGTGTTGTTGCTCAATGTTTTCCTCCTGGTCACATGGGTCGGCTGATGCCCACCACAAGATCTACGTTTCTGGCAGAAAGCTGACGTGCCTGTGCAGTGTGCACTGTGTGTGCACCTACTGCTGCAGTCCCCTGATTTATTCTGATGCTCCTCATTAGTTGCGTTACAACTTACTTGCGTTACAACTTACTTTGTTTTGTAGTAGGTGCCCCTCACTTCACACGAGTGTGATCTTTTGTTTTTCGAACTGAATGTCTGGAAAATGGAAATTAAGAGTTTACATACGTACATAGTACATGCATACATTTTCCTTAATGATTATATCTGGTATCAGTATTTATTTATGATGTATTTTCTCTATTATTAAGATTATTGTAGCGGTCAATTTGTATTAGGGGTGGGGTGTGGTTGTGAGACATGGCCAAAGCATGTATTTGGAATAAAGTGCTTCTCAATACCGACTAGTCAACAGCTGCCTCTAACAAAATAGTTCCCATTATTGCAGGGCTTCAGGGTCCATTGTTAAAAGAATCTGAACTCGGTGCCCTCAGAGGCTTCATGGTAGCATTGTGTGTTTGACACTGGCCCCTGAGATAGGCATTTTGCTTTTCTCTGTCATGCAAGAGCTCTGTGTGACACTCACAAAGACGGAAGCCTCGCAGTGGAGCTCTGTGTGACACTCACAAAGACGGAAGCCTCGCAGTGGAGTGGAATTGTTTCAGGGTGTTATGGGGATGATGTAACGTTAACAGCCCAGCAAGTTTTTCTACCACTTTAGCCTTCTGGATACTGGAGAGACTGGATTTTTAATGCAGATTCTTGGACAAATCATCTTGGGATTGTGATATGACGAAACGAACAAAGTATCTGTGTGACACAGGCTTGTGACACAGGCCCTGAACAGGATAGGTAGGTCTGTGGAAGTATGACATGGCTTATCAAGAAGAAGAATGAATTATGCTGTTGCTTGATACTATCTAGTAACTACAGTATCTGTCTGTGTGTCTGTCATTATTTTATTTAATAGATTACAGAGAGAGACAGAGAGATAATGAGAGAGAAAAGGGGGAGGGAGATACATACTGCATATGCATGCATGCATGAGGTTGGCCATCCTGGATGATGTTTCTGTGTTTTGGTGCCATCAGTAAGTCTGTCTGGTATCTTGTGAGACGATGCGGCTCAGATAGAAGAGTCATTGTCCTCTCGTATTTAGACTATTACACCCACAGCCTGCTGGCTGAGCAATGGGCTTCTAAACACTGCTCTGCATGCCTCATTACTAGTATAACACAGGTAATAACCTACAGACCAATAGTGTCCTACTGTCCTCAGAGGAAATAGAATCTGTACCCTTGAAAAACTGTTGCAATTTCTTTTTATTAAATCAATGCAAAGTATGCATGTATGTGATCATTTCTAACATTATAAAACAGTAGACACTTCTGTAATCCATTTAAGTTTGTGTAATGACTCTGAGGATGTACTAGGACAAGAAGTGTAATATTAAAATGTGTTGCAAGAAAAGATTATTAAAAAAGACATACCTGTATATTAACCAAGACAATGGTACTGTATGTCAGAGTGAGCTGAGGAGGCAGGGGGTGGGGGGTAACATAAAAAAGTGTTAGTTCAACTACATGCTCTCATCTCTCTCTGCTGTCCATATTATCTTTAGGCGTTGGTGCTCCAAGTCTCTCTCTCCCTCTCCCCCTCTCTCTATTTCACTTCCCTCCTGCTCTCTGCTATATACCGTGCACCCCTACTCCCCATCCACCATTTTAGTATGCCAGGCTCAGCTGTGTTAACAGTGGTAATAACTGTTGCATTTCCCTCTCCCCTCCACAGATGACCATGTCCCTGCAAGGCCTGGATGGCACAGAGGCTGCGACGGTAGGAAGGAAGGCACACATTTTTATACATGAATACTAATTATTATCTTACAGTAATACTGAGGCATTTCTGCTTTGACCATAGTTAACAACCTGGCATCGCTATTTTGGGAATATCATTAGCAAATATTTTTCCAAATCTTCAAATCTTCGCAATGTTTGAAAATAACTGACCTACAGTACAAGATCAAAGCGCATCACAATGCATCACATCGTGACATGTTCTGAGCTTTTACATAAGAACGTTGTACTGCGATAAGAAGGTCATGACCTAGATCCAGACCCTTGACCACATCAGAAAGTTGGCTGTCTTCATATTATTTCTGATATATTGGACAGTGCAGTTAAGAATGATAAGGAGAGTGGATGACAGGAGTATGACTGAGGATTGTCTTGAGTGAACGTGCACACTGTCTGAACCACTAGAACAACCCTAAAACCTTTGTAGAAACGTCTAAACTAGTAACGTTATTGGCTAGTAGTGGTATCAGTGGAAATCTATTAGAATGATTTTGTTTCAATTAGTTGGTATACTGTATAAGCAATAACAAAACAGTAATTAAAAAACCTTCTTCTCTATTATTTGATTAATGTATATGAGAAAGATTACGTTAGTTATTGGTTCTAATAATCTTTAATTTTGGTTTTGATTTCGGTTATTTTCCCAGCCTATACAAGTAAGCTTGTGTTGTAAGTAAAGAGCGTTGCGTGTATAAGGTACATGCTTCTGGTATGTCTCTGTGGAGCACATGGAGACCAGTCCCTAGCAACTGTGGTTGATATGGCAATAATGGAGTGAGTCTTGAATTACATCTGTCTATGTAGGCCGCTCTCAACCCAAACTATGTAGGCCACTCTCAACCCAAATTTAAGATCCTTAAAGTGAGATTTCACTCATAATCCATGTTAGTTCCAGGCTTTGGTTTAAAAATAAAATGATATAAATATTTATTATTCCACTGTCAACTATCAGGCATTCTGCCTGGTTCAGGGACTAATGATCTTACTCATGACTCATTACTATATTCTATATTGTTATGTCTAGACTTACACTGTATATATTTTTCCTATTTTAGTTTGGTTATCTTTTTACCCTTCTGATTTAACGTCGTTAAAGGAGCACTTCATACATTTTCAACCTTCATATAATTGGTCATCCAAAAGATATATCTATGAACTGTAAATAGCACTAGTAGTAATATCATACTGTACCCATTTGTTGTGGTGTTTAACATCACCACATGAAGGCCTAATTGATTTAATTGATTTCTCAATTTCTTATTTCAGACAGTGACAGCTTCTCAAAAGGATGCTGACATGGGTGCAAACTCTGACATGGGTGCAATTAATAAGGTGGGTAGCCCAACATTCCAGACATAGCTGCTCTAAAGTCTAAAATACAGTTCAACTGCCAACTGAGATTTTGTTGGTAGTTATATTGTCATGTGGCATTTTGTCCACCAGGGGGTGAAGTTTCACGGGGGCTCTGGAAGTCAGCCAATGGTAAGTCCTAAGTACTGCCCTGGGGTGAACAGCAACCCAGGCTACCTGTGTGAGACAGGGCACTGCTGTGGAGAGACTGGCTGCTGCACCTACTACTATGAACTCTGGTGTAAGTCAACTGAGTGAGCATGCTTCTTGGTATAAACAAAATCACTTATTATTAGTATTTGATTTTTAATGTATTATTACTTGTACTTTTACTGTTATAGCCTACTTACTGTGTGTGTGTGTGTGTGTGTGTGTGTGTGTGTGTGTGTGTGTGTGTGTGTGTGTGTGTGTGTGTGTGTGTGTGTGTGTGTGTGTGTGTGGTGCCTTGGAGTCAAGCAGTTGTTTAGGTTTAGGTTTATTTATTTAGCATATAGTACAAAAAATAGACAATAACATATCAAAGAACAAAAATACAATGCAAGGAAGGGAAGAAGCCAGCTGGCTTATTTGGAATCCTTTCCTGTATGGAAGAGGTCATTGGTTTAAACAGATTAAAAGTTCATAAAGAACAGTACAAAAGTCTACAAGTTGACAAAGGGGGGCAGCTGTGCAATAAAGAAATAAAAACACAGACTGCACAAAAAACTGAAATAAACAACAAACACACAAAAGAAATTATAACGCATCAAAGTAAAACATGTAATCTACAGAGAGGAAGAAATAAGATTTCACGCACATAAGCACTAGACCCCTCCTGTGACCCCAATCAGCATGCTGCATAGTTTGTGGTACAGAGGGACAGACAGACAAAGCTGTGCATAGGAGAGCTGTTCCACCGCTCAAAAAGAAAGAAAAGAAAAAAAGATCCAGAGTTTCCAGGAATGAATCACTTGTTGTACTTGTACCCACTCAGAAATATACTTTCAGCTAAGATTCTTTTAACACACCACCCTCCCCCTTTGCATGAAATACGCTGAGTAGGTGGCGGTTGCTTCGTGTGAGGGAAATAACGGTTGCAGTTATGTTGTGCTCTGTCAAAATTGAATATCTTGTGTGCGTGTGCGTGTGCGCGTGTGTGCGTGTGTGTGTGTGTGTGTGTGTGTGTGTGTGTGTGTGTGTGTGTGTGTGTGTGCACGCTCTGATTCACACAACAACCTGAGCTGGTAATAATCATGGATAACACAATGGAAGAAGATTTAGGCTAGCTACCTAGCTAACTCACAGCCATTTTTCATGTAGTATGTCATTTCCCTCTGCACTGGTCACTGGTTACAAATCAGATGTTCAAAGGTTGGAGCATTCAGTGCAGCTTTGTTATTGTATACCCTACAGACTGAAGCCACCATTCATTCATTCATTCATTCATTCTCTAAAGAGCTCACACTATGGTGTTTACATTGATTCATGTTTGCTCTGTGTTTGCTGCAGGGTTCTGGTTGCTGTGGACCATTCTGATCCTGTTCAGTTGTTTCTGTGCATATCGGCACCGGCGAGCCAAGCTCCGTATCCAGCAACAGCAGAGGCAGAGAGAAATCAACTTAATTGCATATAACGGAGCCTGCAACTACCCAACCTCCATGCTCGATCTCAGTACGTTTACATACATTAGGCTCCTCTGAATAAAGTCAGTTTAGACATTGAGCTTATCCAGACTTAAATGAAGGGGAGGGGAGGTAAGGGATCAGTGTCCTCAAAGACACTACACATAGACAGCAGTGGGGAATGATCTCTGCATGCATGGATGGAGATTATCATGAAATATGGTGCGAAAGCAATATAAAGCAAATAAGTAAACTTTAACAAGAGAGAAGAGAAATTGGGAAACAGAGAGTGAGACGGAGACAGAGATAGAAAGAGAGAACAAAAGAGTGTCTATGCATGTGTGAAGAAACACAGGACAAAGAGGAATTTGCGAGAAATTGTTTCAATTCCAACTTCCTGAATGGAAATAGAACCACCCTGATCTGACACTTCTCTCATGGCGCAGGTTTCTTGGCGTCCTTCAAGCTTCCTTCCTATGAGGAGGTGGCAGCCCAGCCGAGCACGCCTCCTCCACCATACAGCTCTGTCTTCGCCCTGCAGGGAGGCAGATCCATGGGGGGTCCAAGTGCCTCCTACTCCCACCACCCTCACTACCACCCTCATCTACCCCACCACCCCCATCGACACCCACCTGCGTTCCCCCCCTACCTGGGCCCTGCAGCCCCTGGTCCTAGCGGGATGACCTCCTCCCAGAGTTCTGACAACTACACCAGCTGCTCCTGTGAGTCCTGCTCCCTCACCTCGCCATCCAGCACCTCCTTCTCTGTCCAGGTGACGGACGAGACCTATGACAGCAGTCGTGGGACAACTCCCAGTGAGGTAGGGGCAGAGCGGGCCATGGCGTCCAGGGCTGGGGCTTCTTTAGATGCCGCCGGCTTTGCGTCCACCCCTTCCCCGCCTCCTTTGCAAGCTCCGCCTGATCTCATACCCGTCACCACTCCCGATGTTGTGCCCGTGTTCAGGCGCCCTGTACACAGCGGCGTTGAAGGAAGCACCTCCCCAGCACCGGCCCCAGTCCTGTCTCTTCCGTTATCTACCCTTCATCACTCTCACCCACCTCGACTTACGCTCTCTCCCTTTGTTCTCTCTCCCTCTCTGCACCCTCCTCCTCATCATCCGGTCCATCCTATCGCTCTGTCGGACCCACTGGGAGCCACAGCCGTCCAGGGCGAGGAAACGGCAGAGCGGCGTTGCCCTGTTGAATGGAGGCCCTCCCCCAGGTCCACACTGTCATCCCCCAAACACACCCTCTTCTCCTCTAATGTAGACTTTTTCGAGCCCCACAGCAACAGAGATGAGAAGAAACAGGAAAAGGAAATAGAGAAGGAAGACGGCCATGACGAGGAAGATGAGGAAGATGAAGAAGACCACTTCCGTCATCGTAGACTAACGGGCGACTCGGGCATTGAGGTGTGCCGCTGCCGCGTTAAGAAGAGAGAGGAAGAGGAGTGTCGGGAGGAGGAGCTGGAGAAAGGGCTTTTAGGTAAAAGAGGAGAGATAGTGTGTAATGAGGCGGGGGAAGGAGAGGACTTGCTTCATGACAGCGTGGACTGCTCGCTGCGAGCGCAGACCACTGCCGTCCAGTCACAGCTGGTGGAGGACTTTGGCCACGCCCCTTCCTCTGCCACCAACACTGACGTCGTCTCCAAGGCAACTGAAGCCATTATCGCGATGGAGACCTCGTGAGCTGGTGAGCCAATGTGATGTAGTTGAACTACTTTGAATTAGGTGACCACAGAACCTGCATTGAGTGCAAACTGCAAAGTAGTGTGGCGGATGGTATTTATTTGTGTGGCCAGATGTCGCCCTCTACTGGTCATGACTGGAAGGTGGAGAGACCATGTCATCTCACAGAGGCCTTGTTGGATATACTGTATGTTTTATGGCAGGAGGGCTAGAACCAGAGTCTAGCTCATGTGCTTGTGTTTACTCAAATTCAATTGAGGAATGTTGAGAGAAGGGAACAGCTTAAAGATTTGAATGGAAACGCTTTAGCCTTTTTTCATTCATGTGAATTGTTTTTATATTTCTAAACACCAGAAACAAGTCATGTTCCTCTGTCTCCCTCCACCGCTCGATCTGACTGGAGCCAGTGGAATAAAAGGAAAAGTTGGGTGAATTCAGCACATGCACGTCACACACACACACACACACACACACACACACACACACACGCACGCACACGCGCACATGCGTCACACACACACACACACACACACACACACACACACACACACACACACACACACACACACAGCTGTGCTTATTGTCTGTCCTTTCCACTATCCCTGCTCTGCCTCTCTTTGATGTAGGCTCTTAGATTAGTTAGTGATGTGTGTAGGAGGGCCAAAACTGCAGTTTTAATGTGTATCATGGACAACTCCTTCCTTCAACTGTTTTAATTTAAACTTTAGACTGTGTTGCAGACAGGAAAAGGTCTGTTTATTTTTACACTTTTAACACCTTTTACATGATTTTACTGTGCAGTAGATGTTGCTGAAATTGCTGATATAATTTGAAGACAATCAGTATGTAATTTTAACCTGACTCCGCCAGATGGTGGCGGTATTGAGTCAGGTTAATGTAATTTTGTATCATTTACAAAATAGTACTGGCATTCTCTGATAATAATTTTCAGTGACATTCAACTGATTTTGGTTGAAAAGGTCTCACATTTTAAATTAATATGATAATGATAACATTTTCTCATTGTCATCATTTAATGGGGCACCTGCTGTTAGAAAGCTATTGTCAAGAAAGTAGGGAAGTAAAACCATTTATTGAACAGTATAGGAGTTATTACAGTACACTATTACATTTGTTTCGATATTCCTCCTTTGATCTCAAAGAGTTGGCCAGCCACTCTGATAATACAGTCTGGATCATAGTTGGATCCATGCGTGAAATTTTGAAGAGTCTGTAGCATCAAGTGACCCCTTGTAGAACTACGCTATACACAATGAATGGAGGACTGATTTGACTGTAACATGGAATATGACAGTTAGCTCCAATGTCACTGATAGTTGTATTGTGAAATAGCAGGGAACAATGTACTGTATAAGTATACAAATGCCATTGTCCTGTTCATTCATAGTTGGGCAGCTGCAAACAAATGTGTCTGGATGACACCAGGTTAAATTCTTGCTACCCTGGCCTGGATTCTAGTCTATTCTACCTGGTCATGGTCACTAAAGTGCCATCATCAACACAAATTCTGTTCAGGGTTCTACTGTCCAATCGAATATATATTATTTTAAAGGTGACTATGTAGTATAGGCTGTGTCCTTTGCTTGTGTCTCAAACAGAGGGAATACACATTTTGAATGAGACAGTAGTGTGTTGGGTGACAAAGCTTTATGAAGGGAATACGAGTATCTGTGTTTGATTCAGACTGTTAACACAATGTATGCCAAAACCTGAATTTCTCTGGTTTATTAATACTATTATATTTACCATGTGTTTTAGGGCTTTAGATTGAGGTAAAGGACGTTGTTAGGAGCTTAATAAAACATTAATCCGACCTCCCGGTTAGCGTATTAGCGTTTATATTGGTAGATTACCATCTCGAGTCTGATTCTGAAATGGCCGATTTGTACTTCCGGTTGACGTAGCGGGTTCACGCGTTCTTCTTCGCTGCCTTTTCGTGCATTCTGTTGGCACTGGCCGTAGATCACCGCCTATGGTAACGGGATGTAATGCATTTTGTGAACTTTCACTCTTGTGAATACACTATAGGATGTGAAGTACTTTATTCACATTAGCAGTGTTTTTTCAACCTGCTTTCTCCAATGATGGACTGTTAACTTTTTTATAAGCAGGAACTTTAAGACTATCCTTCATCACTGATTCTGAATGTAAAAGTAAGGGGGGGGGGGCAAACAAACAATAAAACTGTTTACTAAGAACTTTACGCTACTGGTAACTTGAGTAGATTTGCTACCAAGACCATGATTAATAACCTAGTCTGCTGTGTGTGACTTTTGAAGATGGTGGTCCTATTTAAAAAAGTGCCCATTTGTCATGTCTGTCTGGATCTTGTGTCCTGTTAATGTCTAAGATGAAATGCTTCTAAACATGCCATTTTTTGGTACCTTGTGATGATTATTATTGTGCCTATAATGTGTTCACTTTACACAAATGTGCTGTTCTTGTCTATAAGATGTTCTGTAGTATGGTTCATTATGTTTTGTGAAGTTATATGTCAACAGATGCCCATCTGTATGGTGCTGCATCGCAACAACAAATTCTCTGCATCACTTGTTTGTACTCACTGTGAATACAACACACATACTTAAACCATTATCTCAGTGGCAACTGTACTCTAGAACAAACTTGAGGGAGAGAGGGAGTTTACAATGTTTTGGTCTAACTTTGTGTATTACACTTTCTGACAGATATGTTTGGCACCTCTTCACGGTTGAGCAGTGGTCATGTGATTGTCGCTGAATTCCTGGTTTCACAGCTTCTTTTTGAAGTCGTGGTGTAGTCATGGTTCAGCTTTATAGTTTTGGCTTAGTTAATCTCTATAAAGATGGAAGCCGGATATCATATTAGCGGATATCATGAACGTGTGTGTGTGTGTGTGTGTGTGTGTGTGTGTGTGTGTGTGTGTGTGTGTGTGTGTGTGTGTGAGAGTGTGTGTGTGTGTGTGTGCGTGCGTGTGCGCGCGCGTAATCACTTATTTGACCAGATCATATGGCTTGTACATTGGACTGTACAATGTTAGAACAAAAATCTATTGTGATATTTCTGCAGTGTGAACTTTGCTTTTTCTACATATGTTTTCCCTCCCTGCTAAGACGTTTCCTTACTTGAAAAAAATAAAATGCAAGAAATTCTCATGCAATTTTGTAGGTGTGATATTTTTTGTAGCAATATTTATTTATTAATTGGACAGTCTTATTTGTAGAGTGACTTCTCTAAAAGTGTGCCTCGTTAGTGATCGCATAGGACACTGACAGAAGCCCTGAATAGAAAGCAAAATCTGAACATATCTGTCTAAAAGCCCACTGGCTATTGTATATTTTCTTCAGTTTCGAGTATGGAAAAGTCTAAAATTGAATAGTTTTTTTGTTTGTTTTTCTTTTCTTTAGTTCTACCTAACATTGTTTGTTAAATTGTAACTTGCATTGTTTCTTATGGTATATCGTGCCTATATACTTTGATTGCATTATGGCGCTCTCTCATTTAGTGCTACTACCTGTGTTTTTCTGTCGGGAGAAATGTATTTTCTACCAGTACTTAAAGCAGTCTCTTTATAAAATATACATGGTACATGTGAGACTTGCAAAAAAAAAGAAATGTATTTAGCAATAGTATAGTATTCACATACATTTTCCTTCTTCTGGTCAACCACTGGTTGAAAGGAAAGGACATGTGGTGACAATGACTTTTACCTCTACTGATCCATAACCTGTGCTGGGCAGAGCCCTCTGATTGTAGTCAATAGGGTGTTCAATATGGGAAACCTGATTCGAGATAAACCCCAAATGTTAACTCCTGGATTTGAAACTGGGTCTCCCACATGGGAAACCATGTGGGATACCGGATGCTACCGGTATAGTAATAATACTGTATGTGTATGTCTCACTACTGTGACAGGTGTTAATTAAATCAAAAACAAAACATTCAATCCTATGACTGACGAAAATAACTGTAGTAGAATCAACAACTGGGACTAATTCAAATTAGCTAATTCAAATGTGTAGTTGAAATACCCCTTTAATCTCTCACCTTGTCGGCAGCAGTATGCACCCGTTGTGTCTGCAACTTTGTTTTGTCTGATATGTGACTGTTAGCTTGTTATTATGACTTCTAAGGACTGTTCCCTTCAACTTAACTAGATAATATTTACTCTATATTTGTACTGACATCATTTTCTATTGCTTAGAAACAAGCAGAAGCATAAAAACACCATGGATAGAGCCCACATTGCTTTTCTTGAACTATTGTGTGCAGAAAAAATGAATGATCCCTGTTGCATCAAGATTTTTCAAGAATGTTTACGACTGTGGTAACAAACAAACAAACAAACAAAAATAGTTTACCTTTGACTTCCATATCTGCCATGGCAAAGACAGCAAGACTGTATATGTGGTTGTAAAGTGGAGTAGTTCATATGACTATTATTTGCAAAAAGAAAGTGTTGTTTTTCTAAAGGGTGTTCTACTGTATAATTCTTACCTGGAGCTCTTCTTTGTGTAGTACGCATGTATGAGAGTTCTTGTCAGCTTTATTGCTGTGGTGTTTAGTCATAGCCTCGCAGTGGCCAGACGTGAATCTGCCGGTGGTAAAATAAATTGCCTTCAGCGGATAGTGTGATATGAGTCTGGCCAAGAAGCCAGGCTAGTTTAGCCATAGACCTTGGTATGTGCCGTAGGCCTACTCTATATGGGAGGAGAATTATCAAATGGTATACAGGAATATGATGCCTGAACATGGTGTAGCGGTTTATCGGCAGAACACACTGTAGATAATACTATATGACCTACTGTAGGGGTTTAATAAGATTTTTTGTTACAGTGTACTTGTATTTAGAAAATCCCCTGTCATTTTGTTCTGTGATATTTCCGATAAGCAACACCACATTGAAATGCTAGATTTCCCTAAAATTCCCTGTAGAGTTGAGCGTGACGTTCACTCCAGAGCTTATCATGAGGCCAAAGTTGATTGTTGTTGGTCTTTGTTATAACATGAAATAGTGTTAAAATGAATATCCAAGCCTTTTTACATATTTTGCCATACAGATTTTTTTGTGTAGTTTGTATCCTTATGTACTGCATGGCCAGTTAATTTATGCATAAACTGATACGTGTTCACAATGAGATGCTGTCACATTATGTATTTTTTTTTGTTAGGTAATTATTTAGTTTCATACTTATACTTATGTTTTAGCTGCATTATAATTAGGTTAAGCTCTGCCATTCTTTATTTCCTCCCAGGATATGTCACTGCTTTTTCAGTTTTCCAACCATGTTGGACATATCAATCAACAGCTGTGGAAATGTGTCAAAAATAAATGTTACCAAGTACTACACAATTAAGCGGATATTGTTTGTGTTTCCAATGCATGATTTGATGTTTGACAAATTACCATATGAATAGGACTATACAATACAATTATCTTTGTAAAGATCGTTTTAGCCAGTGTTTGCGTTAGTTAGACAATGTATAGAAACCACAGAAAGCTACTGTAAGGGTAGAGAGGAGAAAAGACATGCAACACTCCATTTGGGGTCTATCCGGGAACTTGGAACCGGGAACTGCAGATAATCTCCATGTAATACTGTACCAGTACAACGCCCTCTCTTCGCTGCTCACTGTACCAAGGAAAGATGCAGAAAACAAGGCTTTTGAGTTAATTTTTAGATTCAGCACCAACAATCCATATTCTACTACAGTACAGGGGTTGTACATGGGCAAGTTACCAAGATTTATGTGATCTCAGAATGATCATGTACTTGGAGGAAGAGCCAGTGATATGATACATGTAACATGATATAGTACTTTATTGTCAGTTTGCACTGAATTTTTTTGAAACACAGTGCCAGAAGGACAAGAGCTGAAAAGACGCTTAGATGGATTTTACCCCTCAATATAAATCAAGCTAAGAACATAATTTGAGAGAGCAGAGAGGTGAAAGATGTGAGAGGGGGAACCAGATTCCAGGGGAGAATCGGGACATGCAGTACTTCTTGAACAGATAGATGAGGTTTCATTTCATGATGCTGCTGTTCTGAAGGTCATTGGACAGTAAAAAGAGCCAGGAAGATTTAATTCCTACAGAGGCCCGAGAAGCAGTGATGGATGCATCTATTCAGAACAAACGTGAAATATACAGCTGCAATTGAACTCACAGAGCAGAAAGAACTGGAGCGGTGAGTTGTGGTGAGACTATCATTTACAGGAAATGTCACAGACATGTGATGCAGAAGGCACTGAAAGCTACAGAAAACAGTACCATGCTGTTTGGTGTCTTGTGTGTTGTTTGGATATGTACCTCTCCACTGGTGACTTTCCCTTGTGTGCAGACATTTTTCAGCAAATCCTGGGCTGATTGTGGGGTTACACATCGCTCATTTCAGACCTCTAATCCGATCCCAAATGTTTGGCTGAATTAAGTTAAACGTTAAACGTTGTTCAACAACCAAATCTTTATTCATTCACTGTCATCACTCAGAAAAAGCTTATCGGGAACATGGACAAATTCAAAGTAATAATAGGGCAACCGAAAAGAACATGGCATTGAGTTCAAGTGTTATATTAAAAGAAAACACATTACATTTAGTTAATCTGACAAAACTATTGATTAATTTGATTCAATGTGTATTCAATGTAACAAAGAGGATTTTATTTTAGTTTCTCCACTTAAAACTAATTGAAATAGGCTACCATGACACACAATTTTATCTGATCAATCATAAAAACTTGGAGGACATTATATACCATCTGAAATCTTCCTCTTGCTGTTGTGTTTCATCTTGCATGTCATCATGCCTCTTCTCTCAGGGTTTCCCCAAGGCCCAGAAAACTACAGTCAGGTTTCTTAAAACAGAATAATGTAGACACGTCACTAATTAACAATTAGGCCCATATATCAAACCTCCAAAATCTTTCAAAATCATTGAAATAGCTGTATTTCAACAACTAAATAAATTCTTAGTGCTAATACAAAAAAACAACTGCTTTAATATGTTTAAGTCAGGATTTCAACCTCAACACAGCTCTAGATTGCTCTTGTTAAGGTCGACAGACAGTAGCAGAATTTCATGCCAATATAGATCTCAGTCCCTCCAGACTTGACATAAACAGACTTGACATTCAAGCCCAGCCTGTGCAGCTGGACACTGGACTTTCTTGGAGGTGTTGAGGTTAGGCTCTAATGCCCTTTGCCTAACTTTCACGTTTGCTGCTCCCTTTGGGCTTTGATTGCAGGAGCACTCATCCATTGGCATTTTGTCTATGCATAATCAGACTACTACTAGACCACACACCTAGCGACCTAGGACTCACCTAACCCAGCTGCTCATTAGTGGGATGGCTAAGTAGTACAACAATTCTTGCAATTATGGACCTGGTTTTCAAGATACTCAAGTGACCAGTGCCCATACAGTATACCTGCCAAACAGTTAAACTGCTTCACTAGAGTGAGAAACTGTTCCCTCCAGATTCAGCACAAACTTGAGGATGAATTCACCCGGCTGACTACATCCGTAGACGGCCGGGTCGCGGGGACAACAGCTCCACCACCAAAATGTAGAATGCCCTACCACCAGCAACCATCAAAAAGTTATAAACTGAAATGAACCCTCAGTAAAAGCTACCTAACCACCGTAAAAGAGAACCTGTCTGAAATGTTCAACTGGACCGTCCTAGACAAATCTAGCTTGCCACCAGAAATGACCCCCCCCCCCCCCCCCCCCCACACACACACACACACACACACACACACACACACACACACACACACACACACACACACACACACAGTTTTTGAGTGGTGCAACCACTCCAAGGAACAGCAATGTCCTAGGCCTACCTTTATTACTCCTAGTATTGATGATTTCATGTATTGTACACGTCTTTAATACATAGGACCACAATGTAAACAAGCCCCCAGGCTTTCTGTATCCTTTTTAAAAGCATTATTGTCAATAAATGTATTAAACTATTAATGTATTAAAGAGTATTCAATCAAAGCAAGATGTTTTAATAATTTCTTCTGAACGGCAATCTTATTCTTTTTTAATATCTTATTTGTAACTGTATTCAAATTAAAATGTATATGCCTTAATGTTGTCTATCAGCAGAGCCAGAGTGTTTCTATCCATGTTTCTGCAGGTAGGCTAATTACACCACCACATTACTCTATGGCTCTGGTCTAATAGCCTGAAGGACTGACAGAGCTGCTTGATGAGGGGTAAAATGTATATTACGTTTTTTGCAACCTTATAATTTTAATATTTTGTGTAGCACCCGTTGAATAAACTAGACCATTTATTCAGCATTTGAGCCACGAACCACCATTTGATGACATTTAGCCTTGCAGACCCAAAACGTAAAAATATTTTGTTATCGTTGGATAACATGTTGGCCACAATTCCATGCTGTATTGATGTTGGTGGTACCATTAGGAGATAACAGGCAAACGTTGATAAAAGAACAATTCTTCTACATTCTCTAATTGTGTAGATACTAAATTGATGCAGATGTTTAGCACTTTCAGCTCTTTTTAAATGTACCCATTCTACATACTGTGAATAAAAGATTCAATCAATCAATTGAAAGTGTAAAATTAAACCAAATGGATCCATAACCATAAGGGTCCATTTGGTTTTATTGTACACTCACAAGATAAAGATCTATAAAGGGATTAGGGTCCATTTGGTTACCAACTCTCCTCAAATTACCTCAAATGAGCGGACCACCTGAAACCTCCACTAGTGAGATGGATGTATTGTACACTTGTTAGAGTACAAGTTGTACTCTAAAGATTGTACATTACTCTAAGATTGTGCCAGAGCTGGATTGTACATGCATTATGGGACTGTTGTTTTCCTCCTCTGTGATTGGTCAGAACGGGTCGGTACCTGCCCCCCTCTACTGACCACTCCCCGTCCGCGTTTTCGCCACGTGACTCCGTGTAGAGACAGCCTTCCAAAGTTAAAAACACACTTTGTTTATCTATCTTGCACACTGCTCGTCTGATTCTGAACACACAAGCTAACTCACTTCTCACTGCATTTTGATATCTTGACTTAACTCTTTGCAGACCTCTGCGAGGGATACAATTAATAGCATTTTTGTGCATAGTCAATTCATTGTGATTTATTTTTGCGTTTGTATTATTGTGTGCATTTTGCACAGATTGTATTTTAAGGTGAGCGAACGTGGTGTTCTTTCAAGTCACACGACTTTTCCCATTTTATTGACATTATTTTTGCTCGTTTTTGCACTCTGTTTTTGGGTTCCGTAGCGATTTGGAAGAGCTCGCGCACAGCGAGTATTTCGGTTTCACGCTAAAATAGAGACAAAAGAATACAAGCATTTTTTTAAGAGCGCCATGGCGACAGAAGTGGAGACATGGACCATCGCTCAACAACACGACGGTGAGTCATGCATCGACAAGTGATTTGAGTGGTACTGCGCAGTGTGCAATGCATTTGGGGGGTAATCTGGAGGGAGGACATTGCGTGCACCCCCTGATCCATTCCATTGTCCTGTGGTTCATGGAAGGGATGGGCTGCAGTGGAGTGGAGTAGCACCAGCATGCTACACCACCACCATGTGCTCTCTCGAACACACAGCACTGCGATTCACAGCCATTGTGCTGCACACATTTCGACCTCCGTCTCGCTCTGTTTGACATGGCATGGTGTGTCTGTGTGATGTTCGGAGCTTCGTGTTATGTTTTGACTGGTTTGTTTTCGTTTTCAGTCGTTCGACGTCGTCTGGCCCGAACACGTTAACGTTTAACCCGTTCACTCTCGTGATTGGCTCAACCCCCCCATAGTCAGCGCCTACTTCCGCTTTACGAAGCCTTGTTTGTGTCTTGTGCTTGGTTTTGTTTAGCCTAATCTGCACCAGGCTCCCCTGGCCTACACGATACGTGATCTACACACGATGGTCTACATTCTGTTTTTGTACATAATATGTACATGTGTTAACATGCATGTGTTAACCATATAGTTATCATATTCATATTGGTATTAATTATTAACATGTGCGGTAGACAACAAGACAAGTTCTTTTTTTTGGACATGCGACACCGTCGTACTACGGAGTGTAAATGTTGCTTTGGAAACCACACGCCCACTTTTGTGGGGGCGTGTGGTTGTTGTCATCAACACAAGCCACATTCTTTCTTTTGCAACCTTTTCACTTAAATTACTGAGATTGCATTAATTTACCGGACGCGCATCATCAGACATACACCATAGCATATATGCGAGATTTTGATCCACCCACCAACAATAACCATATTGTAACAGAGTAGTTGAACCGATATACCTTAATTTTACATGCGCAAACGGACGTGGTGTTAATATGAATAGCACGTGTAAAGTAATTTTAAGTGATCAGTCTGACTGTCACCGTCAGTCTTTGACGTGACGCCACTAGTGTAACTGACGCTGAGCGTATATCTTACTACTAGGACATAGGGCCACCTTACATAATCTCAATTGCCTTGCATTAAATGTTATATAAGAAATATACTTTTTGAGAGCAAAAAGAGTATTGAGAGCAGCACTGCAATTAGACTGAGATATAGTTTATGTTACGAAGGAACGTAGTGCCTCTCTGACTACAAATTACGCCTGCCCATATGCTAAAATATCACAATGGATAGATTATGTTGACCTTGACTATATGTATGGAACTCCGGTAACTTCTCAGGCAAAATCAGTCACGCTTCATAAAGCAGCTCAGTTGATGTGTTGGTCACACATTCAAAGACTCTTATTGTGTGAGTTGAACACGCACACACACACACACACACACACACACACACACACACACACACACACACACACACAGTCTTACACTTCTTGGCTTATATCAAGAATTGGAAATGAGTAAACCATACATGGAATTATTACTGCACAGACAGGAAATTGATTTGTGTTTAAGGTCGGAGATTCATAAGTTACGTTGTGGTCATAATAATAACCCACTATTTGTTTGTAATTTGACAATAAGTTTAGTATTTAGAATTTGATGGTTCAAGATTAGGCAGGAAGCGTCACACACATTCTAAAATGAATTACACACACGCACACACAGTACTCGACACATGATGTGACCAGAAGATATAAGAAATGGAACTTAACAGAATGAGTAGGAATTAGGAAAACAACATGCGTCTTGTATCATTGTGCAGTGTGCACAGATGTCAATTTATTTGATAATGCAGATGTCTAGTGTATCAATATGTGCTTACGTCTAGTGTATCAATATGTGCTTACGCAAATGAGATGAGCAAGCAACGCTTTTTTTTTACTGGTCAAGCAGACCAGTGCTATTTATTCAATAATATAATCATAAGTATAAAAAACAGACAAGACAGACATTATTGCACACGTATTCATGCCCCCCCTATACACAACAACATTAATAAATACTGTTGTAATGCAATACACAAAACAGGCGAATGGTTGCCAAGCCAGTGCAAATGAACAAAAGGCGACTAATTAATTACATTGTTTCGGTACTTTGGTGTTTAAACTTTAGCATTCCTAGTACTACTTCATCTAGTGTAAACTCTAAACAACTATCCTCTCTATCTCTCAATTCAATTTAAAGTAAAACTAAAATGCACTAAACCGCTGCGAGTCGGAAAACTTGCGAGTTCTCCGGATACCACCCAAAGACCCTCCTGCACACCCTGTAGCTGTATCTCAAATAAGATTCTGACCTGCCCGCCACCTGCTCACCCACCCCTGAATCACCCCTTTGGATAAGAGAATCAGCTACATCCGCAAATATAGAAACATTTTGGGTGACATACAGTAGGTACTAGGCAGGTCTGTCCTCTGACCAATGGCACTGATTAATATTATACCGTAGCACAAAGATCATGTCATAGGATCGTTATTAACACCATTGCAACGTCTACTTTTTACCTGTCTGGTCATTTCTGTGACTGCTGTTTAAACGGAGGAAAACTGGAACATACTCTGCCACAGATGTCAAGCCTGATTTGTTCATGGCCTGCTGAATACACATAATGTATGTTGAGGTCTCACTCTTGTTCTTTTGTCAACTCCTGCCTCCCTTCCTCCTCGCAACCCTAATACATAAACACATGCCCTCCCCTGACCTGCCAACGCTACTACATGCTTTTGCAATTGTACAATTGTACTGTACAATTCTGGACTGGTCATTTTTCATCTTATGAATAACTTTGACCATAGGGATGCTGGAGTCCCTGTTTTGGGGAGATTTCCAAAGCTTTGTGTGTAAAGTGTATACTATATAGTGATAAAAGTGGTTATTGTTTGTACTGTAAGATTCGTTTAATTGTGGGTAGGTATACTAATGCAATAAAGTCTTGAACTTTAATTGGCAGCAACAGTACATTGATCAGCATTTTTGCTTTGTTGATTAAGTCATTATCTGAATCTTAACCGTTTATTATTCTTGCTCTACCTAACATTCTTGTTACAGCTCGTTATCAGTGTTGTTGCACTGCAGCTGTCAGACGGCCGAAGTCAAATAGGCATAACCTAATTCAATGTAGAGCAGAAGTTTAGTTTTGATTGAACTGTAACATAATGGGTCTAGACTCTAGTGTGGTGTATTGTTGGGCGGGGTGGTCTAAAATTTAGACCCTAAATGTTACAAAAACAATCACAGTGGAAGCGGTGTGGCTTGCTAGAAGCAATATGCAGCTTTTATTCATATATTTTGTTCATGCAACAAGCATTCACTTGTGTTTGACCACCACAAGTCATCTTGTTTTGTGATTTGGTTAAAATGAAACCAACAATCTTATCTAGGCACTCTATTTACTTGAACATTTATTTACCCTGTCTTACCTTGCATCTGGTGGTGGTAAATCGCAAATACACATTTGCCACCCTACTGAAATGTCAAGAGTTGAGCTTGTGGCATGTAGCTTCCTCCACATTCATGTTTGTAAGAAATGACAGTTGAACCCCTTGAGCCAAACGCACCGCCCACTGCACCCTTCTCTCCCTCTGGTCTTGTACGGATTACTTGGTCCATATCATAATGTGGCTGTTTATTTGACTTTTTAGAGTAAATATTATGTGTAGTTTACCTCTGCTACCATTACCCTGAGGTGTGTGGAATGGATGTGTGTGGGGCAGGTGTTAGTGACAATCTGTTGAGCGTGGTCATCTTAGACGAGGCAGCCATTTAAATAAATAAAAAACTAGGGCAATCTTGTGAGGGCTCTGGAAAAAAACCCCTCTTTGCACTATACTGAGTACTGACCCCCTTTGCCTTACCCTCTCTTCTTGCGGCTGACTGCTACACAGGGACATTTTCCACATCGTCACCTTATTAAACTAATTGCCTAAGTCATTTTTTGCCCAATTTTTTTTTTTGCCTAAATCACCACCTGGTGATGCTGGCCACCTCTGGTAAAATCGCCCGAGCCCTAATGTAAAAGGCCTTCCTGTTACACCCTATTAAAACAATGGCCTATGTCAAGAGGGAGACTTAGGCCATATTATTTTGCCTAAGTCATAATAAAATGTGACTTAGGCCATTTCAACACACCTTTCAAAATGGGAGTGAATGGAACTGAATGGGAGGTACTGTTACTATGGGACTGATAGAATGGGACTGAATGGGAGTGAAAGGGAGGTACTGTTACTATGGGACTGATGCTATGGGAGTGCATGGGACTGAATGGGAGTGAAAGGGAGGTACTGTTACTATGGGACTGATAGAATGGGACTGAATGAGAGTGAAAGGGAGGTACTGTTATGGGACTGATAGAATGGGAGTGAAAGAGGTACTGTTACTATGGGACTGATACTATGGGAGTAAATGGGACTGAATGGGAGGTACTGTTACTATGGGACTGATAGAATGGGACTGAATGGGAGTGAAAGGGAGGTACTGTTACTATGGGACTGATGCTATGGGAGTGCATGGGACTGAATGGGAGTGAAAGGGAGGTACTGTTACTATGGGACTGATGGAATGGGACTGAATGAGAGTGAAAGGGAGGTACTGTTACTATGGGACTGATAGAATGGGACTGAATGGGAGTGAAAGAGGTACTGTTACTATGGGACTGATACTATGGGAGTAAATGGGACTGAATGGGAGTGAAAGGGAGGTACTGTTACTATGGGACTGATACTATGGGAGTGAAAGGGAGGTACTGTTACTATGGGACTGATACTATGGGACTGAATGGGACTGAATGGGAGTGAAAGGGAGGTACTGTTACTATGGGTAACAGTACGCGGCCAGGAGACAACCCACAGAGCCTAGTCCCTCCATGTTCCAGAAGTGTACGTCCCAGCCTTGGCAGAGTAGTTCTGGAGTAGTTCCAACGGATTGTGTGCCCCTGGTTTTTCCCTAGTGGGACTGATTGAAGGTAGCTACTGGGACGTAAGTCGGGAGTTGATCACTCCCGGCTGGGTCGCCTAAGTGAGGGGTATGATGTTGAGAGACCCGAAACCCTATTGACCTCAGGATACATCACTGAGGATACATCCCAGGTGCATCCATGCAATGTTTTTTAGTTATAGTTCTTCTATTTATAGTGACTCATAGGAATAGACTATGTGACAACCAGGTATAGTCTGGTGACCACCGGAGAGACGGGTGACAGCCGGAATGTAGACGGCACCCGGGTGAGCAGTATGGGTTAGCGCCCCAGCCTGTGTCCTCCGTGAGGATGAAGCCCAACAACCCTCGGTGAGGCCTTTGGGAGGGCCATGCAAGCAGCAAGCGGAACCGCAGCACCATGACCCTGCGGAACCATTGCCCACCACTCCTGAATGAACTGTCTGGTGCTGGGACTCTGGTGCAACGCACAGGTCCTCGCTCTACTCCTGGTGAGAGCAGGAGGTGACCTGGTGAGATGTAGGAGGGGCCCGGCCAGGAGAGAACCCACAGAGCCTAGTCCCTCCATGTGCCAGAAGTGTACCTCCCAGCCCTGGCAGAGTAGTTCTGGAATAGTTCCAACGGATTGTGTGCCCCTGGTTTTTCCCTAGTGGGACTGATTGAGGGTAGCTACTGGGACGTAAGTCGGGACTTGATCAACCCCGGCTGGGTCACCTGAGTGAGGGGTATGATGTCGAGAGACCCGAAACCCTGTTGAACTCAGGATACATCACTGAGGATACGTCCCAGGTGCATCCATGCAATGTTTTTTAGTTATGGGACTGATACTATGGGAGTGCATGAGAGTGCATGGGAGGTACTGTTACTATGGGATTGATACTATGGGAGTGAATGGGAGTTACTGATACTATGGGAGTGAATGGGAGTTACTGATACTATGGGAGTGAATGGGACTGAATGGGAGGTACTGTTACTATGGGACTGATACTATGGGAGTGAATGGGACTGAATGGGAGGTACTGTTACTATGGGACTGAATGGGACTGAATGGGAGGTACTGTTACTATGGGACTGAATGGGACTGAATGGGAGGTACTGTTATTATGGGACTGATACGATGGGAGTGAATGAGACTGAATTGGAGTGAATGGGGTGTACTGTTACTATGTGACTGAATGGGAGTGAATAAAAGTGAATGGGACTGAATCGGAGTGAATGGGAGGTACTGTTACTATGGGACTGTCACTCCCATTCACTCCCATTTAGAGTGAAAGGGAGTGAATGGGAGTGAATGGGAGGTAGCGTTACTATGGGACTGTCACTCCCATTCACTCCCATTCAGAGTGAAAGGGTGTGAATGGGAGTGAATGGGACTGAATGGGACTGAATGGGGGGAATGGAAGTGAGTGGGAGTGAATGGGAGGTACTGTTACTATGGGACTGTCACTCCCATTCAGTCCCATTCACTCCCATAGTATCAGTCCCATAGTAACAGTAGCTCCCATCCAGTCCCAATCACTCCCATTCACTCCCATTCAGTCCCATAGTATCAGTCCTATAGTAACAGTACCTCCCATTCACTCCCATACAGTCCCATTCACTCCCATTCAGTCCCATAGTAACAGTACCTCACATTCAGTTCCATTCACTCCAAATTCACTCCCATTCACTCCAAATTCACTCCCATTCACTCCTATTCACTCCCCTTCAGTGTCAAATGTCTTTGTGCTATGATATTATTTTAAACACTCTGTGGCTGACCCTAAACCATGATCTATTAAAAATAATTGGAATAAAACATTTTGCCTAAGTCACTTACCGCAGAAGTAATTTGGCCTAAATAACGTTTATAATTGCCTAAGTTAAAATAGATATGTTCAGATATTGGCCTAAGTCATTTTATCCTTACATGTTACATTATTGACATACACCTTTATTTGTATGTCAATAGTCATATTTTTTCATATTTTTTGGAATTGAAATAATTAAGAAATATAATATATTCTACATTTGGCACAGTTTTTTGTGTTTCCTGAAAACCTTGAAAAAATGACTTAGGCAATTAGTTTAATAAGGTGACGACATCATAGTACTAGCCCACAAACAGTATTTCTGCTGTTTTTGAAAATTGTGATTTAAAATAATAATAATATAATTAAATGGCTAGAATTGGGATGTCATGTCAGGGTTAGAATAGTTAAACAGCTGTCATGAGGGTTTAACACTGTTTGGGTCAGTCCTCCAGTCACTGTGGTGGTAGGTTCAAGGTTGGTTGACCTTGTGGTCTGTGGTGAGGTTGGTGGATTTATTGGTAGAGCAAATGGAAGGTAACTCATCACTTGCCTGTCTCCTCTGTGGTACTGTATTGGCTCGGTATGCCTTCTGTCTGGTCAGTGTGCAGGTGGCAGACGTTTAACATGGCAGCAGGCGAATGTTGCTCGTTTATTGCTTCAATTGGAGAAGGGGAAGTGAGCTGTGAGAAGTGATAAAAGGCAAAAACATCTCACAATACAATACAGAAAACTCACAGCAAAACAAACGGCATCGATAGGATCTGCATGTAAGCAGAACATAACATGGTGACAATATGAAAACAGAAGATTTAGCAAGCAAGGCGAAGAAAAGCAAACCCTTTGTCCCTTTTTTAATTTCAAATTTGGA
The DNA here is from genome assembly GCF_963924005.1 of Protomyctophum bolini. Classification (NCBI taxonomy): domain Eukaryota; kingdom Metazoa; phylum Chordata; class Actinopteri; order Myctophiformes; family Myctophidae; genus Protomyctophum; species Protomyctophum bolini. The sequence goes on from NC_137864.1 coordinate 29,683,372, forward strand.
ACCTAACTATTGGATCTTGAGGATGAGATCTGCATTACAGATGCCAAAGACATATAGGGCTGTATTTTGCGTGTCTTAAGTACCAGGTCTTATTACTTAACTTAAGACCTGGTTAATGTCTTAAGACCTTAAGACCAATGCTCTTTGGCCACTCAGAATAGCCAAATGGCATTGATCACGCCTCCAGGTCTTAAGTTAAGTAATAAGACCTGGTACTTAAGACACGCAAAATACAGCCCATAGTCTCCTATTGGTTTCAAGTTGCCCATACTTATTAGGTAACAATTTTGGTCCTTTATGATGGCTGTAGGTTGCAGGCCAATTTACTTCTGCCCTTCCTTTTTTGTCTGACTGGGTGTGTTTTTGGCTGACTGACATTGGTTTGTTGATTTACAGTCCTGGCAGGGCGTGTGGTCTGTATGAGCGAAAGAGGAGAAGATGACACGTGGTCAGTTGTTTACTCGTTTTTGCAGGCCCAGGGAGTGTTTGACAGTAGTGCTCTACCTGTTCTGCAGCAGTTTGAAACAGTGTGACATATACAGTACTTGCACACAGGATGTGGTCCTCTGTAAAAGTCAGTTAAAAAACTTTCTGCCTTGAGTTTTTTAACATCATGCATGATATAGTAATCATTTGCAAAATTGTTCAATACACACATTTTGTCTAAAGTCTGCACTGCATACTTTAACTTGTGAAAGGAAAAAAGGAACACAATGGGATGTTAATGACTGAGATTTAAATATACATATAATGAAAGAATAGAATTGTAGCCTCTTGGATTTTAGTTTTTTTAGTTAAATAAACATTACGTATTGTACTTGGTATGCAGTGCCATGGTACTTGGTGTGCATGTTGGACACGAGATCTATAACTTTCTAGTCTAGTATTCACTGAGTATGTAGTATAGGCTGTATAATGCTGCATTCACACTAATGGTAACAAGTTTCAAGTTCAGCTTATTTCAGCTCGGCTCTAGTGTGAATGCAGCATAAGAGGGAGTACTAGCCTAATGGTGGGATATACATGCATTTGTATGAGAGTGAGGACTCGTAGTTGGTTTGTAGTATACTAGGAAAGTACAGGCTCCTGAGTAAGAGCAAGGAGTAGCCCAACGGTTGGTTTGGGTTTGTGGTTTGGCCAATTTCCCGCTCTCCTCCCTTGCCCTTCCCACTACATGTCCTGTAATCTATAGGAACATAACCAAGATAACTTCTCATACTCGCTGACTGACATTTGGTAGAGTAGAGGGCTCGTTTGTATAGTAGAAGGACTCTGGGGTATCCATTACACCCCTCCAATGTTCATTGCCCTATCTCCCACAGTTGGGTCATGTGACCAGTAGTAAGCCCAACAACACTGCCATATGTAGTCAGACCCATGCTGTGCTGCTCTAGACAGTGCCATGAGACACCGAAGGAGAAAGAGAAGCTGGTGTCAGCATTTCTCCACCATGTGCTACCTCCCTCCGTCGTCCTATGCCAACAGCACCACGCCTACTATGTCAATTGCCAAAACTACAGTAACACTCAGATCGTTGTTGTTGTTGTTTTCTGCAGAGTTCAACTTCTACAGCCAATCAGCCATTTTCTTACCACTTTCTTTTTACCATCACAACTTATCCTTGTTTACCAACACTTCAACTTGAGTTGAATGGCAGAAGATCACTGGAAGACTATACAAGTTATTTATGTTGATGCTTAAAAAAAGTTTCAAGAATCCGCAAATTTGCAATATTAGTCTCAAGTAATTTGTAATTAATTAATTATACATTAGATTTTTGAGAAATCCTTGAATTGCATACAAATCCAACATACTGTTTGAATAAATGTTCAGATGATGGCATAGTACAACACAAACACTGAACATGGACACATAAGTTCAATTTCTACTACAGTTGCAATGCAATGTTCTGCCGTGTCAAACGATTGTAATCTGATTGTTTCTTTGAATATTGTCCTGCTGTGATGTAGCTACTTGTGCATGTGTTTTCCATGTCGCTGCCAATCCAATCCCCTGCATTTGGAAAGGTTAGGTGAGTGTCCCAGGTGTTGTGTGACTGTGCACAGACATCTTTGGGGTGTTGTATGGCCTTCAGCAGGCATGCAGAGCTCAGCTTAGACTGACTGCGTATAAATGGACCATATGGACTTAAATTTGCAGTTTGCATTCAGAATGGGCCAATGGATTAGCCTGATTATCAGACTAGTCCACTCAGAGAGTGGGTGGGGTCTTTGGGCTGGATCCAGGCTACCAATGGATATCTTGGATGGGATTTGTGCAACTACAATTTAAAGCTCACTCACGGGAAGTTGAACACAACTGAAAAATCACACCTGTGTGAAGTGAGGGGCGCTAATATATTAAAGTCTTAACTCATGTTGATTAGGTGATGTAATGGTGATGTAAAACAAACATTAAATGCCTTTAACAATAGAGAGACAATATGATGTAAAATTTTCCCTTCATTGTCAATGGCGTTTACAAAACAAACATTAAACTAAAGACAAACATTAAACCTGTATATCTTCTCACTACTACTGACACATATTCTCATTTCTCACACATTGGCACTCATTTGAGAGTTAAGAATTTTTCCTATTATGTCACAAAGAGGACAGCTACTCCATATAATTTGAAAATCAGCGTAGTAAAATGCTGGTGGCCTAAAACTTTGCTGGGAATCGCTGCTGGTAGCAGATAGTTCTCAAATTATAAGGTAGCATTTTAAGCAGTCTACTGAGTCTAATGTGGTTGGCCTAATGTAATGCATAACCTCCTGAAAACCCTTGGAGAGAATTACATGAAGGGCTGGAACAATGCAGTTCAGATGTATTATATTGGTGAAATTCCCCTTTAACCAAGCATCCAAACAGCTGCAAGTGTCTCATTAGAGTCTCACCAGTTTCTGGCGCCATTCTGTGAAACGGCATGTTCTGCATGCTTTCAGAGGGGACACACACTAAATTTATACTGTTGCAGACTTGCATGACCGTGTTGCTCATCTGAAATAACTTATTTTCAAGCTTCAAAACACGTTTTTTGACAAGCTACACAGCCATGAGATGGTATAGGTTGAACAGGATCACTGTTTTTAGACTTCTCACTAGACTGCATCTCTTGCATGGAGAGAGGTGGCACTAAACAGACCATATCCAACAGCTGTTGTGTTTGTGCAGTATTTTTTTTTCTTTGTCTGATAACCCACTCGGAGAGAGAGAGAGAGGGAGAGAGACACAGGCTTTGTAAGGGCAATTCACTAAGTCATTATTGTAGCATGAAGTGAGTACTTAACTGTAACAACTGTTAAAAGTATAGCCTATGTCTCTATTTTTTTTTTTTTTTTTTTTTTTACACATGGATATTATTTATAATATAGTGCCAGAGGTTGTAAACATTGCATCATTCTGAAGTCAACATGCACATGGCTATAGATAACCGATAAGCTAACTTACAGTCATTAAAACGTATGTCCTCATTCTTGTGTGCACGTGCGTGTGCGTGATTTCAGAGTCAAGACTATTAAGGTTCAAACTCAACTGTTCTAAAATCTGTGGTATCCATTGTTGACAGTACTACTGTAGCTATTGCAGTATAACACCTCCAAGGTTATCTGCACATCCTGTCAAAGTAGAAAGACAAATTTTATACTCTGTTGCACAAATGGATATAAATCAAGCTTTACTGACTCTGGCCACCATTTCCCCTCTGTCTGTACACAGGAGTATTCTCCATGGAAGGTGATCTAGCAAATGGTGATGAAGATGACGGGCTGCATGAAGCGGAGGTCAATGGTAACTGGACGCCCCAGGAGAAGGCTCTCCACGAGGCCCGGCTCAAGGCCAAAGCTAAACGTCGTCTGCGCAAGTCCTCGTCCCGAAACTCAAACAGTGAGTCGTTCTCTGAGTCGGGAGACTTGGCGGGTAGCGACCCCAACAGCCCTAAAGGCAAAGCCAACACCAATGACCGCAAGTCACGCACTGGCAAAGGCCGGGGCCTGCCTAAAAAAGGTAAGGCTCCTTGTTTCTTCATCGTGAATCTGTCCAATAATTGATTACTTTATTAGACTTTATTGATAACAGTGCGGCAGTACAGAAAAAAAAGATCAGTTTAAAGCATGAATCCTGGGGGACTTGTTTCCATTGTGAGTTATTGTACTCAATTCCTTCGCAAGACATACAATACATTACATATCGGCAACAATCATATAAGATAACTAAAATAGTCGATCAACAAGCTCTTAGTTTGTCACATTAGCCTGGGTTCCAGCCTGATTTGCTGCATTCCGTGGATTTGTTTTGTCACTCAGTCTGGAAAGGGTCGGGACATGTAAAAGGGTGAAATGGACCCGTGGCTTCTGATTGGTCTGTGGTGCGGGTTGGGTGAAAAGTTTAGTGAAATTATCATTCACTAAACTCACCCCACAAAGCTGTTTTTGTACTATTACATCTGTGGACTACTGAATCTAATTATTTTTTTTACTTTTTACTGTTGGTTTAGTCTCGAACTGGAGCTATTTCTTGTGCGAAGCATGGATTGAGTGCCACAGGCTGACGTATTAGCAACAACGCTGGCCAGACTGAGTAGTGAGTGACAATACAAATCCACAGAACGCAGCGAACATGCTGGAACCCAGGCTAGTGTCACATTGCAACTGATGTAAACATTTTTAAAGAAATGCCAGGGGTAATGTGATTAAGGTAGAACTATCTATGAAAAAGCTAATGGTAAATTAATTATGGCACCCAATCAAGGCTTATGCTAGCTCTGACTACGACTCGTGCTATGCTAACAGTGGTATTTGTTGGTCAGGTGGTGCTGGTGGTAAAGGAGTGTGGGGGGCAGCAGGACAGGTTTATGAAGTTGAGGAACCCGACGCACGAGACCCAAACTACGATGAAGCTGCACAGGTATGGGCCTAATGTGGGCACATGTTTGTGGCTCTTGTTATAATGCAGTTGAGACGAATAACGGCCTAAGTCCATAATTTATGAAAAACAAACATTAAACCTGTGTATAAAGGAGGGGCTATAAAACTTTATTTATATAGCACCTTTCATGACATGAAATGCAGCTCAAGTTAGCATAAAACATAAAAATAATAGGAGTAATGCAATACCGTGAGGACATGAATAACAACAAAGATTTTAAAAGTTCAACTAAAAGCAAGAGTGTAGAAGTTGTGCTTTAAAAATGTCTACAGAGGCTGCCTGTCGAAGGTATAGTGGGAGTTCTTTCCACGCCGCCGGCCCGTAGAAGCAGAAGGCTGCTTCACCATGTTTTTTTAGGCACATCGAGCAGGCCAGCAATGGTAGACCTGAGGGGGCGGTTTGGGACATATCTAGGCAAGCACTGGCAGTCGTGTATGTAGGAAGGTGCGAGACCATTGAGAGCTTTATAAACTATAAGCTTTAAAAGTTGTTTCTGACTAGTTGTCAGAAGAGACGGTTTTGACTCTGAACTGCCCCCTAGTGGAAGTATGGCTTTAAATCAACATAAAGGACACATGGAAGTACTGTATGTGAGCAGTGACAGTTACATCATATGGATAATGTTATTGTAAGTAAAAGGAGCATAAATGAGCCTTAGTGCATCAGCATCTAGTGTTAAACCCACCCGGCAGCACTGTTTAATGCAAATTGTTTGTGCAAGTTATAAGTATGTTTTGTTGAATTACTCACAAAGTTGTAAAAGTCACAGTATGTATATCCATAAAATAAGCAAGCAGCACGCGCAGACAATACACTAGTTCTTTCTTTCAATAATTTTATTATTATTATTATATTGTCACAATCTGATACAACGCCGGCTAGCCTACTTTCTAATGTTTTGATAATTCGCGCGACAGATGTATGCATGACGGTATAGTTTACAACTAGTGTATTTTAGAAGAAGATGATCAGGTAATATAATTGTGAAAAATGATAATATTAATAATAAAATGATTGAAACAAAGAACTAGTTAATTGTTTGCGAGCGTGCTGCTTGTTTGTTATGGATATACATACTGTACAACTTTGTCATGAATAATTCAACAGAAAATACTTATAACTTGCACAAATAAATTGCATTAAACAGTGCTGCCGGGCGGGTCTTTGCGCAATCACTCCGTCATTTAGATATATGCTGTTAAACTGTGCTGTTTGGCAGCTGTTATCAGTAGATTTTTAATACATTTACAACTATCGCCTAAACAGGATCCTAGTTACATTTTTGAAATGGTGGTCGCATATGAACCTTAGCCTTAAGCCTCAGATAAGGCCCTAACGCTATTCAGCCCAGGCACCGAAAGACGAGCAATGTCCGTGTCATCTCTGGATTTATACTTTACTGTTTTTTCATTAAGTAGATGTTAACAAAACATCTACTGATGCAAAAACTTGAACACATCATCAGTGTTGTTTCCTGGAGTCACTGGGTGTTTTGGGTCTTGCAACAGATACCCTCCTCCAGGGCTTATCAGTGGTGGGCTTATCAGACCACACGCTGTGTCCAAGTGGCATACTGCTACTAACTGCCCCCCACTGTCTGGGGTTTAGGGTGGCAGGTGGTTGGCAGTGGTTGTTGGCAACACTAGGATGCTCTGGGTGGGCACTGGGTTTTTGAGGTATGCTACCCCCTTCTATGCACAGCTTTGTGCGTTTGTACCACAGAATGTGATTATTTGATTGGCAACATTTGTTTTCCCCAGTTGCCAGTGAATTAAAAAAAAACACCAGTTTTCTGTGTGTGTGTCTTTTGTTCCCAAACAGCCTACTCATCACAAAGCTGTTTAGATGTGTGTGTGTTTAGATCACACATTTCATGGAGCTTTCCGAACAAAATGAAGGGCTGCTGCTGGGGAATAGTTATGAGCACTGTAAGGTTTTATTCGATACCGGTGCAAAGCCATTAAGACAAGTCGCACTATATAGTTTTGAGTATCGGTGGCCACTTTGGACACAAATAACTTGGCAGTCAACGTATTGGAACCGGTTTACATCCCTAGTGGGGAAACGACACGCTGGTGAATATAAGAGGCCTCACACCTCACACAAGACAGTAATTGTGTAATTGGGATGACATGATTAATGCCCTCTGTTGTTGCCGCTGTGAATGGCACTGACAGTTTAATTCATGTTGTATGTCCATGAGAACAGATGGCATTAGCTGTGGTATCCTATGATCTGCGCTTCCTTCATGCTAGATTATTTTTTGCTGTTAAAGGCCGTAAGAATATTTTGCGACTGTAGGTCGCATTTACTATGAAAACGTGCATCTCCCATCCGTGCCTCCATATATGGTCATGCCTCGTGACATCACGTCTCCATATATTGTCACAACTCGTGACATCACGTCTCCATATATGGTCATCAAGTGACATCATGAAGACCCTTAGATCTCCATATATGGTGACTCATCACGCCACCATATATGGCCATCACCATAAGATCGCGACACTGACCTCATCTAACCCTGGATAACCATACATGGAGAATACTGGATCTTCACCTAGATCTGCATATATGGAGCCGGCATAACTCGGCAGCCGGCAGCAACTCTACATCTGACCTCAAACCCTTAGATCTCCATATATATATATATAAAAACTACACTACTCATGACTATCATTTAACACGTATGGCTCTGTCCCCAGCCCACCGCAATCACACTGTATTGTCCATCTTTAACCCCGTTATCAAGAAAACGTTCAACACGATGCTCAAGGCCTGTTGTATTTGTATTCTGGTCAGTCTGACATGGGACCGACGTAGTGGGAATGGAGCATCTGTCAAGGAGGATGGCCCACTTGGCACTTGATAATAGACTCTGAAGAGCTTAAACAGACCCCAGTCATGTATTTTGGCCCTGGTGTGGTATGGTCAGAAGATCTGTATAGTTTCTGAATGCCGTTGTCATATGGCTACCATATCTTTAGTCAGATGGTATGTAATGCCCTTTTGATTTATCAACTGTTTACTGAGGAGACATGGGCAAAGGCAACAGGTGACCAAATATGTTGTTTAACCCATTTTGGGCGGGATCCCCTTTTGGTGTTAGCATTACGTTATGCTTTAGCTATTTAAAAATAGCAGATCTACAAGCTCATAGCGCGTCACCGAGTGGCACGCTACGAGCTTGTAGGTCTGCTATTTTGTTTTTAAATGATTTGTACTTTATACATTTTCTTTTATTTATATATATATATATATATATAAAACATTGACATGGACAAAACAGACAAGAAATACAAAACAAAGTCTGCTATTTTTGAAAAATCGAAGAGCGACTGACATGGAAGACATTTTTTGAATCTGATCTCAGGTCAGAATGAAAACTGTCAGGATGTAAAAGACATTTTTAGAATCTGATCTCAGGTCAGAATGGGTTAAATGAATTTGAAGGACTTACTGTATACCATACGTGTGTTCTGAAAGGTCTTGTTTTGACTCCCTTCAGTAAAAAGAAAAACCCCCAGAGAGAGAGACAGAGAGAGAGAGAGACTTTCAGAACAATAGAACTTACTATTCTTACTTGCTGAAACAAACTAGAGAAAGATGACTTTTTCTCCCTTCTAGTTGGTGTCAAGACAACTGAAAGTTGACAATTGCCTACCATGTTTCTCCTCACACACCTGAAAAGCGCTCAAGCTCACTCTGGTACTCTTGGCAACAAATGTACACAGGAATTTAAGTTTCAATTTATTTTTTATTATTTTATATTTAAGTAATGAATGTTGGATATTGACTTGGATATTGACTATCAAACTAGCATTTGATAGAAGTTCAATGGCAAGGTAAAAAAAAATAAACCTGATGCAAGTGACATGCAAGTGTTCTTGCTGTGTCGTTCCTTTTCAGAATGAGAATTGTCTCATGTATGAGGTACATATGAATATTCCTTTACATTAGGTGTATTGCAACCAAACTATTAATGCAGGAGGACTATTTAGGGTACATGGACATGTAGGAGTGATGAATATAATTGGCCATATTCACACATAGGTAATGTTGCTCTAACATCACATTTATCATGTTCTAATGAGTGTTCTGTTGAATAATGGCCACTGTGGAAATATGGTCAATTGTAGCAGTGCATTCAGAGTGTGTATAAGCCAATGAAGCCATACCGTAAATTCAAATCCTAGCAGTGCTGTTTCTATTTCAGATGATGTGAAATGGTTTGTCCTTGACAGGGGGACACAGTTTATGCCACAGTGAAGCCAGAGTTGGACTTGAATGAAAAGGAGCTTGAGAAAACGGTCAACCCTATTGTACAAGAATACTTTGAACACGGAGACACAAAAGAAGTCCAGGTAAGTGAGACAACAAAATCTGAGATGCACTGGTAGCCCCACACCCATCTATCTTTGTATGGGTGAGTTCTTTAGGAAAATATCTTGTGTGCATAGAATTAACTGAGAATATTTGCTATAGCAATTATATTTGATGGTTCTGCATGTATTTTACAGCTTTATTTCACATTTAATAACTTAACATTATTGCAAAATGTATAGAAAATATACATTTATCTTCTCAGGTCAGTTGTGTGGTTATCCAGGACAACTTGCATTTTTACATTTCAGATATGTAGTTGAGCTGTTATGTATATTAACTTTTTGATCATCATAGCGGTCCCAACAGTAGATGTCTGTAAATAATACCCCACATCCATGATCCATCTTTTCCTTTTTTATCCATTTTTGGAAAGCTAGGCTTTGCTGTTAAGGGCATCACTGTTTTACTCATGACCTTCCCACATTAAATTGACATTTGTACAACAATGTTGCCTTTGTTTAGATGTTGCTGAAGGAACTGAACCTGGGCTCTAATAAGTATGAGTTCTCCTCGCTGGCTGTCTCCCTGTCCCTTGAGGGGAAGGCCAGCCACAGAGAGCTTACCTCCCGCCTGCTTTCTGACCTGTCCGGCAAAGTGATGTCCCAGTCAGACATGGCCCGAGCCTTTGACAAGATAATCCGAGATCTACCTGACCTCATTCTTGACACACCAGAAGCTCCACAGGTAGGCCTGACTAACTGGCTCTCTCTCTCATTGTCCATGTGGAATCCAAAATTACAGGTAGTTCCAAGCAAGCACCCTCATAGGTCAAATACTTGTTCCATCCATGATCTTTTTCCCATAAAGTAGTTTGACATGCTAGTTGGTGATCATTATGTAAGCATACAATATTGGCTAAATGAATTAATTGAAGAAAATGAAGATATGTAAGACGCCCAATGTGCAATTATGTATTACTCATTTAGTTTAAGTATTTAATCACAATATCCAACAAAAAATATTTCGATTTTTTTTAGTCGTGTTATACCACCATATTACATTTAGATGAGGAAATGGTTGTGTGACACAACAACAAATTTACTTTTCCCTTCTGTCATCCTCAGATGTTGGGTCAGTTTATCGCCAGAGCTATAGCAGACCATGCCCTCCCCATGTCATTCTTGGACCGTTACAAGGGCAAAGTGGACTGTGACTACGCTAGGTGAGCACAAGTAGATTGATGCAAATTTGAGACTTAAAGTTGTTTTGCAAACTTCCCTAAGATTGCAATTTAATGGCGGGCCATGTTGAACTGGCATGTTGAACTGAATAATGAAGTTAAAAGATTTATAGAAACTGTTTTCATTCACAATCTTGCAAATGCAGATTACAAAATTGGGAGTTTTGCAATCAGAAGTATTCGAACATCCTGAGTTTAAACCCCCAAAATTATGATGAATTCACTCTGCCTCCCATGCAAGTAAAAACCAATCCTTTAGGTTCACCATGCCTTCATCAATGTTTACAAAAACAATTGTCCATGGTGTATGTTCTCTTTCTCACTGCAGAGCGGCACTGGACCGTGCCGCTGTGCTCCTCTCCATGAAGAAGGAGATCGTCAGGCTAGACAACGTGTGGGGAGTGGGGGGCGGCCTCAGACCTGTCAAACACCTTGTCAAAGAGGTAAGCTCCAACCACATTGGGCATAACACTATAGATCATAACATTTAAACAAAGCTATTTAGTGTGGCTCAGTGGTCAGTCTTGACTGCCACCTCTAGATCTTAAATTTGAATGGGGGAACAGTCAAAAGCAGCTGGCCGGCAGACCTCAAGGGTCTCGTTGGAGTATAATCATCCAAGAGGTCAGATAAGTATGAGGGGCCCATGTAGAGATTTATAAACAAACTAGATAAAGTGCCCCTCGGGGCACAGGTCTCCACCAGGGCAGGTCAGGTTGTGGCCTCCTGGTGGCACTATAATAGGCCAATGTGAAAAGGGTGCCATTTCTTCTTACACCTTGGATGGCAATTGGATGATTTGAGGCATTTTGTTCCAAAAATGTGTTTTGCAAAAATCCACCTGTTGGTGGCGCTATAACAGGCCAATGTGAAAAGGGTGGGATATATTCCTCAGCCTAGTAGGAAACTCTGTGAAAGATTTCATGTAAATTGCAGGCTGCGTTTGCATGATTTGAGGCATTTTGTTCCAAAAATGTGTTTTGCAAAAATCCACCTGTTGCTGGCGCTATAACAGGCCAATGTGAAAAGGGTGGGATATATTCCTCAGCCTAGTAGGAAAGTCTGTGAAAGATTTCACGTAAATTGCTATATAAATGCAGTCCATTTATAGAATGTCAATTTAAAAAAAATCATATTGCTATTGAATAATTGCAATACACAGTACAATATGCAATCCATGTTCTTCCATATTGTAAAAGGATGGAAGAATGTGTGATGGTGATGGGCCAATGTTCAGATAAAGATCACCATGTAGTACTACCTGCAAACCAGCCTTTCTCTGCTCTTACATAACATAAACAGACGTGCACACTGGGTAAAGAGCCACAGGCCAGCCCTGTACTTGCTTGCTGTGTTGGCAGAGCAACCTTCCCTCTGAGAATTTGTATTTGAAAAAGGAGGGACCGATATCTGTCGGTACGGAAGTCCGGCCATGACCTAATGTGTGCTTTGTGCAGCTGGTCTTGCAACTTGCAACTTGCTGAGGGTTTAATTCTTGCTTTCATTTGATTGTGACCATAGGTCGCAGATTACTATGAAAACCTGTCAGTCCGTCAGTCTGTCAGTCGATCTGTCCATATATTATGGTTGTCATCACGCCTCGTGACATGTCACGCCACCATATGGTCATCAGTCCGTCATGCTTCGTGACACTCCATATATGGCCGTCTCCATATATGAAGATCACGATGACACTGACCTCATCAAACCCTACATGGAGAAGCTATACATGGAGAAGGCTGGATCATCACCTAGATCTGCATATATGGAGCTGGCCAGGAACTCTACCTCAAACCCTTAGATCTCCATCTATGGAGCTGACCTGTTATGACATTCCATATGTTGATCTGACCTCATCAAAACCTGTACACTCAAGACACACTCCATATATGGCCAGACCTCATCAAACCCTGTACACTCCATATATGGTCAGTGCAGAATTCATTCCATATGTTGATCTGACCCCCCATGTCAGATCAACCAATGACTGCGTCACCCAGGCGGATGTGTCTACGCTTCTCGCCCTCAGGGCGTATTACTGGTTGTTGTGCAGGGAGATGTTGGAAATCCATATAAAATGTTAGCATCAGAAAGTTGCATATTGTAACGACAACTTATTTATCAGTGTGCTTCTGTGTTTTTACCATTGTGCAAACGAATGCCAAACCACACTCATGTTCATGCCACGCCCCCACACCCCCGATGAGACGTGATCTCTCTTAGCATGGCTTTGTGTGGGATTGCTGTTCCCTGGAAGAGACAGTTGGGTTTAGCATGTTAATGTAATATGTACGTGCTGTAAAGATAATGCTTTGTTTGTGTACATTTCTGTTGCTGTGTGTGTTGTACATGCATTATAGCATGCGTTTGTGTACACTATGTTTAGGAAAGGAAGTGTGATCTCACCCTGCTAATCTGGAATGTTACATAAGCCCTCTGAAGAACTCGTACCACGGTCCAGTTTTGATTTCCTGCTTGGCTGTATGTAACCGCCCCTCTAGGCAGAGCAGAGTAGGCTTGCATTGGGCTTTAGTGAGCTTGGTTATTCTTCACTGCTCTCTTTGATCTCACCCATTCTGTATCCTATGCACAGATCTGGAGTGTTCATTTAACTTAAAAAACGGTTAATGTTTCACTGTCAGGCTTTCTATTATTTTCCTCCTATATTCTGTTAAATTGAGCTGAGTTGAAAACCAGAGCAGGACCCACAGCATCCCTTAGCCTCACAAGTTAGTTTGATTTTAGCCAACAGCACTAACAGATGCCCGTGGGAAGTACTGGCCACAGCTCTCGTTGCTAAGCGACTATTGAAAATCATGCTTGAAGCACAGCTAAAAGTTGAATATTTAACTATTTTTCGGGCATGGGTTCTTAGAACCGTGTTCTAAGAACTGTTGTGGTATTTACATTACCAAAAAGAAGAAAAAATGGAAGACAAGCTAGACTTAACTGTACAGTCTACTACTACACAAGGGATAATGAATGAATGGTGATAAATAAAAAGTCATTGTAGGTTATTTTTGGTTATTAATTCCCACCACTGCTTGCTACTGCTGCTGTATCTGCCTCCGTCCTCCCATTCAATGCTGAAAGACATTGCCCTATCTTCTAGTACGTGCACTTACAAATATCACTCTCCGGCCTGCCTTCTTTCTCATGAACAAGGCCAGTTGTGTTCGTTTTTAGAGGCTCAGCAGGCCGGATGCAGTGAATTCAAACATCTAGGGGCATTCTGGGCAGGTAATATTTCCCCTGCACCACCCAAGCGTTGAGTAGTGATACTTGAGCCCCCCCCCCCCCTTCTGCACTCGCATGTATACAATACACCCATGCTAGCACAGGGTCTAATTCTTTCCGGGCCCTCTCCTGGCTTCCCATACTGTTTCTCTGCTGTTCTCATTTAAAGAAAGGTACATATTAGCTGGCGAGTAGACTGCCCACTCTCCTTTTTCAAATTATGAAAAAGGGAAAGCTTGGGTTATAGCCTGTTTGAAGGTCCCATTGAGTGGCTTGAAATTATACTGTGGCTCTGCTTAAAAAGGGCAGTAACATTAAAGCCATCCCAATTATGGCTTGGCTGTATTTTTCAGGTCTTCTTCTTTAGTTCATTACCACACCCAAGAAGAAAAATCACACCCGAGTGAAGTAAAGGGCGCTACTATATTAACACATTATGTGCCCTTTCATTCTTTAAAAAATAGCGACGTGGGGGGCCCATCTGATTTTGAAAAAAAATAAATTTATCACAAGCTCCTATATACAGGTTTAATGTTTGTTTTGTCACAGTTTTATTTTACATCATCACTGTAAGACGATAAGAGCGCCCCTCACTTCACACGGGTGTGATTTTCTTTTAATCACAATCGCACTCGCAACATTGTGCATTTATCTGTGTAAGTGGCTGTAGAGCGTGGGCTTTTGGAAAACTAGACTTGGAGAACAGACAATTTCTTGGAAGTTATTGTGTGGTTGGGACAGGGTTTTATATTGAAGTGGGCTATGTTGTGGCTCCTCCCAGCTGAGGCGTGTGCATCCATGTGCACATTTGCACCTCTTGCCAAGTTGCCATTCAGTACAGTGCTCCAAGAAAATTCCATAGGAGATTGCACTCGACGGACATTATAGGCTGATTTCCTTTACTGAAATGCTCTGGTCTGTTCAAAATTCCATTGTGTAAAACACAGTGGATAAAAATGTATAAAAGAAATGAACAGGAAATTTGTTCAGTTCAACTACAGTAGCACAATGTGTTCCCGGTTTGTTTAACATTGTTGCTGCAAACTATATCCAGAGTTTGGTGCACAGACTTCATGCCTCAAACATGTTGAGAGAGAAAAAGTCGTGTAAGAACGAAATTCGGAAGTGGAATACAATTTGCCATTTGAATGTTGTTTTAATTTTTTCCTCCATGAATGCACTGAGTAATGACTCTAATGAAGACTAATTTCCTGACGTACCAATGTGAAAACAAATGCTTTCATCATGTCACGCATGATGAACATTAACGTTTGAGTGCAGGCACTGCACACAGGAACTTAATATGAACGTTGCTGCTGCCACCCTGTGTGTGTGTGTGTGTGTGTGTGTGTTTGTGCGGGGTCATGATGAGACTCTTGACAGACCCTGTTGGTTCAGACTCCTCTCCTTCCCCCATAAACCTCTGGAATGAGTGTGTCAAATTTGAAGTCGGTGGGGCTAACTGTTCTCAAGTTACATGGATTACAGATGTACGTGCATTACTGCCGTACGTACAGACAGTGCATGCCATTGTGCATTTATAGATGGATAAGTCTGCCGTCACCCAGGCGGATGCGTGCACCTCAGGGCTTATACTTTAACACACTTTTGTGTATACATTTGTTTGTATTCTGTGTTTCAGATACATCTCCTGCTGAAGGAGTACCTGATATCAGGCGTTCTGTCGGAAGCAGAACGTTGTCTACATGACTTGGAGGTGCCACACTTCCACCATGAGTTGGTGTATGAGGTTTGACCCCAGTCTTCCTCCTGTACAATTATTTTTATATTAAAATAGCCCTTATGTTATTTGTTTAGTCCTGTGTATATATTGTATCCAACTGGCCCTCAATGTATGCCTGACATACTGGTTAATGACGTGGACCTCCATAACTTATTCAGATCAGTGTAAGGTGATTGTATGTATTTTGCTCAACCAAAGATTCTTTCCAACTCTTTGGGGCCATTTTTCATTACCTTTCTAGGGACTTGCACAATATGCTGTGTGCATTGCTGTAGTCCCGGTTTACAGAACGTGGGATACATGTTTCCCATTTTGTTTAATAATAGATTTGTTTGTTTGGCTCAGCAGCAGATTTGAACAAGCAAGACATATATGACATCTTCATAATGTCTTTTCCAAACGAAGTTATGGGAAAATGAACCACACAAGTGTTTGTATGCCATCTTCTGAAGCTCTGGACCACAGTTATGCACAGAGCCTATAGAGCGTCGCAGTCCCGCCCCCTGCGAGGGCACCGGAAGAGAATATTCCATTCATTTTTCCATTAGATGTTTCAAAACGTATTTATTTAACCCATTTTGTGCGGGTTTTAAACATTGTTATAATTTAGCTATTGAAAAATAGCTCTACGAGCTTGTAGGTCTGCTATTTTTGAAAAATCGTAAAAATGTGTCGCAAATCTTTGAATATATATTCTTTCAAAGTGAATGTTTTTAACTCGGGTCTAAGTGGGTTAAAGACCTGTAAGCCCCAGACAAAGCTAACAGCCAGAGTTGACAAATCATGACTATAAACAATTTATTTTGGGGCCGAACAAATAATTAGAAAGAAGCGCAGGGTACAACGCTGCACACTATTTTTTTGTTTGTCCTCTTTCTAATTATTTGTTTGACTTAAAAAAAATGTTTTATTGTCATGATTTGTAAACTCAGTTGTTGGCTTTGTCTGAGGCTTACAGGTCTTTAAATAAATACTTTTTGAAACATCTAATGGAAAAATAAATGGGAAATTATTTTCTGTGCCCTCGTTCTGAAAGGGGCGGGACTGCGACGCACTATAACAAACCAAGATGCAGCACTGCCACCTTATGGTAAAACGGTAAAACAAAGTTGATTAAATATTTACACTTTAATGTTATGATTTTTTTTTTTTTTGAGTTGTCCCGATACCTTTTTTTTAAGACAGAGTACAAGTACTTAATTTTTAGTACTCACTCATACGGAGTACCGATATGAGTACTTTATTTTTGTTGAGTAACTACTTATTTGACCCCCTTTTTTCTCATAGATGCAGATGGATCTCCGATCTACACTTGTCAGTTGTCATTTATGCTTGTAGATCGGCTGTTTTTGGTGATTTGCTGCAGTGTTGAGTCAGACTTGCTCCGGTTGCCTTCGTTCAGCCTAGTGTCAATTGGATGTTTTGGTACTCTGGTCAAAGTATCGGGCCGATTCTGAGTATGACTACTTGAGGGTGTAATAATCGAGTAACCGATACCAGTATCTGAACAACTCTACCTTCTTCTTTTTTTTTAATTGAATTTGAAAAGAAAGACATCAGAGTTGCACATAGCACAAGACACGTACCATGGGTCATGTCAAGACACATTTATGAAACTCGAGAATAGAGGGTATGCATAAAGTGAAGGGCAAGTCGAGGTCGTTTATCATCGTTTAATGCAATCAAATACAACTTTTCTGTTTGGATGTATGGCCTGTCAAGGCCAGAAAGTAGTTTTTTGCCACTCAGTAGGCATTCCTGCATAACCTCCGGGTTTGATGATGATGTCACGCACATACCCTCTATAAAATCAGAATTGCATAATGCCCTATTGTGGAAAAAACTAAAGTCAAGTTGTGGATGTGTTTATTTGACAGGCTGTGGTGATGGTCCTGGAGTCTCAAGGAGACACCGCCGTCCATATGATGGTAAAGCTGCTTCAGACCTTCGGAAAGAGTGGCATCATCACTGTGGACCAGATGAACCGGGTCAGTGCCGCTCTAGAACATTCTGTTCTTGGGGTCCTTGGTGGCTCAACCAGTTAATACAGGGGTTCCCAACCTGTTCAATTCCAACCATCTCCAAATGGCAATATGTCTTAAAAAACTAACGGAAATAAAATAAAATAGCTGATCTGCAAGCTCACAAATTCAAATTTTTGAAAGGTGTTTGAGAAATTGTGAAAGATCTTGACAATGATGACATAACCAAAATAGCCAGGTTGAAAGTGGTTAAGCCAAATGTATTTTCTGTCACATGACTATCGAATGCGAAAATAGCATGTGGTATGTCTGCTATTTTAGATATGTGATATTGTCTTATGACAAAGTCTTAATCAGGCTTTATTGTGACAACAATTCAACCTTCACTATCTTTTCACTTTTTTTTTTTCCTAAATGTTTTTTGCGGCTTTTGCCTTTATTTTATATTGTTGAGTGGTGCAACCACTCCAAGGAACAGCAATGTCCTAACCTACTGTATGTGACTATGTCCTAACCTATTTACTATGTTTAGAGTACCAGTAGGGGGTGGGGCAAAAGTGGCGCTGTGCCAGAAACGGAGAGAGAGATAGTGTTGTACTGTTGCCTGCTAATTACAGAGAGAGAGAGAGGCAGGGGAGAGGGGAGTTGCACCACTCAGTTCACACAGGTGTGATTTTCTTTTTAGAGAGAGACAGACGGTAGGCTGACAGGAAATGGGGGAGAGAAGGGGCACGGTGCCACAGTTGGTAGTGCTGTCGCCTCACAGCTAGAAGGTCCTGGGTTCGATTCCCGCTCGGGGCGCTGTGGGTGCTGGCGGCGTGTTTCCTCCTCCGCGTCATCAGTGCCCCTACCCGAAGGCGGGGTTGGCAAAAGGGCCTTGCTGTGTGGAGTTTGCATGTTCTCCCTGTGTCCCCTAGGGTAGGTACCCTCACAAAAACATGCAGTAATCCTGGTCTCTAAACTGCCTCCCCCTGGCCAGCCGGGGCGCCTGATGGAGGGGAAAGGAACTGGTTGGAATAACGTGTTCCTTCCACGCGCTACATCCAACCAGGGAAACTCCCCCTGTCAGGTGTAAAGGAGCAACTTGGACACTCAAGCATGAAGGAAGCATGAGTTAAGTCCGTTGCTCTCCCCAGGTTGGCGGAGGGTGTGTAGAGCCCAGGATCACATTAGATGATTGACACAGGGGTGAAAAATGGGTTACAAAATCGTGGGATAAAAAGTATATAAAAAAAAAAAAGGAAATGGGGGAGAGAGATGGGGGAGTGACATGCAGTAAAGGCCGTCAGGATCGGGAGTCGAACCCACGGCACACTGCCAGGCTCGGGCTACCGGCCAAGGTGCCTGGACCGCTGAGCCACGGCCCAGGCCTCTTAACTGATGAAGACTGAGACAGTCAAAACATTGTGTCACAATAAAGTTTGGAAGATTAAAAGCAAGTTGTGAGCCCTTTCTTTTCTAAATTATGTCCCTGTCCTTGGCTCAGCTCTAAAATAAAGAGATGTGTGTTAAATTGTTCTTGAACGCTTATTGGATTTTAATTTAAATTATTCATTTATTGTTGCTGCCATATTCTATTTTTTGTGTTTTTCTGTAAATGAATACCCTACATACTGTATGTACAAGTATCAAAAGTAGCAGATATACAAGCTCAAAATGCGACACGATGCAGATGGACACTTGAGGTTTCCACCCGACTAGCTGTTCTTTTTAACCCTGGAGGAGATCCCCTGGACATCTGACATGAGAGCGCTAACACTTCTGTCTCTGTTGATTACTGATGCCCTGCACTGACCTCGTCCCTTCCCGTGCTCGTCCCTTCCCATTCTGGGAAGGGACATAGTCTGCGTAGTTTTGGCAGACAGATACAGAGATCTCCATATTATATGGGCATAAAAGGCTCACAGACAGACGGTTACAGCAGGTACTCACAGGTATAATGGTTATTGCATAACAGGATGGCATGCATTTCCTATTTGTATTTCCCAAATTGCATAATTTCCGAATAGGCCGTGTCTGTCTAGTCAATTAAATAAAACGCCAACAGAAAGGAGATAAATATATAATTTGACAATACAATTAGTAAAATTAAACGAACATAAGAATGTATCCACATCTACAATCTATAAATATACATTATATTTCCCTGTTCATATTCATACTGTATGTCTTACATGCATATATCTGATGAACCCATTGTTTGTGCTCCAGGGCTTCCAGCGTGTGTACGATGAACTCCCAGAGATCAACGTAGATGTACCTCACGCTCACTCCATCATGGAGACGTTTGTGGACCTCTGTTACCAGGAGTCTGTTATCACCAAACAGCTGAGAGATACCTGTCCCTCCAGGTTGGAGCCTTGATCAAAGTATTTACAATATTGCTGATATGATGAATGCTGAAAGACACGGATGGACACATATTACAAGATACTATTACTATATACTTGTGTCTATACATAGTATACTGTAGGTCAAGGACATGGTGAATATATTTTTCATACCAACCAGGGATGTTTTGAAAATAAGGCTATATTTACATTCTGCAACAGATTGATCGGTTGATTGAAACATTTATATGTTAAATTTTGGTCTATTATTGCATTAAAAGAAAAGATTAAAGGTCTGTCAATTTTTACAAACTACCTAAACAAACTTATTACAGGCACAAAATGCTGAAAATCTGTTTTGGTTGTGGGGCTATCCATTATGGTTTTTCTTTTCACTGATTGGGCCTTTATTTTACAATTTAATGCTCAGAAATGTCTTTCAGCCACTTAACAGTTTTTTTGATTTTTCCACTAGAGGGCGGAAGCGCTTTGTCAGTGAGGGAGATGGCGGCAGGATTAAAGACTAATGAAGATGAGGACGAATATCGAAAGGGCGCCAGCCTTCCTGAAGTTCAGCAAACTGGCTCTCTAATTTCACCCTGTTCTGATTTGTGTCATCGGTAAACACAAAGCCACACATAGTTTAAAGCAGCCCTAAGAGAGACCAGGGCACTAAGTTGCCTTCACGTTTTCCCATCTCTCTGTTTTTCTTTTGTTTTATTGAAAGGTTTGTAAATCTTTATTTCTGAGCCCCACCTGCCTCTTTCCTCTGTCTTTGTACCTGTCAGTCACAGGTGATTCATGTGGAAGCTTGAGAGGAAGTGGGTCGGAGGGTTCACAGGGTTCAATGGGAGTTGAATGTGGTTGATATTTGGCACTGGGGATGAAGGTTGCTTTGGTTGTGCTTCTGCTGCACATTTTCACCACGTTTCTCTGTTGTTTTTAGTTTCTTTTAGTTTTTGCACGTATAAGCTCTTAAGCTACAGTATGACACTTAAAATGAGGTGGAAAATTACACCATTCTGCCATTTCTCAGCAAGCACTTGGTTATGCTTATGCATCAGTGACGAGGACCATGGCAATTTATTTTCTTTTTTAAATTTCATTCAAAGATAATGTTCTTTGTGGCTTTCTGGCGCTGATTTCCTTAGTTTTTGTTCTTGCCACATCAGCATCTCAGCCTAGTTCATGTAAAGTGCAGCAGTCGAAGCAAAAGTCTTTGAGGGGTTCTCAAATTAAGCAGGCTTCAGGGCAGTACGGAATTGCCCAACTGTTTCTAAGAGCTGAGACTATCGAGCTTTCGTTTTTGTTTAACGTTTTGCAGACACAACATGGGAAAACTGCTTTTTTTTCAAACACACAGAAGCAAATGCTGACATTTGGGTGTGGGTTATAACCTCTCTGCTAAACTGATGTGAATTCCTGCCATGGTTTAGGTCTACTTAGCCTCTTATAATGGTTGTGTATGTAGTAATGGTTTTGGCATTTACCATACTTTAAGAGTGACCTTTCATTTTTTTTATCCCATTAATACCTGAGGCCGATTCTACAAATGCCTTCTAAATCAGCAATTCTCAAACCCCCAAAATGATATGTAATTATATGTAACCCCTATCTGAAAATGTCCCCCAGAAGAAAAAAATAGTGTTAAAAAAATAATCCAAATTATTCAAAATGTTTCAAAAATAGCACATCTACAAGCTGGAAGTGTGTCACAAAGTGACGTGTGAGCTTATATATCTGCTACTTTTGAGAACCAATATTCTTAATGGTTTTAAGAAAGAAATGTTGCTATAGCAAAAATTACACAGATGCTTTCCTGGTTTTAATGGGTCACAGTGAGGCAGTTGAGAATGGATGGATTGTTGTTTTTATTTTTTCCCCTCAGATTGACAGTGATGGGCATTGCGAGTGGTCACTGGAGTGGCCTCCTCGGTCACTCGTCAGTCACCAGTTTTTCAGTCTTTACGGATTCTAGGACTCAAGGTAAATGGTAACCTGAACAGTAGTTTCAGTAGTCCCCTCATTCAGTGAGGCATTTTATTTGCGACATTTACTGACTGTTTTGTTGTTGTTCTGCACCTGTATTGCTTTACTCTACCCCCAGTATCGATGTCAGATATGGTCAATGTGGGTATAACAAGATGTGATGGCAACAGTTGAGTTTCACCGTTAGATTTGACCCCTAAAGAACACACCCTGAACCCATTTATGGTACATTCATTGACTTTAAAACATATAGGATATCTGGCAATGTCTGTTATTGCACAGCTGTAATGCCACCACATGTAAATAATTGATTTAGGGGGGAAATCCTTTCTAAATGTGTAGATTTGTAACAATGTTTCAGAAATATCCAGAGCTACCCACACCCTCATGCATGCAGCTGTCAATTTTTTAAGTCATATGAGGCATTTTTTTGGTGTACATTTCTGTACATACACACAGAGACATCTTTTTATTGACAGAACCTTCACACGATTTAAGCAGATTGTTCCCTGTTTTGTCTCGCATAAGCTCATCTCGAAAGTTGTATTTCAATAAAACAACTTATTCCCCACTTATGACATTTGTGTGATTTTTGTATCGTCTTGTCTGTCTTTATCTTGTCATCACCCGTGGTCTGATATGGGCGTGTGTATTGTGTAGTGCGTGTCAAACCCAGGTGAGGTTTAGGGCAGGTCTACTGCAGTCTGTAGTTCTCAAACCTTCATCTGAATCTTCATTTTAAGGACCACCAGTTTGACATGTATTTAATAATCGTCTACGGTCCATGTGGCTTCTATCATTAAATGATAGAAGCCACATGGACCCTCATTGAGGGAGTCTGTGGTTGACTGTGTATAGATGATTTATATGCAGCCTGGGACCGAGGCTAATTTATATGTGGTTAATATTAAATGCCGCTGATGCTGATCAGTTTTGGGCGGGTCTTTGTCTATAGACGGCGGTAGTGAATCATGCCCGTCCAAAGCACTCAGCCAGCAGAGCAGACAACACATGGGACTAGTACACGTCAGTGGTGGTGAAGTGGAGGCGGGGCAACCTACAACCAAGCCTACAACCAGGAAGTAGCTACTAGTGCATTGCTAGCAACGGTTATAATGAGCAGTTGAGATTCTGTTACATTGGACAGGTGAGTAACTAACAACATTTGTGTGAACTGTGAACGTTCCGTCACTATAATGTCTTAACCTTCCGTGTCAGTCGTAAACCAGACCTCATTAAACTTAAGACACTGAAAACGTTGCATATGCATCGTGCTACTACTTGTAAGGGCTCAGTCACGGCTGCTTGTCACCGTGGCGCCAGTTGATACCGGTATGTGCGTCTTTTCAATGAGCACGGTTTACGGGCCAAATCCTTCCAGATTGAAATGTCATTCATTATAATATATCTTACTATGTCAACAATGAGTACCAGACAACGTTCAGATGGTTAGCTGACCTGACCAATCACATAACGCGCCGCTCTGCCTTGATATTCCAGAGACAGTCACATTATTTTTTATTATTATGCATGAATAACCTGTATACAACATTATATACCGATAATAAAGCGGTGCCTTTCTCAAGGGATAGACACCACATTTTATCAAATCAAATTCATAAATACAAAACATAACTGGGCAGAGGAAGCTCTTCTGAATCCGAATAGAGCTCAGGAAACGGGTTTATTTGCACTTTTTGCAGCCAGCAGACTTTACTTTTAAAGATGGAGTGCCACAAAATTTGTCCAGTTTTTCATTATAATACCTGAAAATGTTTTAGGGTGGGAAAGGGTGGCACTCCATCTTTAACATCAACAGAGGGGCTGTTCTGATTTCCCCTTAAAGCCCATCATGGTTGTGTAACTAACAGAAGTGCCGTGAAAACAATCAAACAAATGTACAGTTGTAGACACAACACTGATCATTATAAAAATGTAACCCAATTCCGATCTGAAATATGAAGGGCAGTAACGCAATAATGATAAAGTCAGTGTTGTGCACACTGTTGCATGCTGGGTGGGAAGGAAAGTCCTCTGTCCAATCGCACACTCCATGACGATATTGTTGTATTGCAATATATTATTTGTCTTCTTTTACTGGAGTCCACACAGACATATCGGAACTGAACTAATTCAAGTGGAAATCTGTCCTTTTTCTCAGCTCCAGTAGGGCCGGATGGGCAAGCAGAGGAAGAGGGTGGGGGCTGGCGAAGCTGCTCCCCTACCGCGGAAAGATGAGAAGCCCACTGTGTTGCACCGCAAGGAAAAGAAGAAGAAGGTTGACATCGGCAAAGTATTCATCAACATCTCCATTGGCCTTTGCATCTTCAGCCTCATTTGGTTCTTCTATGCTCTATACATGAGATCGGCCATGGCCAAACGAGTGGTGACCCTTCACCCTTCACCCCGTGTCCTTGATGCCAATAGCACCAGTGCTGAGGTCTCCCCTGAAAGATTCTGGGGATCATATAGACCTCAGGTATACTTTGGCATGAAAACCAGAAGTCCCAGTTCTACTGTCACAGGTAGCTTGCCTCCTCTTTGTTGGTGTTCTTCCTTTATGTCAGATGTCTGGGTGTGTGCGCACTGCGCAGTCTGCGCACCAATCTTTCTACCCAGGATAGGCCCCTTTATTGTTTTTTGGGGCATTTGTCACTACATTTTTGCACCTAATGAGAAATTTGTCTCAGCCTAACTATTTTATGAGCAGAAGGGAAACCGTTAATATGGCGCTCCAGCCAAAATACATATATTTCTATGGTTTACTCACCCCATGTCTGATGTGTTGAATACAAAGATAAATGTCATATATATTTATATATAAATATACACATAACTAGAACTGCACTCTGCCGAGTGCATACTTGCTTGTTGCACACTAGTAGGCCATAAATGGCCTACTAGTACTTTCGACCGCTGGAAAGTATCACATCTCAGTATCTCTGTGAAGGAACGTTTGAAATGTATAATCATTACGTGTAACTATTTGCTACCTAACTACTTTTTTACAGAAAAATGAATCATTGATATGTGATGAAAAAAAAGGTATATAAACTGAATTAAAATATATTATACAGTATAATTATTTTATTACTTATTGTAAATTGTCAATTGTCATCTGTATAATCTGGTCCCAGCAGATACCACATTACGTCATCTTTGAGAGCTGGGACCAGAGTACACGGTGTGTATATGTATGACTAGCTCTCAGTGATGACGTAAGAGA
The DNA here is from genome assembly GCF_963924005.1 of Protomyctophum bolini. Classification (NCBI taxonomy): domain Eukaryota; kingdom Metazoa; phylum Chordata; class Actinopteri; order Myctophiformes; family Myctophidae; genus Protomyctophum; species Protomyctophum bolini. Next base: position 29,708,374 of record NC_137864.1, read on the forward strand.
TATGGTCATCTGTGTAGTCTGGTCCCAGCAGACCAGGCACAGATTTACAAATTACAAATCACATTACAACTACATACAGAGTATGTAGTTGTAATTTGATTAGCAGTATACTGTGGTTACTTGGTTCCAAAAAGTGAAGCCAAGTTTTTTTCAACCGTAGGTTTGTGCTTGGTTTGCTGGGACCAGTTACAACATTACGTCATCCTTGAGAACTGGGACCAGAGTACATGGTGTGTATATGACGTAATGTTGTAACTTGTAACTTGTAACTAGTCCCAGCAAACCAGGCACAGACTTACGGTTGAAGAAAACTTGGCTTCACTTCGAAGAGACCAAGCGAAATGATTACTTGCGCGCTCTGCTTGCGCAAGTAAATATTATGGGAGCAGACCAAGAATTCCTGAAGAAGATCAATGTGATCAACAACATTGAAGTGTGTGTGTGTGTGTGTGTGTGTGTGTGAAATCCCATGCCAAAGTTACATAGACTTATCTGTCTTCCCAGGTCTGATGTGGATGCGTCAGTTCTCAGACATGGATGTGAACCTGAGGCACACCTGTGAACAGGGAGACCGTCTACCAGGCTATGGCTGGCTGATGCACGATGGCCTCAGCTTCGGCGTCCAGGAGATCCGAGACATTGACTTTACCCTGACCACAGAATTTGTAAAGAGGGCCGGCGGGGACCATGGTGGGGACTGGACCTGGAGGATCACTGCCAACCAGCATGTGAGGATTCAGGACGATAATAATCTGTTTTTGCTTATTTACAGTAGTTTCAAAGCATGTGTTGACTTTTGAGATTTACTTGTCAATCACACTGTCCAGTTAGACAGCAAGTAGAGTACAGGCAGAGGTGAGTGTTTGTACACAGCATGTGTGAAAGTGGAAAAGGAATGCAGTCCACGACGAATGAGCATAATTGAATAAAACATGAATGGGAAATTATCTTTATTCTTCTGTATGAACGTAATTTTTCACACTAGCTTTTTTTTAGGGGCACTAGCTCCTCCAATGCATGGCTGTGCACCTCACTTCGTGTGTGTGTGTGTGTGTGTGCGTGTGTGGAAAAAAGAAAAAAAAAGTGCCTCACTATAAAGTGTCTTGTCTATAATCATTCAAATAGGCACCCCACACCAGATTCAAAACTTCCCCATAACCAGCATCACTTTCTCTGGACAGGACCTCCCACTCTCACCGGTTGTCACCAACCTGGGAGTAAAAATGTACCAAAAATTTCGAGCCCCACATCAGACATCTTTGCAAAACGTCCTTTTTCCACCTCACTAACATCTCAAAACTCTGCTCGACACTCAATCGCGTGATGTTTTTAATCGTGTGATGTTTCTTAGTTTATGCATTTCTATTGTAGCACTTTGAGATTCCATGAAATGTAAAGTGCATTATAAATAACATCCATTATTATTATAAATTGACCAAACTCATTGCTCTATGTGATGGTATTCAAAGCTTCCTCTCAAACAAATGATAATCACAGGTTTCCTTTGACCTTTTCTCCATCAGAGTTCTGCCCCTCAGGCGCCAGTCATCTCTCTGATGTTCTATGCAGCAGCAGACGCACAGGGTTCTCTGGAGACCCACATAGAGAAAAGTCGCCTGAGTTCTATCACTGGGTTCTCTGAGGAACTTGGTAACTACAAGATTACCTTCCGCAAGCCTGTCACCGGGGAGTCCTCCAGTGTCAAATATGCCAGGTATGATAATAATCCTGTATGCTGCTATAAAATGAAAACCTCGGTCTGATCTGCATTTTTTTCCTCAGTGGTTTGAGCATTGGCATGGGCATTGACCATTAGCATATGAACTGTAAAGCGTTATTCATAGTCTGATTTATCGATGGTGAGGTGACCACCGCAACTACAACATAACGTCACAGAGCCGCGGTGAAGAGCAAACCACCGCTCTCCCCAGCCCTTCTCTCTGTTTTTACTCACTAACGCTCCACGTTATTACAGCTCCGGTGGTCACCTCACCACCGAAAATCCAGACTATGAATAGGCCTTGACAAAGCCAATTACCGTAGTCACTGTTCCCAAAAGTAAGCTGTTTATTAGCATTTTGTGAACTGTCCTTGCAGGCTATGGGATCTGTAGTTGTGGGTAATAAGTCAATCAATCAAAATTTGTATAGCACATTTCATACAGCAAGTGCAACCCAATGTGCTTCACAGATTGCAAATAGAAGAGACATTAAAAGAAAACAAAGTAGTGACAACCTTGCCCGTCTAGAATGAATACAAATTATATCATTTTTGAGTGGTGCAACTACTCCTACAACCAGCAATGTCCGTGTACCTGTTTGTTTGTGTACCTGAATGAGCACGAGTATGTGACTTATTTATACCAGTAGGGGGCGCCAGAAACGGAGAGAGGGGTAGTGCTGTGTCTCTAATGAGAGAGAGAGAGGGGGGGGGGGGGGGGGGGGGGAATTGCACCACTCAGTTCACACGTGTGTGATTTTTATTCTAACAACTGGTTATTGTTTTTGAAATGCCAAACAATAGCCTAACTTCTCTGTTTAGCTAACGTATCAATTTTGTTCAGAGCTATCGGTAATCAACTGTAATGTTACCTAGTTTGTAGTAATTCATGAGATAATATTCCTTCTGATATATATGGATACATATTTGAGAAAATGGCAAAGCCATACAGTGAATAACTGAATAATATAGAGCATCCGTCTAAAGAAAATTCTTGTGGAAATAGATAAGGCTATAATGGCAGGAATTGAATATATATTATTTGTCAATGTCAAAGGCACAGGGGTAAAGTTCCTGTCTACCACCAGAGACTGTGGGTTTAAATCCGCCACGGCGCCTTCTGGGCGTCCATATGAGCACAATTGGCCATGCTCGCGGGAGGGAAGCCGGACGGGGAGGAAAATGTGTCGCTGCACAGGCTAGGCAGGGAGCCTGTCAGCAGGGGATGTTGAACTGTGAGGAATAGGGTGTTCACCCGCTCACGCTAACGTCCTCTTGGTGAAGCTCCTCACTGGCAGCTGAACCAGTAGGTGGAAAAAAGCAGTGACAAGGCCACACACACAAGTGTGTGGGGAATTGGCATAACGACTAAATTGGAAGGAAAAGGGGAAAAATAATTGGCTACTCGAAATGTGTATATACTGTATATATAAAACAGAACTTGTAAAGATTCAAAATGAAAGCAAATGAGCAATAAAACTGTTAAGATCTTGGGTAATGTGTTCACCAGAATTGTGTAAAATTGTGGGCTTTAATAAAAAGCAATGAAGCGACAGCAGGAAGGCAATGTGTGGAAGCAGCATGACAGGCAGTACAGAGGACATTTTCAAGTATGTGTAGTACAGATGGCCTGTCAAATTGTAATGAGTGCAAGTTCCTTGCACAAAAACAATGTGTATCGCATGTTGCCTGAACTGCTTATCCAAAAATAGGATGGTAAAGGAACATGCAAATAATAAACGTGTATGTTGCATATAGGTCCTGTTCTAGAACGATAACATTTAAATTGGTATATGAGATCATCCAATATTTTTATATATAAAAAAACTAAGAAAATTGAATCATATCTTTGACTGAATACAAAGTGGAGACATGACTAAAGCAGAATTGCAAAGAGAAAAGGCACAGTATGCAACCGTTGGCAAGAAATGGAGAGGGACTAGCAATATATTTGCTATCCACCATGATATGGCTGGTGAAAACTGTACTACTTCGTGTTATGAGACCATGAGCCAGGTTTTAGCCTCAAGGCACATCAAGGATCAATATACAGCTAGATTAGCTACTTGTTTGATAGCAGTAGTTAACACTTTAAGCTTTGAGGGACTTTGCTCTCAACAGAAACAGGCTGGCACAATTTAAATCATATCTCCCTTATTCATTGATAGTTATTACTTGCGCAAGCAGAGCGCGCAAGTAATCATTTCGTTTGGTCTCTTCAAAGTGAAGCCAAGTTTTTTTCAACCGTAAGTCTGTGCCTGGTTTGCTGGGACCAGTTACAACATTACGTCATCGTTGAGAACTGGGACCAGAGTACATGGTGTGTATACGTATGTAACTGGTCCCAGCAAACCAGGCACAGACTTACGGTTGAAAAAAACTTGGCTTCACTTTTTGAAACCAAGTAACCACAGTATACTGCTAATCAAATTACATTACAATGTGATTTGTAATTTGTAAATCTGTGCCTGGTCTGCTGGGACCAGACTACACAGATGACCATATCTCTTACGTCATCACTGACGTAAGTGTTTATATCACCGTAAGTCTGTGCCTGGTTTGCTGGGACCAGTTACATGCGTATACACACCATGTACTCTGGTCCCAGTTCTCAACGATGACGTAATGTTGTAACTGGTCCCAGCAAACCAGGCACAGACTTACGGTTGAAAAAAACGTGGCTTCACTTTTTGGAACCAAGTAACCACAGTATACTGCTAATCAAATTACAACTACATACTCTGTATGTAGTTGTAATGTGATTTGTAATTTGTAAATCTGTGCCTGGTCTGCTGGGACCAGACTACACAGATGACCATATCTCTTACGTCATCACTGAGAGCTAGTCATACATATACACACCGTGTACTCTGGTCCCAGCTCTCAATGATGACGTAATGTGGTATCTGGTGGGACCAGATTACACAGATGACCATTTCTCTTACGTCATCACTGAGAGCTAGTCATACATATACACACCATGTACTCTGGTCCCAGCTCTCAACGATGACGTAATGTGGTAACTGGTCCCAGCAAACCAGGCACAGACTTACGGTTGAAAAAAACTTGTCACTTTTTGGAACCAAGTAACCACAGTATACTGCTAATCAAATTACAACTACATACTCTGTATGTAGTTGTAATGAAAAAAGTAGAACACGTATGTATACATGTAAAAAATAAAGATCTATATATCATTCTTATGTACAGATCACCTAAAACAAACCTTTCGGAATTAAACACATTTCTCAAAAAAATGGTAAAGTATCTATCATCTCCGACTTCCACAATTATGATAATAGGAGATTTCAATGAAGACCATTATACTGAAAAATATATAAATATAAAGACCTTCATGTCAAGATTAGGCTTTAAACAATTAAATACAAATCCAACTACATATTTCGGAAGTATTTTAGATCATGTATATTTCAACAAATGTGAAAGTATTATTACAGAAATTGAAGTTAGAGACACATATTACTCTGATCATGATTTAGTATTAATATCACTATAGTACAAAATGAAATACATTTAAAACAATTGACAATTTACAATAAGTAATAAAATAATTATACTGTATAATATATTTTAATTCAGTTTATATACCTTTTTTTTCATCACATATCAATGATTCATTTTTCTGTAAAAAAGTAGTTAGGTAGCAAATAGTTACACGTAATGATTATACATTTCAAACGTTCCTTCACAGAGATACTGAGATGTGATAGTTTCCAGCGGTCGAAAGTACTTGCACGCTCTGCTTGCGCACTAGTAGGCCATTTATGGCCTACTAGTGTGCAACAAGCAAGTATGCACTCGGCAGAGTGCAGTTCTAGTTTTTCCTATATTCAGCTATAGTGTAGATTGTTGTAACTTAAATGCCATTCACAATTAATGGAAAATATGTTTCTAAGCAAATTGGTATTTTTGTCCTAACAAACATTAAATACCATTGACAATGAACGAGCAAATCAGTATTTTTGTTAAATTGCCATCCTATGCCCAGCTTTGTGTGTCTGTGTGTACCCCATAGCGATGATTTGATTGGCTGAGGGCTTAAAAAGTAAAATTTAAGTCGTATGTACACGAGCAAATCGGCTAACCAATCACATAAATTCAGTTGAGATGATGTATGTGTATGATGATGTATAATGATAAGAGCTGTATATAAGTGTATTTGTATGTGTATGATGATGTATAATGATAAGAGCTATATGTAGTATATATACGCGGATGACCTTGCCATACTTGCCATCCCCTAGTAGCAGTGGGTTCCAACAGCTACTCAATATTTGTACAAATTACGGTATTGACTTTGATATTCAGTATAATGCCAAGAAGAGCATGATACTCATATGTAGAACTAAAGAAGATCTGGAACTTAAGTTTCCTGCCTTTCATCTGTCTGGTCAAATTATGGGCGTGTCCAAAATTACAAAATATCTTGGGCATATTATAACAGATACCTTAGAGGATGACGAGGACATGTTTAGACAGAGGAGAATGATTTATGTACAAGCCAACATGTTGGTCCGTAAATTTCACCATTGTACTACGGATGTTAAGGTAAACCTCTTTAGAGCTTATTGCACCCCTCTCTACACAGCTCCACTGTGGGTGAAGTACAAGAAGGAGAGCTTACGCAAACTGCAAGTAGCCTATAATGACTGTCTTCCTATTCTGTTAAAAAAAGCCCAGGAGCACTAGAGCCAGTGGGCTTTTCTGTTCATTGGGTCTCACCACATTCATGGCTCTGTTGAAGAACTTGACATTCAAATTCACTGAATAGACTCATTGGACAGATGACAGACCCAGGCCGTAGTTCTGTAAGGTACACTTCTACCATCAGAGGACACTAGCGCCCCTCAAAAATCACACCTGTGTGAAGTGAGGGGCGCTAGCCCCTCTTATATACAGCTTTTGTCCCCACACGTCTCAATATTTGCCATTGACAATGAAAGGAGAAATTAGGTCAAATGTCCACCAAATATGTTGTAAATTTAACCAACCAATCACAAATTCAGTTGTTCATGAGATGATGTATAATGATAAGAGCGACCTCACTTCACACACGTGTGATTTTTAAGGGGCACTGCCCCTTCTATAAACAGCTTTTGTCCCCACACGTCTCAAGATTTGCCATTGACAATGAAAGGGAAATTCAGGTCAAATGTACGCTAAATCTTGTCCCCACAAGTCTCAATGTTTGCTATTGACAATGAACGGAGATATTATGTCAGAATTCCGCTAAATATGACGTAAATTAAACATCAAAACATTAAACGCCATTGACATTGAGGGAATACTTACTTACGTCATATCTATGTAAATGAGCAACTCGGCTAACCAATCACTTGTTGGTGGGAGTGCTTGGCCAATAAGGAACCAACTTATGTAGCAATGTCAAATGTCCGCTAACAAATTGATGTACGATGACAAGGGCGCCCCTCATTTCACACGGTGTGATTTTTAATAACTAGCACATAATGTCCCACAAAACATTCCATCTTTAAGCAATAACAATCATCCTTCCATAAATGTATAGACTCTGTGGTGCTTGGGGCTCGAACTCTAGATGTGAGGACCGTGTAGTGGCTCGAACCTCTAGTTTTCTATACTGTATATTCCTGTCATTTCCATCACCTACTCTTGGTCCGTGGAGAGTGTAGTGTAGAGTAGAGTTGACAACCACATGTCTCCTCTGATAAACATGGAGTCGCCAACTGCTTCTTTTTACCTGAATGTGAGTAGTTTCACCGGGAGGGCATAATGCATACAGAGATACCTGCTATCCCTTCCAGTTCTGCTCTCTGTTATAGAACAGGCTCCCCGACCAACCTGATAAGAGTCACTTACTAGTGCTGCGACAGAGAGCACCCTCCCATACTTGCTTCCCACCTGTGAAAAACTGCCAATTGTCTACATTGAAGCACCCGGCCAAGCCGGAGCCACCATGGTGGAATTGAACCCCAGTCCACAGTTGTGGGCAGGTATTTTTACCCCATGCCACCAGGATGCCCCAAACAAATATGTTCAACCTTATCTTTAAATGTAACCATCTTCTACAATGTAATGCCTAAACACAACTACTGTATGTTCACACAAGTGAGGGGCGCTCTTATCATCACACATCATACATAATCTCATTCCGGCCAATCACAATTTGCGTCCTCACTTTCGTCCTCACTTTTGTCAATGTCAATCAATGTTTGTGTTAAGACAATGTTTGTGTTTACACAAACCCTCAAATAGGATGGGCTAGCGTCACTGAAAAATATAGCATTATGTATTGTTTTCCTTTCATGTCCATTGTGCAGGCGTACTGAATTATACTGCGAAAACAGATGATTAATGATTAAGGAAAGTGACAGTGTGTACTGTTGTTTTCTCCTTTGCAGTTACAACTACCTTCAGACGGTCTCTCCTGGTTTGGAGAAGCTGACTGACATTGTGAAGAACAGTCTAAACCGCAGGTTTGTCTACAATCCCCCCTCTGGTGAGAAGAGGCATTACATTGGCCTGGACTCCTATAAGCCGCCCCACCACCAGCACCAACAGAAACCTACTGACACCCGGAAGGAGAGTGACTTTGTGGTTCACCAGGTGACCATCCAGACTCCATTCCAGTTTGAAGTTCTGTTTGAGTCCGAGAGCTTTCACGACCGGCCTAACCAGCTGGTGGGTGCCACCATGACAGAAGAACTGGAAAACAGGAAAGATGCCTTTAATGCCAAGTTTGAGAAGACGTTTGGCCTCGAGAGCAAAGGCTACAGTCAGGCTCAAGTTAAATTCAGCAAGGCAGCCCTCAGTAATATGCTTGGTGGGATGGGCTATTTCTATGGTCAGTCGGTGGTCCAGTCACACTACAATGAATACCCTCTTCTCTACCCTGATGGTTCATTGTTCACTGCTGTACCTTCCCGCTCCTTCTTCCCAAGAGGGTTTCTGTGGGATGAGGGTTTTCACCAGCTGTTGCTGAGCAAGTGGGACCCCCAGGTATCCCGTGAATCCATCTCTCATTGGCTGGACCTTATTAACATTGAGGGCTGGATCCCCCGTGAGCAAATCCTCGGAGATGAGGCTCGAAGTAAGGTCCCTGCTGAGTTTGTGGTCCAGCGAAATGAGAATGCCAACCCACCCACCCTCTTCTTGGTTCTTCAGGAGCTCATTGAGCAGTTCTCTTCAAACCCAGATGCTGTGTCATCTCAGCAGACCTTTCCGTTTCTCCGAAGGCTGTACCCAAGACTCAAAACTTGGTTTGAGTGGTACAATACCACACAATCTGGGCTCCTGCCCAACTCGTACCGCTGGCGCGGACGTGACAAGGATACTAATCTCTTCCTCAACCCCAAGACGCTGACGTCTGGGCTCGATGATTATCCACGAGCCTCCCATCCCTCGGCAGACGAGCGGCATGTAGATCTACACTGCTGGATGGCATTGGCATCGGGTATCATGGCTAGCATTGCACAGCTCCTGGGCGAACCGCACCGGGAATTTGAGCGCACCCACCGAGTGCTGAGTGACGACAGCCTACTCGATGAGTACTACTGGTCCGAGCAGCTCCGTGCCTTCAGTGACTATGGCAACCACACCCAGGCAGTGTCCTTACAGCAGGAGAAGATATACGTGCCTCCTGGGCAGCCACGGCACCAGTTCCCTGTGGCGCGGCTAGTGCGCTCTGTCCGCCGTGCCCCCAAACCGCAATATGTAAACGCTTTTGGTTATGTTAGCCTGTTCCCTTTCCTGCTGCACATCCTCGAGCCAAACTCGCCCAAACTAGAACACATCCTGAGAGATATGAGGGACTCTGACAAGCTGTGGACTCCCTATGGCCTCCGCTCACTCTCCAGGGCGGACCCCATGTACATGAAGAGAAATACAGAACATGACGCCCCGTACTGGAGGGGCCCCATATGGATCAACATCAACTACCTGACCGTGAGAGCCCTGCACCACTACAGCAACCAAGAAGGCCCCTATCAGGAGAAGGCAGCTATCCTTTATCAGGAACTCAGGACAAATATTATCAACAATGTTTACAGACAATATGCTGAGACAGGGTATATTTGGGAACAATACAATGATGGAACTGGCAGAGGCCAAGGAAGCCACCCTTTCACAGGCTGGTCAGCCCTGACCGTCTTAATGATGGCTGAACAGTACTGATACGTTCAGATCTCACCTCAATAAAATAATATTGGTTCTCATTTGTCATAAATTAAAGTGTTTATGATTAAGACAATGTATCTCATTGGTCAAATGTTCCTACCACTTTGATATGAAAGCAAACTCCAAAGTCAGACTCATCTGAGTCATGTTGTCAAGAGCATTGTTCATTTGGTATTAACCTCTAATGAGACCCTCAGGTTCCATGCAGGCATCTTATTAAATATTGTTTTTATTTAAACGATGATTGTAGACAACCAGTTTTTGTTTGCAGATGTTTGTTTTGAAAAGTCTGGTATTTCTGTTAATAATGTGTAACATGATGTGCACTGATTTATGCAAAAATAAGTTAAGAGGTTTCCTCTTGACAGCAACGATATACAATTGACATACAGCTGTGCAGAAAGACTAGTACACTCAACATCAGATCAGACCATGAACTTATTTAAAGTATACACAAATTCTTGAATTTTGGTCTTTATGCTGTCTGAACTATACATTCCTGATTGATGATCTTGGAATGAAAACCGTTTGTATTATAGTCTGTCGGACAGTCGGTAAATCCAAGGACAACCCATAACTCAGTGTACAAATGGAACCCAATCAAGGAGCCCTGAGGGAGAACCACTGCTGTACAGTGTTGGGTAGCTTTGACTGAATTGTCTGGAGAAGCACCAGGAAATTGGTGTGACACAACTTGTGTGTTGAGTGCCAAGGAATAATATGAAATATGATTGAGGGATTGTTTTGTTAAACAATAAATTATCTAATTATGTTTACTTATGTGTTACTTTAACATGTTTAATTTATATGAATCAGACTTTTTTTTTCTGAGTCTTGGTGCAGCAAATTTCAAAATGAGAATCTGTTTATTGTCCAAGTAATGTACTATCATGTGTGTTTGTATATCAAGAATTTGGCTTGCTGCATTGCTCTCATGTTCATACACAAGTTCTGGCCGGCTGCCCTTAAGCCAATTTTAATATAGGAGAGGATACATACAGTATCAGCATTGTACTTAACAAGTGCAAATAGCAATAAGTGATGTGTGCAGCACTGGATAGTGGATACCAGCACATAGTCTACAGTCCAATGTTATAATCCTTGTTTTTGAGGAGAGCTAGCCCATCCAATGCCTGGCCTTTGAAATTATGTTATGCCAGCCAAGTGAGCCAAGCCATTGACGACGTGAGACGTCTTGTGACTGATTTCGTTTTACACAATAATGCCCCCAGGCCCTGCAAGCTCCCCTGACGAAGAAATCCTTGACCCCACCAGTGGAGTGCTGCCAGGACTTCCCTCCCCACTTGAACCAGCCAAAAAAGGTATGAGAATAGGCACATTCAGACACAGAGATTGACTAAATAAATACATTAAATAACTAGAACTACACTCTGTCGAGTGCCTGTATACTTGCTTGTTGCACACATGTATGGCCTACTAGTGCGCAAGCAGAACGTGCAAGTACTGTCGACCGCTACAAACTTTCAAATCTCAGCCTCTCTGTGAAAGAACATGAATTATTAGGTTTAGCCATTTCCTACGTACCTAGTGTTTGGAGGTAAAAAGTTATATTTTGAAGTAATGCAGTCCCATCGATTTAGACGTGTCCAGGATCCACTTGTAGTTTCTCAAAGAAAAATAAGTCATGGATATCAGATGAAAAAAGCTATATTCATTGGGGAAAAAAATGTTTTCACGTATACAGTATAATATTATTTATTTTAAATTGCTTTAAATTGCTTTAAATGTACTTAATCTTGCACTATAGTGATATCAATACTAAATCATGGTCTGAGTAATAGGTGTCATTACCTTTACCTTTAGTCCACCCGACACTGAAACATGTCATCGTTACGTCACCAATCACCATCGATAACCAATTGGTAAATATCTTCATCACGTCATATGCTCATATGATGCTGAGAGACATACGCATCGTAGCACCTGACAAACAACATTACTTGCACGCTCTGCTTGCGCAAGTAAATACATTAGGCATGTGGCAGTCACAGTGGGCGCCCCTCACTTCACAAGAGTGGGATTTTTTACATTAACTGCACAGTAATTGACTTTCCATGATACTTGCAATTCAAAGCACCTTAATTACTTGCGCAAGCAGAGCACGCTCTGCTTGCGCAAGTAATTAAGGTAATTAAGTGTTGTGGTCGTGCTGGTACGAATGTGCGTATGCTCGGAGGTATATATACTGATGGTGATGGTGACATAATTAAGATATGTTTCAATGTCGGGTTATAACTGGATTATAACTGGATGCCGAACAGGGTGTTTTACACCCTGTCCGTGTGTGTGGCCGAGATTATGTTTTGCACACTCATTCATTCATGCAAATCGGTACACATAAGTCAAGTAAATGATCAAGACAGATCCTTTGCTGTTTACATATTCCTGTTCTATAACAGGGCTCTCATGCAGCAATATATGGGTACAAGAACCCTTATTTAACTTGGTGTTCTGCAGAAAGTCTTCCACCATCCAGGAGGAAGACGTATCAACATCCTGAGCATACTGTCTGTGACCTTAAACGCTGCAGCTTGGCTCTTTCTCCTTTTGTCAGCCACAAACCGAAGGTCACTAGTTGACGTCAATCTGCTGCAAGTGATTTGTTTTTACCTGCACGGTTTCCATGGCTCATCATTGTTGTGAGCACTTCGATTGCATCAAAAGGCACGGAGGGAACACAGAGGGATGGCATTTTCTTTTCACTCGCTGACATGTTGACATACATTCTCACACTGAGCCATACAAGTAGCCAGGTTTCTTATTAATACTTTGACATGACATAACCAGTGTCTCGTGGTGGTGCATGTTGGCTCTCAGAGAGAAAGAAAGACGTGTGTGTGTGTGTGTGTGTGTGTGTGTGTGTGTGTGTGTGTGTGTGTGTGTGTGTGTGTGTGTGTGATGAATCCTTTCAATAGGATACAGTAGATGTAGTAGCTTAGTTTAAGGTCCAGCATGCTGCAGCAGGGCTAAATATAGTGCTCGACTAACTACATTCTGGTAGTGATCGTGAAGGCACAGATTGGCAAACAAAATCTCAGTAGCTTATATAACAAGCTCTATCCGCAGACATTATTTTGTCCATCAAAATGCAGAAATTGTTTATCCAATGTTGCCCTGCACATTTCATATTTGCAATGGCTGTGAGACTTTTTTTTGTAGTAGTTCCTGCACCAATGTGACCAAGAAAATGTCATGTACTTTTTTTTGCAGTCACTAAATACGTAGTCACTATACCCAATTTAGTAGTCACTAAATAGAACCCAATTTGTCGTACAACAATGGTAAAAGAAAGAACGAAATCTAAACAAAATACTTGGTTTCAGAAAGATAGCAGAGCCTTCACAAGTTGTTTACCATCAGAAGCCTGTGCGATCAATACCTCCCAGAGACCCACAGCCCATCGTTCAACCTTTGACCTGTTAACACAAAACACATCATCATGGGATTTGAGCGCTGGTGAGCCATATCATCTGACTTTTTTACTGTTTCTCTCTGAGGAAATGGATGCTGCATCCCCTCAAAGCAAACCACTGTCAGAGGGAAAAATGCATTTATTCCTTTGAAGAGTATGGCTGTTCTGTGTGACTAAAGCACTCTCCACAATCCAACCCCCTCACCCAAGACCCCTTTTTTCCATGGTGCGATGGGATAATAGCCAGGCGGCATCAGATCTAACTAATGTGACTGCATAATAAACAGATGAGTCAGGGAGAGGTTCCAATTTGCATATCATCTCATCCTATCAGAGCTTTTCCTTAGAGGAATATGTTGGCTATTTTGCGACTTCCCTGTAACAACTAACAGGCTTGTACATACAGCACATACAGCTGTAGAATATTGCCCTGAAGAGTTTGTATATATGGTTAAAAAATAGGGGGAAAAAAGGACAAAGCGTTCATGAAGTTGCCTTAATAGTGGATTAAGAGTCCTTCAGCACTGGCTACACTTTATCATGTAATTACTGAGAACTTATGCTAGAGGGAGCTAATTAATAAGGCATTTGAAAGGTTGATAGGGCCCTTATTTGAATACATCTCAGCTATCATTTCACTGACAATAGAGAGCTGCATAGCATTGCAGAGGTGTAAGTGGATCATTTTGTTAATAGTTCCATTTGGAGTTTAAGATATTATGATGGCAGGTTGTATTTGTAGGAAATTGCTGTTCATGGATGATCTCTACACATTCCTCACGCAGGGGGGTGTGTGTGTGTGTGTGTGTGTGTGTGTGTGTGTGTGTGTGTGGCTAATCTCCAGCACCATTAAAGCGCCACCAGAAGGCCGACTTTTGAAAGACATTTTTTTGGTATTACTCCTCCAGGTTCTGCCTACAAATCGTTACACACTATCTCTATATGCCTGTGTATGTTATTATGCTTTGTAATGTGAAGCACTTTGGTTCGACCTTGGTCGATGTAAACTATAGTTTGATTTGATTTATAGTCATGTGTTCAAGCCGGATCTGTCCGTTATTTCACATTCCATCCTAATTGGCTAACATGGGCTTTCAAGGTTGGCAGGATTGGCCCGTTTTGAACAAAAAGCCTCAAATCATGAACACCGCGTGCAATTTAGAGGCATCACATTGGCCTGTTATAGCACCACCAACAGGTGGTTTTTGACACTAACTCTGGGGGAGCCCAGGTTCGAACTGGCAACCTTGCAGTTACCATCCAGCCACTCTACCCCTGAGCTAACGGCATAGCTATCACTGCTATGCCGATGACACTCAACTGTTTCTACCCCCCCCCCCCCCCTCCCTCTGCTACTCAGGCGGAAGAGCACATCACTGCATGCCTGGCTGACATCTCACAGTGGATGTCTTCTAACCACCTCAAGCTGAACCCAGACAAGACTGAGATTCTCTTCTTCCCAGGTAAGTCCTGCCCCATGCGGGAGCTAACTATTTCCATAGACAACGCCTTGGTTACCTCTGTCCCGAGAGCCAGGAACCTTGGTGTTATCCTGGAGTCAGCTCTCGTTCAAAGCACACATTACAGCCGTCACTCAATCCTGTAGGTTTACACTCTATATAACATCTGACGAATTAGACCCTTCCTCACCCAGGAGTCAGCCGAGCTCCACCTCCAGACATCAGTCATGTCAAAACTTGACTATTGTAACTCCCTCCTTACTGGCCTACTGGCATGCGCCTCTCCAATTAATCCAAAATGCCACAGCTCGCTTGGTCTTCAACCAGCCAAAATTCTCACATGTATCCGTCTCCCCCTTCTCCACTCCCTCCATTGGCTCCCGGTCGCTGCCCGCACAGTACAAAACTCTGATGCTGGCATTCAAAGCAATCAAAGGTATGGCACCCCCATATCTTGCAAGTCAGATCGAACCCTACAAACCCTCCCGCACGCTCAGATCAGCCAACGCAGGGAAGTTGGGAGTACCTTCATTAAAAACGCTGGGACAATGCTCCACACGTCCCAAACTCTTCTCACTTCTGGCTCCAAAACTATGGAATGCACTTCCCATTGCAGTCAGAACTGCATTCTCACTCCCAATCTTCCGCCAAAGGGCTGAAAACCCGCCTCTTCAGACTCTGAGACTACATTGTAGCCCGTAGCAGTAGCACTTGCCGTAGCACTTGCCCTAGCCTTTGACGACCTTACAGGCGTATGCAATTAAAGGCTCAAATTATCTAACCTACCGTATATAGCATTATAGCATTTTATGTAGACATATAGCACTAATATGCATAGTTTCATTTTATAGATATTCCACTGTTAGCTTCTTACCTTATGTATGATTCATGATCATGACTATTTTTATGTATATGATGTATAGAGGGTATGCGTGTGACATCATCAAACCCGGAAGTTATGCAGGAATGACTACTGACTGGCAAAAAAACTAATTTCTGGCCTTGACAGCCCATACATCCAAACAGAAAAATCCTATCTGATTGCATTAAACAACGTTAAACAATGTTAAACTCACTTTGCATGTTGCTTTGCCACTCGATTTGCCACTCGATGTTCCATTCACTTTAAGCATGCACATACCCTCTTGCTTACTGTAAACCGCTCTGGATTAAGAGCATCTGCTAAATGCCAATTTTTTTAATTGTATGTTTATTTATTTGACATGGACATCACAATCACATTGCACATAATTGCTTATAGTACTAGCACGAGTGCTAATTCTCAACACCTGTCCACAGGAGACTTTTCCAAAATACGATAACACTTTAGTCTAAAAACGTACGAGAAAAAGGAATATATACTAGTAATATTTACATCAAAATCATATCCATTACATTAATTTGTGAAACAAAACAAAAGTGGACATTATCAAACATGTGAGCACAGTTTATATGTAAAATACATTACCATCCGTCGTTTTAGAACCGTAGGCAAAGAGTTCCAAAGGTTTTCCCCCTTTACTGAGAAGGCAAACTGTCCGAATGAGTTCTTACACTTGGGAACAGTACAGTTACCATGTCTTGAGGCTCGTGTAGATCTACGCCTCTACCAGAGGTCATTTACAAATGGACAAGCCCTTTATTATGATGATTGATGATCATGTTGCATCATGTTACAATAAATGGCTACCTCCACCCATAGAGCTCCGAAAGTCCCTGTCCATTCATTTCAATATAAGTTGCTCAGCCCCCGCCGACCCCTAGAGGACATTCTCCTCTAGGGTTTCAGGCTGTAGAAGCATGCACAGTTGTGTCCTTGTGTTCTTGAATATTATGGACACAAAATGAATGACACAAATTTCTTGTTGTTTGGTCTCAATGTTACCTGCTTCCTCTTCTGTCTTTACTACTGTGTCTTCTATCTTTACTACTCTGTGTGTGTGTGTGTGTGTGTGTGTGTGTGTGTGTGTGTGTGTGTGTGTGTGTGTGTGTGTGTGTGTGTGTGTGTGTGTGTGTGTGTGTGTGTGTGTGTGTGTGTGTGTGTGTGTGTGTGTGTGTGCGTGCGTGTGCTTGTGTTACGTAAAGATCACTATAAATAGTCTCACCCTGGATCTTTTGTCTTTACCTGATTCGCTCTTAGCACCAACATTTTTTATTTCTGGCCAGAGCTGTGGAAGCTAGTGCAATGTAGAGCTGCCCGTTACCATAGTTACTTTTGTTAGCTGCAAGCTCCCTGCACTCTCACACACTCACTCACATTCACTCACTAACATTCGTTCATTATGTCTTACTTCTGTGCGTGTGTGTGTCTGTGTGACACATACAGGAGTGATTATTTGATAGGTATTGTAGAGACGGGAAATGTGGAGAGAGAGAGAGAGTAGGGGAGTGACATGCATCAAATGGTCCGGCCAGCCAGGACACAAACCGAGACTTAAGTCCTCTGTCAGTATCCAGGTTCACCTAGGGAAGCAAATGAGATGACGCCTGAGAGCCAAGTCAAAGAATCCTAGTCACAGTCCACAAGACTAAAGCAGCAACAACAAAACCAATCCATGCAGATATCCTCAACCCACACACTGCTCGCATTCCATCTAGAAGACCAATTGGGAAGAATACCCCACCAGCTGACGTCACCATCCAATCAGCTTGGGAAATAGAATGGGTGTCCTAGGATGTCCTAAACAAGCACCTGGTGTCAGACCCCACCCAGTAGGTCCCTGGCATTAACCTCGCAATGAGACAGTGGTCTACCCTGAATAGATTCAGGACCAGACATGGCCTCTGCTTGGCCAGCCTTCATAAATAGGGCAGTAGCCCAAGCGCACTGTGTGCTTGTGGAGAGGAGAAAACAATGGAGCATTGAAGCTCGCCTTTGCAAAGTCTAAAAAGAGCACTATAGTCGCCCTCCATACTGCAGACCAGGATGTAGTAGTGTAGCGACTTTGCATTTGCCAAATAAATCTGGGCATTGATGGCAGGAGGTTTAGTCACAGACTCAACTGGCTATAGTGTTTCAATGGGACCATGTAGTGATTTACATGCATCTGAATCTGAATCTATAGGACAGACATCAGTAAATAGGGTTTGCATTCAATGAAATATGTGATAGTTACCCTTCACCATATTCTCCACAAGTGGTGAGTGCATGTGTGGTAAGGTTGGTTTCCGCTGCCATGTATGAATGGGTGAATCTATGTAAAGCGCCTTGGTCTGGATAAAGGTGCTATATATATGCACCATTTACTCATTTACTCTTCAGTGAGGGTGTTCGGTTTGATTCACCTGTCCGGAAGGGCCATGATGAAACACTTCCATCCTGATTGGATCCCGGATATAATTGCTGGCATCAACAGGGTACGAGGCGTCACTGAATTGTTTCATGATAATCAAAATGATGTGAATCATAGATTGATTTATTAGATGGCATAATGCCGAAGGCCATATGCTATGGCCTTCGCAGTGACCAGATCTTAACCCTATTGAACACAGCTTGTGGTCAGGTGGGCCCAAAACCTTACAAAGACACCTTATGTTGGTCTTTACTTTAATTTGTCACCTCAACTGTTTCCTGGCTTGCCTGATTTGTTTTAAGATGTTGAAATTGGTTGTTATTATGTCTCCCTCCAGGGGGTCATGAATAAACGCTAAGCTAGGAAACATTGGGTTCTCCATTACCTTTTCAGGACCCGGTGTTCACTGTGTATTTCTTGACATTTTGTCACATTGTTATTATTTATTTTTTAAATGTTATGTTTATTAAGTTAATTTTTTGTTTTTTACAAATATCACATTGTTATTGCATAATGAGAAAGAGGATGATGTGTGATATAATAGTTGCCAGTGTTACATCCTATTGACGAAACAAATCATGGCAATAACATTTGCAAAATGTGTCTTTGATTGGTCCCATGTTGGAATTTTAATACAGTCTTCGCGTTTTTGTCACATATGTGCTACTCCCTATTCAATTTAAGTGGAATGAAAGCATGTCACAAAAAATGCTTTACTAAACAAGATAAGTGCGCAGTAAAGAGATATACTGAAAGACTTAATATTGGTTATATTTCTCAGCTAGAGGAAACATGAGTGTTGCATCTTGACCATGGAAGCACACGTATGACAGGACAGTTTGTATTTTAAACAACATATTTCCTATGGCATTAATACCTGACATGAGATTATGATTTAAATGTCACTTTTTATTAATAATTAATAATTTCAAAACAGATAACAGCAGGTCGCTCAGGCCCAAGAACAGCTCTGTCAAAAATGCCTACAGAATTTGTATGGATCCTGTAGAGAAGAGGGCCACGGTGGGGGAGCCATGTTAGAACAGTGCTCTGTGTGGGGGAGTCTGGGGGCATGGCTGAAGAATCACTGATGCCCTCAACCGCAGTCACGATTAGTGGAGAGCGGAATATATGATTCTAACCTATCCCTGCTGGAGAAGCAGAGCGTACAGGCGGCTGGGGACCGAGGTGGGCGATGTGGGTAAGTATTTTTGGAATGCAATGGGAAACCTGCCACTGCCAACAGTGATCCAATAGGGGGCCAGGTACCGGGCTTCCCTAACCCATGCACTCCCACATTGAGCGATAAGGGAGAATGCGAGAGATCCTGCATGGTTTCTTCAAAAGAGAGAAAGAAGTATATTATGCTCCATGCACTCTCTCTCTCTCTTTCTGTCTCTCTTTCTTCCTGCATTTCTTGATTGTCCAGCATTTAAATGATATATTTGTAACATTGCATTACCCAACATGAAAGAGAATGAGAGAGAGAGGCAGAGAGGGAGAGAGGGAGAGAGCGAGAGAGAGAGCATCTTGGCAGCTGAAGCGAGTATCTTATATTTATAGCAAGTTGTGTTTCCGGCAGAGGTTTCTCTGCTCTTAGCACTCTCAATCCCTTTTTTTGCGGTTTCTTAACCAGCTGCATTGTGTCCAGGCTTTAAAATGCAGCTGTTTTCCTCATCTATTGCCTGAGGAGGGAGGGGGCTTAAGATGTGACATGTTGTCACATTGTAATTTTGGGAGGGGGTAGGGTACACATTTCTCCCTATCTTATACCAACCACCCTTTGCTTTATCGTAGGATTGCTAAAAGAATAATCTGCCATGTATCTTGGAAAGTTGGAATAGCAATAATGGAAAGAGAATACCCAAGCTCTTGACGATGAATTTAAATTAATATGCATATGAAATGAATGTCATTACCATATGGAATGTTCAGCAAAGCATTTAAGTCGTAAATGTGTGTTCCCATATCTATGTAGAATATTGTTATTCTCTTTATGCATTGGCATCTGATAATATTATGCGCAGTTAAGATCAACCAAAAAGGTTGTTCAAAAATGTGATGCACTGAATTATATAGCTAAACGGATATTATTTACATCAAAGGCAACTGCAAGGGTTCTTTTCAAAATGAATTTAAAATATTGCAATATTGAATAACGATAATAATTAGTATATTATTATTATTATTATTATATCTACTACTATTACCTATTCGTATTGGACATTGGCATTGGACATTGACATACTAATCCAATGCATTTCCTCAATCAACTAGAATAATGTAAATTATAGGTTTAACACCAGTAACAAGAAGCACATTCATTAAGAGACCATTTGTAAGATAGCAATTTGAGTACTGTATTGTTAATCCATACTGAATTGTATTGCTTTTCACCACATATAGGGGTATAATAACCATGGGATTCTGTAGAATAAGACTTATTACTTATGTAATATATGTATATATTACTAATTCACCATTACAGAATGTAATCCTTGCCTATAATAACTGCTGGCCGGCTTACATTGTTGCACATATTACTGTAGTCACCATTTAGAGATTATTGGCTTCCATGAGCTCAAAGGAATAGCCTATTGGTTTTGACTTATTAATAAGGCAAACGTATAGCCTACTTGAGTCCATCATATTATATCAATAGCCTATACTGTATGAGTGTATGTCTCACTTGTTTGTTAAATGATCCATTCAAAAGGAGTGCTTGGAAGTCCTTCGTTCATTAGGCAATATATGTTTCATCCTCCTCCCATGGCCAACACTTTTGAAGTCAACGTTCTTATCGGAAGTAGTCATTAGTTTCACTGTCTCAAGATCTCAAGTGCCAGAAACTAAAGTGCCTCCTCGCCCCCACCCCATTTACATAAAATTACAAACAATAAAGGCATTCTTTTTACTTTTACAGGTGCTATGCCGTTGCCCTTGCGCTATAATGTCAGTAAGTGGTAACATTACATAAATGCTTTTACTTTGGTCCTGTGCTCTGGCATTTATGGGAGGAAAGAGAGGTGAAGCTGCAGCGCCACGGTCATCATAATAGCGTCTCGTGACGTGAACTCCCGGTGATCCAGCTGGTTTTTGATAGAGCTGAATTACTTTAAAGGCAGTTCCGCCAGACTAAACATCTCAGGGCCCTAGAATTAGAGGGCACATCAGAGGTGAAAACAATTTGTTCCCGGAGAATGTCAACGCTGTAAATGAAAGAGCGTATATGCTATTATCACACGGTGGTAACTTCAAAAAGATGACTCAATGGTGCTCATTTAGAGCTGAGTTATAGGCCTATACTGTATAGATCTTATAGACCAGCACAATGATGTAGACTGGTGGTTCTCAAGGGTCCATGCAGGGACCCTCAGAGTTCCTTGAATGCATCCCATTTGGTTCCATTTGTAGCGACACTCAGAGTTATGGGGGTGTCCTTGAAATGAAAAGAAACCACTACTAATCGTGTATATTTTGGGACAACTGGTCCTAACTCCTAAACTGGCTTTAATCACTGCAGGGGCCTCTCGGGTGGGACAGATCTGGCAGGTGACACACACACACACACACACACACACACACACACACACACACACACACACACACACACACACACACACACACACATATACACACACTCCTGCGCTGGCCTTCCTTTGGTTTATGCACCCACAACAACCCAAGTC
The DNA here is from genome assembly GCF_963924005.1 of Protomyctophum bolini. Lineage (NCBI taxonomy): Eukaryota > Metazoa > Chordata > Actinopteri > Myctophiformes > Myctophidae > Protomyctophum > Protomyctophum bolini. Next base: position 29,730,143 of record NC_137864.1, read on the forward strand.
AGTCACATTCGCAACCACACTGGCGCTCTCCGTGGTGCTGAAAGAGCAACTTGTCACGCAAAACTACACAAAATACGACCACTTTCAGCGTGCATCCGGAAACAGGTGTGAAACTGCACATGAAATAAAAAACGATTCTGCCTGGGCCCAAATGTCAACCATTGAACACCTCAGGGGTTATCGACAGACTCCTGAAATACAAAGGTGATTCGCCCGCAATGTGAGCAATCACGTTTTGCAGTGACCCTGCACCTGGTAGCGATATTGAGGGGCTGACAAAAACAGAGCCGTTGCATAGGCTAGAAATATATAATAATATATATAATATATATATTTAATACGAATTGTATAGCCGAAAAGACGCCTAAATCCAAAGAGTAATTGCCTGAGTCCTGAGATATAGAAAATGTCTTCAAAGTGTATACAAACACGGTATCATGCACAGGATGGCAGCATGTTATGTTGATATAATCTGCACTTTTGCCACTGGCTATCCCCTCTTCCTCTGTCTTTTATTCAATACATTATTCAGTCCTTGCGTTCCCGTTGACAAGCATTGTTATGTGACAACGAAGATGTGTCTGATTAGTGATTTGTCCGTCCCCCCCGTCCCAGGTTTCACTTTCGCAGCAGGGCATTATGAGATTCTTCTTAATCATTACGTCTGTCTGTCTGTCTGTCTGTCTGTCTGTCTGTCTGTCTGTCTGTCTGTCTGTCTGTGTGTCTGTGTGCGTGTCCATGTGTGCGTGTGCGTGCGTGAGTCCACTTAGTGGTTCTCAAACATTTTATTTCCAAGGACCCCGTAACAATTGTACACACACAGTGTACCCATTTGTGCACACTCAGAGTTAGACCTGCAATTAAGTGGTCATTAAAGCTCTTGTGTTTGTCCTACTCAATTGGAATATTATGTCCATGGCAAAAATAGAATTTTGACCAAAATGTGCACCATAAGCCAGCATGGCATGTGTGATGTTGTTTACATCACAAATGGTTATATACTGTTCAATCGCTGATGCTCAGACATAAACAGACTTGGAGTGGCGCGCTTCTTCCCTCGGCTATACCTGCACCGGCCAGGCGGCCACTTGTTGCAGCATGCAGCAGCCAAAGCAAACCATCGCTCCTTTTCGGGGGGAAGCCTGTCACATCCTCTGTCCATGTATGGGCATGAAGTTTACACGCAGCGGGGAATCCTCTCACTGGAGGTGATGAATGGGGAGGAGGGCCGAGAGAACCAAGGTGTATATAAGGAGAGACAACGGTAGTCGCTGATCTGACAGCAACAGCAACAGATATCGAAGGACCAGCAAATTAACTGGACGACAAGGAATTGTTTTGGGTTGTTGTTGTTGTTGTTGTTTTTTACACCTTTTGACATATTAGCCTACACTCCTTGGATAAATTGCATCCGCTGGGAAAGAATTTAGCTTTTTTTATTTAGTTTTCTAACACTTACCCACATTGGAGATACGGACTTCTAACCTCGCAATTATGTTGAACAACATGGATTTGAATGCCAAGGATTCTTTTTACCCACAGTTTGACAGTTGCAACAGTTCGTCCATGGGAATGGAAAATAACGTGCGGAAAGATAGCAAGGAGGTCTACGTGGATGCAGAGCGGGGGGTACCGGCTCAGTTTGGCCATGGTGAGTTCGCATTATACTGCAATAACAGCGCACAAGCAGTGCATGTAAAATGTGCGTGCGTGCGTGCGTGCATGCATGCAGTGAATCAAATGAACTGTGTCAGGTGTGAGGATTTCAATATCATCCATAGCACTTTAATTGTTACTTCACTTGGCAGCTGTAATAAGGGTGATAAGGCGATCACACGCGTGCATGTTTATGTAACGGTGCATGCACCCTGTTTCGTTTCATATGCACTGCCGCACTGATTGATTGTTATCAGAATAAAACATTAGTGGTGGTGATGATGATGATGATGATGACAAAGTTGCCTTCTTTATTCTACAGAGGGAGCCCCCGTCACCCTCAAAACCGAAGCATCCAACTCAGAATTCGCTTTTAACTCCTGCGAGAACCCAAAAGACAGCTACAGCACCCCCTCCTCTTCTGTCGCCTACTCCGGCAGTTTCTATGTGGAAGCTTCTCAAGGGGCGTCGTGCTGCACAGAAACGCTGCTCAACATGATTACAGAGATTGTCGGCATATCTACGGTGCCAATCACCGAAGTGGGTCTGCAGCAGAGTAATGTCAGCAGCCGTGGAACGTATCCATCGCCATCGCCAGGTGAAAACGGTCATGACGATTTTGGGGACCCCGATGCCAAGAGGCACCAGTCCTTCAACTCCACCGCTCCTCCCGTGGTGTACTCCCCAGAGCAGACCGCAGGCCATGAGGCTCCAGATACGGCCTGCTCACAGCTGAACTTTTGCGCCTCTCAGCTTCCAGACCACAAGATCGTGGAGCCGAAGTCAGAAGCCGCTTCTTTCCCCGTGGTGGTCAAGAACGAGTTTGAGAGCAGCTGTTACGAATGGGGTACTTTCCCCAAATCTGAGTATATGGAAACGGGCTTCCAAACCGAGTCTTTCCCGATGTCGAGTGACTTCCCCCCCGAGCAGCAAATGGATGTAAAGGAACTCTTAGACACATTTTCTCCTATTTGCCCCAACCCAGAGATGCAGTTTAATGTGGAAGGGGTTATCAAACAGGAGCCGTGTTTCTCTGAAACTTGTTCTCAGAGCTACTCCAGTCCTATATACACTAACTACCCAGCACCAATGGGCCTGTCATCTAACCTGAAACCAGTCACGTTCCCCGCTGAACGTCAACTTCCCAATAATCAATGTGATTCCTCATACACGCCATCTGCTGTACCGAGCACCATAGACTCCATCCTGTATTCTTCCTTATTGCCAGACTCCTTTGCCCAAAGTTACACCCGTGTGCCGAAAGCCCCTCGCGCCAGAAAAGCCCCAGCCGCCGGTAACGGCCAAGCCAAAGAGAAACCGTTCACCTGCCCCATGGAGAACTGCGACCGGCGCTTCTCTCGCTCGGATGAGCTCAACCGGCACATCCGCATCCACACGGGCCACAAACCCTTTCAGTGCCGCATATGTTTGCGTAGCTTCAGCCGGAGCGACCACCTGACCACCCACACCAGGACTCACACGGGCGAGAAGCCGTTTTCCTGCGATGTTTGTGGTAAACGGTTCGCGAGGAGTGACGAGAGGAAACGACACGGGCGCGTGCATCTGAAACAGAAGGAGAAAATGGAACTAAAGCCACAAGTGATCAACACGTGGCCGTTCACTCTTCCCGAGGGAATCTGAGGAACCTAATGACGTCCACTCAGTAGGCTACAATAGCCCTGTGTGTCCACATTAGAATCTTTCCGTCTTGGAAGATAATGCGAGCTGAATCACTAACACTTTCGGCGTTTGTGGTGTGACACGTTTGCGAAGGTTTTGCGAGAGGGTTAGAGTGAGGGTAGAGGCATTGCTGTCCAGTCTTTATTGTGATCTGCTGTTGATGCTGCTGACTCTATGCAATATGCATAAACTGTTAAAAAGTGGGTTAATAGCAGCACCTCAACAGTGACTTGTTGCTGTTCCAGCGAACAGAAAGCAAACCCCCGTGCCGTGCGGCATTGCATGGCTATACTGTTCAGCACCGCTTTAGCTGGACAGCTCCAGCCTCAGCAAGAGAACCTTTACCATCCGCCTTGTTAAACAGAGGATGGATTGCACTTAACACTAAACAAATATTATTGCGTTTCCACATAAGATTACTTTATTTTGTGCATTTAGAACTTTTAGAGCAATGATTTGGAAAAATGGTTGTAAAATGCATGTTTATGTCAATGTTCTTTCTTTCAATGGCGTACAGGCCAGTATGACTGACAACGTTTATGACATGATTGTAGGAGAACATTTTATTGGCTTTGACCATAAGCTGTCAATCTTTTGCCAAGATTTGGTGTTTGTTTAACTTTTTATTATTTGGCTGTCATTGATATTTTTCGTCATTTAGTCCCCTGTGTTGTGTTCCAATTGTATGAATTATTACAGTTGTTGAAAAATATAGCCTATCATAAATGGGAAATAAATATATTTGTAGGAATGTACTTCTTTGTATTTTTATAGCTAACTGTATATTTTACATCAAACACTTTTGAACATTTTTAAAGGGACAAATTGCATTCTTACTAATATGGGTGCTATACTGTTCAGCACAACAGAGTATTTTAAATATTACGAAATTGATATATTAAATATATATCTGTTCACTTCTCTGTTGATATGATACATTATTTAATTGAACTACTATCTACCTGAAAGGGACCACACACAAAGTACACTTATAGACTACAGTTGGTGTTATTAGTTTTGTTTAGTTATGTGGTTTTACTTTATATTATGTACATTAAGTAATGTATAATCAAGCTGGAGATAACTAGTTGAACTAGAGGATACAAACATTGCTTTGAGGTAATCAAGTAGCTCACATTGCTGAGAGTTTGTGCTGTGTTCTTTTTAACCTTGGGTGGTTGGGGCTCTGGGTATTATTTCCCTGGAGATATATTGTGATGTTTCACTTAGCAAAAATGGTGAGAATTTGGTGAAATTGTCACTAACAGGGTATTGCCAATAAAGTGACTAACGCATTAAGTTATATTAACTATTTAAAGAGTTTTTGTACATAACAGTTTCTACATTATCTTAAATGAATATTGATGTTGTTATTTTTATGAGAGGAAAAAAGGTTTATGAATAAAAAGTCATTGTTTTCTTGAACCAGGTGAGCGACTGCTCCTTTCTTTTTATCATAGCCCGGTCCCGATGACTCACAATAGGCATTTGACTCAAACACATTGAAGCTCCTCACGGCTTATTCAAACATCACATTTTGGTAAATTAAAAACGTAGCGAAAGGTAGAGAAAGTCAAGAACTCCTCTACCTCCCACATTCATTTTTAATTCAGAGTCAAGTTTTTCATCCATTTAGAATTTTGTGTGTGTGTGTGTGTGCGCGTGCGAGGGGGGGGGGGGGGGGTATTTCTCATGCACCATAGACCTATTCAGATAAAAATCACTGGGTAGAAGAATTTTAACTACTAACTTTTGGAGAAAAGTTAAATCATTCATGATACAATTATAGATCCACTTGAAATGTTATGTGCCATAGAAACCAAACATGATATAGTAAACATATAAGTTGGTAATGCTACCTTGAGACAATCTATTTGCATTGACCAAAACAAATTACAAGTTAGCCTATACATAGGGGGTGTTATACAGTATATTGTAAGCAAGCAGTGCATAATGGCTCAGCCTACCATAGAGTTATATAGAGGCCTACCCTTTATTTTATATAGGTGACACTTTGTTCTGAATCAGTGCCAACTGAACCCTGTCTCATGCTGTGGCCTGTACTTTGTCCCAGGAGAGTCACATCCCCTTCATCAGCTCCATCCAACATCACTGTCCTTCCCCAGGTGTTCTTTGGTTTGCCTCTCTTTCCTTTCCCAACCAGGTCCATCTCAAGGAAACTTTGGATAACCTTTCAATGGGCATCCGTATAATGCATAAGCAACGATTGTGGAAGATGTCAACCTTTGTCATATCATGTTTTGATACTCCCCATACTACAGGACAGCCTTAACATTGTTACAACCCCCCCCCCCCCCCCTCACACACACACACACACACACACACACACACACACACACACACCCTGACAAGCACTTTGGAATTGTAGAAGTTGAGGAATTACATTTAGTTTGACTCGTTTTCACAACGCCTCACTATGTTTATTTTTTGTCTCTTTCTTATATTATTTAATAAATTGGCCAATGTTTGACCATGTTTTTATAGTACAGTTTGTTGATTACTATTGATGCAGTAATTGTTTTAGGTAGCCTATTAAAAAGGTCTTAAAAGTCCTTAAATGTCACTTCATTGTCATCTGGTGACCCTCAAAATCATGTGGGGAGTGAGGACCTCCCAGGTTGAGAACTGCTGTAATGAATGAATTAAGCACACAGATTGGGGCATTATCGTTGCACAAAATTGTCCAACTGACAATAAATTAGCCTGAGCCAATGGTGAGAGCTGTGTCTAATGTTGGATAAGGAGGGCACTGACAAAATGCCTGGCACCTAAGTTGTTTAACCATGCTATACGAACATCTTTGACGTCGCTTTTTTGACATCAAGAGTCGATAGAGCAGATCATAGGCTATACCGGTAATTAATTCATGGAGATCTAAGGTCAGAGGTCCTTTGACGAATGACTGTGAGCTTCAGTTCTTGACCGATTCCATTTTCATGTGGCACAGTGGCAGCCAAGTCTATGGATTTTTATGTTTTCCTTTATGCGTGCTCCCCGTGACGTCATCTTCACACAAGTGTGATTTTTAAATGTAATCTTGTCCGAGTGTGCTTGAAGCTGGTCTCAATGGGACCTCTATATTCTTTATAAACCTGTTTTAACTTTGTGAGCACCTCATCACCACCTTGACTGTCATCACCCTGTGAATTCTCAGCAGCACTCTGCTCGTCTTTGTTCTTTGAAATGGTAGTCCTGCAGGAATTTCCCGATCTCATGCATGCAGGGAGGAAGTTGAGTGAAAGCATGCTGATAGTGTTGGCTGCCAGCCTCGCCTGTATGCACCAACTCTGAACTGTGAACCATCAAAGGATACCGTTTGCGTTCTGTGTTTTCTTTTTGACCACAAATCTTCCACAGCAACCATTATTACATACACATCTGTAGAAAATGCCCTCCTGCCTAGCCTTGGGTAGGAGGAGCCAGACTCGGCACTTGCCTAATTTATAACACCCCTGCACTGAGTTTACTGAGAAGAGTGATTGGAACACACCTGACCTGGTTACAGAAGGCCTTTAAAAGGCACCACTTCAGCATGTGTTAGAGATGCAGCTATCTGTGTTTGGTTTTCTGGTCCCCTGTATGTTCATAAGTTCAATGTGATCTTGATGCATATTTGAGTAAGTACTGTTTATCATTTGTGTGTTGTTAGTTGGTTGTTAGTTAAGTTGACTTCCCTTGTGTTTATTTTGTTTTCCTTTGTTCCTTAGTCTTAAATCATCACCATCATTGTTTCCATCATCTTCATCGTCCATGTCCATTTGTAAGAACTACTAATGTGCATCTATCTGGTCTAGGCATGCCACGGTATGAGATTTTACAGTACGGTACGGTGCCGGTATTGATAATCTATACCTCGGTATTCCACTGTGTTTATAAAAAATAAAAAAGCCCCCCCCCCACCTATGTCTAGACTACTACCCCCACCTCCTTATAAGCCCTTCTTTGTTCCCCAACCTGCAGGCCTACATATCTTATTTTTTTATTTTTACCTTTTATGATAATTTGAATTTTGTTATTTGTCATGATTATGAATTGATTGAAAGTCCTTGCTGTCTTGTTTCCATTCGGTCCTGGGCCAGGGACGAATGGAACAAGACAGCAAGGACTTTTTTCAGTGATCCCTTTGTATTTGTACCCTATACTGATTACATTTCTGCCAATAAAGTATTCAATCCATGAATCAATAGATATTTCCCACTGTATTTCACTGTACTATGGCTCCCCCTAATGGCCGTTTTAATGGCGTACCCTGTACGCTGTAGCAGCTGGTAGTGCAATCTGCGCATGCTCACAACTGTCACTGTGTGCCTCCGTGTTTGTTGACACTAGTTCACTCTTATAGTACATATGGAAATATGGAATATACAATTGGATCTGGGTGTCTTTCAGCAACACTAACTCAAAGGTAGGAAGCAACTTTTCAATCTAGGCCTACTGCAGCTGTGCGTGAAAATAAATGTTTTGCCTTAGTGTGCGAGTGGAGTTGCTTTGCATATGCGCAGCATGCGCTGCCCACCGACGCTGTATTAAAATACCGTATGCTCGGAAATCTCACGGTATCAACACCGTGGCTGTTCCTGCGGTATTACCGAAATTCGGTAAACCGCGGCATGCCTAATCTGGTCCACTGGTCGTGCTACTCTGTATCCAGATGCTCAGCCATCCGGGTATACTTGTTTAAGAGGGCTCTAACTATAACGGAACAGGAGCTATGTTTTTCCTGTGTTTTTCAAGCCTGTTGAGAGCTATGTCTGCATGCATTCCAATTTCTTGCAATCTGTCATAGTGAGGCAGGCAAGCGGGTGGCCGGCAGACGGGAAGTAGCAGGGACTCCTTGGCACTGGTATGTGTAGGACACCTATGTTGTGACGCAGCCGGTTGGCATAACACCCTTCTTGCCCACGGCAGTGCGTAAGCATTTGCGTTGTCTTCAGCTGACATACAGTAGTACAGTATCAGTATGAAAATGTATGCACATGTGCTGTGAATTAATTCTCTCCTGTGAGTCCTGTCCATCACTCACTTATCTTGTCAGTTATCATCATTCACTGACAATGAAATAGGGGTCCAGTGTGCGTGTGTGCGTGCGTGCGTGCGTGTGGAGGGGGGGTATATAATCCCTCATGCATTGTGTTAGTTGGCTAGCATTGTCCAGTGAAGGATGGTTGAGGTTTTGAATTGCATGCTGTGCAGTCACCATTATCCAGACACTTGAAGAGTGAAGAGTTATTGAACTATGACTGCTGATGGAATCCTGCATCGGTGCGACTGAAATTCTCATTTGCATACTGATAAAATGGCTCTTGATAGATTTGTACATGAAGTGCTGTTTGGACTTTCCGTCAGCTGTGTCGTCCTTACTGAACATCTTTGACCAGATGAGGCTTTTATACTCGCGCTCCAACACACCACAACCCACTTCCTTTCCACTGACTGACATTTATAGGCGCGACCACTATACAATGTGTGTAATTGTAGAGGCCATTAAGTAATTGTATTGGAAGGGCTCATGACCCCTACTAAGCACCTATGATATCTCAGAACGTGTGACCCTGTCCATCTGCTGTGAACAGTATAGCCCATCAAGTCCATTAGACCCTTTGCCATCACTTTACTAATGCAAACATGTTAACCTTAGACTGTTTGCATTGGTATTTCACCCACTTCAGTGGTTCTATATATGATTCAAGTATTCAACGTTACCAGTCAGGAAGCTACAACCAAAATGCATTTTGACTCTTTTATTGTCTCATCCAATTAATCGCATGAGTTGGGATTGCATCTGGATAAGTCAATGGGTCTATTTATCTGCTGTACCAAATGAGGCTTTTGGCACAGGATTAAATAAAAAAAGAATCCTTCTAAATGAAACAGAGAAGGGGATTAGATGGGCTTGAAACCGTTGGATCAACATCATAGCAGAACGATGTGTCCTTACATGTACGTTTCTGGAAAAGACAAACATAGGATTGCAGTATACGTAGCATGTGAATGAAGTTTGGCGTTTGTGCTGCAGGGGTTCCCAAAAGGTAGATCACAAATGCTGTGCAGGTAGATCACATGACATGCCCCTAAAAATATATATAATTTAAATATAAAAATATTATTTTTCCACCTGCCACTTGAATTAAGGTGACTTGATTGATTGACATCAAAAAGTGCCTGTCAGCTCAAACCCACAATGCAAGTCTTTGTTTTCAAGTGTGTTGCACGCAGATGTGAGTAGCATTATATAGTTATTAGTTATATATATTTTAAAACCCTACCAGTTACATTTCCTCCCATCCTCCTCAAGTGCGTCGCTAGGTACATTTAAAAGAATCAGCAATGGGATAATACTGTTTTTTGGTGGGTAGATCTTATTGAGCTCGTCATTTTCAAAGTAGCTCGCAAGTCAAAAAAGTGTGGGCACCCCTCCAGGCTATTAGCCTATTTACATTTTATTTTGTACTGGATTTTAAAACTAATTCTGGTGTGCACACGGTCTGCTGGGGGGGCTACAGGTTCATTGGAGAAGACCAGGTCATTTACATCTGTCATGTCAGGTATACTATAGGCTATATTATGTGGACCACTTTCTATTTCCCTGTGGATAGCTGCAGTAAATAGGACGTCTCACATTGAGACAGTCAAACCCAAAGGTCATGATCAAGACATCATGGAATGTTGCACATGGCTTAGTGAGTGTAGATACTGAACTTTAGCAGCAAGGTTACCTGTTTAAACCCCACAGCAGCCAACGTGTCCATCCTCTGAAAGTGGTTCTGAACTGTTCGCTCATTCTGAGTCAGCCTGGAGGAGAGCATCAGTAAACACCTGTAACGTTTAGGCCATTGTGATGTCAAATGGTGTAATTGCAAGTAAGCCACCGTGCAGTTTTTTCAGAGTGCAATCAAATAATTGCCTCCAGTAAGCCCATATAATACAGGCTTCTAGTCCCAACACTCTAGACACTTAAGCGTCAAGCTATCCTCAACTGTGGTGCTGCTTAATGCCTGAAGCCTATCTTAAGTCGGACAAGTATGGCCCTAGTGGTCCATCAAGGGCCTAGCATCCCTTTTATCCATGCTTGAACTCCAAACAATTCTATCTCTACAACAATAATCCAATAATGACTTTCAAAAAGTACGAAAAATGAATTTATTTGCTTAAATTACAGATCAAGGGACGCTTTGACGGCTCAGGCCTCAGGTATCAGGTCACCTCAAGTACCTATTAATAATCACGGTCCTACTTGAGAAATGTCTATATGGCCACATTCGCCTGCGAATTGATCTGTTATGGGGTAATCACCACGTAATTTTATGCGCAGTTGCGTACCTTTTAGAAAGTGCGCGGTGGTGTGCCATGGTCCGCAGGGTGAGGTTGATAATCAAGGTGCATAATCATATGGTGGTAAAGGCAATCAGGCTTAGCAGATTAATTCTTTGTCAGGGCCCGTTGTTGCTGGTATCTGATCATGAAGAAGGTGTGTAGGTGTTCTGGAGAGTGCAGGTTACTGAGAGGAAGAGAAGCAGTGTGCCTCGTTATGCAGTTTTAAAGTACCTAATTCTTTTTCACCATTACTCCGGTGCCCTTCTTTATTTTGTAGGACTGACCAGCACTGATCAAAGGCAGGATTCTCAGTATAGATTTTATGATCTTAAATTAAAGTCAACCCAAGGCAATCTTTTTTTTTTATAGCCTACTATGTCTATGAAAACTCATTCAAAACACCTAGCTACTGCACACACTGCATAGACTGCACATTCAAGACAATGGAGTGAGATGATTTCTATTCGTCAGCATTGTCTTATATCATGGCTTGTTAGACATATCTCCTTATATGCACAAAAGCAATATCAGTGATAGGATGTACAGTAGGGTCACCATTGAGGTTTATCAGGTCTCAGCTTATGTTCAAGTGACAATAACCTCCTCACACCATCCATATACACCCAGAACATGTTTCTGATGAAAGTGGAAACAATCCTGGTTGTGATAATCCTTGTCAGGACTAACAAAAAGAGCTTCCTTCAAAAGGAAAGGAAACATTTAAAATATATATTTTGTATTGTCTAATTTACTATTGGCCACACTCTGATCAAAAGTAAAAATTAAAAAGAAGAAGAAAGACAAAAGTAAACTTTTAGTAAAATATAAGAGAAGAATCCAAACTTCACTCATCTCCTGAATGTTGCTATACGATACATGTGTCCAGCCTATGAGATCTGGGAGTGATTACTTTAGTGCTTTGACATTTGCTGCAGCATAATGAGACGCGTCTCTCTGGTGGCTATGTCACTGCCGGTAACAGCAGCCTACAGTGTCTGCTGTTTTACACAGGAGAGGAGAGGAGAGGAGAGGAGAGGAGAGGAGAGGAGAGGAGAGGAGAGGAGAGGAGAGGAGAGGAGAGGAGAGGAGAGGAGAGGAGAGGAGAGGAGGCATATTGTGGCCAAACACACAGGCAGTCTTTTCCTTCACCTAACGATGGCTTACCCAGGGTGAGGGAGAGAGAACATGTCGAAAAACCTGAAGACTGTCTGTGGTGTGTGCGTGCATGCATGCAGGCGTGTGTGTGTGTGTGTGAGCGAGAGAGAGAGAGAGAGAGAGAGATATTAAGAGAATGTATGGATAATGTGTGTGTGCGTGCTTGTCTGAGTGTGTATGTGTTAGAGAGAGAGACAGAGAGAGACAGGAGCAGAAGTATCTATGTTCTAGTTAGTTTCCTTGTTTATGTTTGCAAAAGTATTTGTGTTTGCCTGTGTGTGAGAGGGAGGAAGATATTGATAGAATGTTTGAGTGCATGCATCCATATTGTGTGTGTGTGTGTGTGTGTGTGTGTGTGTGTGTGTGTGTGTGTGTGTGTGTGCGTCCACGTGAGCGTGTGTGTGTGTGTGTGTGTGTGTGTGTGTGTGTGTGTGTGTGTGTGCGCGTCCACGTGCGTGTGCGTGTGTGTGTGCGCGCACTTGCATAAACTCGAGCAAGTCTGTCATAGCCAAGGCTGCGAGAAGCATCTCTGCTGGGACATAAAGACTACTAGTATAAAATGAGTGGGTTGAACACGCTCGGCTCGTATACGCGTTAGCCTGTGTTCAGCAGGGTGAGGATTTGCATGCGCTTTACCAAACCTCAACGCCATGTAGCTGTATTCTGCATCTAAATTAACCATCAAAATCAAGCATCTCACAACTGAGCTGCATGAAATGTATGCAAAACGTAGCTACTTCAGTAATACCAGCGCGATTCATCTAGCAGAGCAGTTGTTCCAAAGCCAGCAGGGTACTGATAGACATGAATTAGACCCTTTAGTAAAGAAAATTAGAGCATGGAGAGCTCAGGTATTTCATGGGCTGGTAAAATTATCCAGTAAACACAGTCTCCTGTTTGATTCATGGTGTTGAGGATGACTGCAATGTTTAACTTTTCTGGCAGGGTTTTGAATCATGGTTTATCATTATGATTATACGCATACGATTATCTTCTATTCTTTGGTCAAAATGTGGTGAAATTGGTGCTCCAAGTACAGTAGGCCTCATTTACCGACCATTCTTATAGAAGACATTTCTTCTTCTTAAGGAACCACTTAAAGTGGTTTTCACGAAGAGTCTGACATTTACCAATGTTTTCTGAGCTGCGATTTAACAGAATCTACGCACTCCCAAGAGCACACTTCCCACATTTGAGTGCTGACATGTAAGCAAAATATTCACTTGATAGCATTTACATTGTGAATAAAAAGTTGAGCATTTAAAAGTGAGTTGCGAGCCCCCATCTTGTTTTCCATTATTCTGTTTTTACAGTTTGACTCTTTTTCTTTTAATGTTGATTAAACTCATGAACCCATGCCTATTCTTGCACCATTCTACAAAAATAGCAGATCTACTGTACAAGCTCACAGCGAGTCGTAATGTGACATGTTGTGAGCTTGTAGATCGGCTATTTTCTGCAAAGCTTTTTAGTAGAGTGAAAACAAGAGCTAGTATAAAACTATTGGGAATCCAGTCAAATTAGTATGATTGTTTGAATATTTTATTAACAGATTGCAAAAGGTACAGTTGTACATCAATAATGCTAAAAGCATATAACACAAAAAAGCCCCGAAGGCTTGTTTCCATTGTGGTCCTGCCTATGTTATGTATTAAATTCATAAATCAAGAAATGAAAAAAATCTGCACACCATTTTATGTTCCCAAATGTTTCTTTACTGAAGTGATAACGTTTCTGGCCACAGTCCTTCCTCAGATAGATATACCAAATACCACACTATACAAGAAAATAAATCACACCTCCCTAAGAAACATTTTACATATAGGCATTAATAAACAGTCAAGAAATCATCAATACTATTACAGAAAAACAAGCTAGAAGACTTGTATTGTCCAGTTGAAAATGTCAGACGGGTGCTATTTCATGGAGTTTGAGGGAGGATGGGGAGTCACACTTTTTGATAGTTGCTGGTGGTAGGGCATTCCACATTTTATAGGCATAATAGTAGAATTAATTCATCCCCATGTTTGTGCCGAATCTGCACAAACATGAACACATTTTAGCAGATTGTCTTGATTGTTGGCAGCGCCCACTGAAGCTGTACGTCATGCTGTAGTGTGTACTTTAATGTGTGTTGTAGTATTCAACCAGTTTGTGGATGAACGTGCACAGATAACATGAACCCTAGCATCGTTATTCTGGGGGCGAACGTTGTGAGCTTGTAGATCTGATATTTTCCAATTCCAGGAATGGGAGGATAAAGGTACTGTGGAAACATTTTGAACATTCAGGCTGGACAGTGGACATCTCTGAATAATTTGCCTTGCTGCACCGCACCCAATCATGTTGGATCCTGGTTTTTCAAGGGTCTCCTGGGCGAGTGCAGTCCTTTATTTCAAGTTTATGGAAGTTGATTTTGGTACCATACAACCAGTGGTGTCCTCAAAAATCACACAAACTACAGTATTCAGTGGAAAGCGGTCAACACTCTGCATCAACGCCAAGTATAGCATGAGTCATAGTCAATGGGCTATACAAGCCAGACCGCCAGTGTGGTCCTTTAATTAATTTGAACATGCTGTGGGTATTAACCAGCCAAGGATCTATCTACGGGTCAACGTCTTCCAGCTTCTTCCATAGATTGTACCATGAATATATTCATACCATCATGTCACAGTAACCACTATAAGTTTGAACACCGTCCTACACTGGCTTCCAGACCGTTCTGCATCACCTACAAACTGATCTCCTCACCTTTCACCTATAAAGCTCTCCATGGCCTAGCCCCACGGTACCTGTGTGTGTCAGACTTCCTCCATATTTACTCCCCAGCGCAGCACGGAACCTGAGGTCTTCTGACTTTGGCATCCTCTCCATCCCTCACACCAATAATGGACCTTCGGCGATAGAGCTTTCAATGTGGCATGCACCCCCTGCCCCCTGGAACTTCAGGGAATTCGCCAGTCGGCAACATTGGACTCTTTCAAGTCTGCACTATATAAATTCAAGTTAATTTGTATTATTTTTGAGGGGTACTAGCCCCTCCTATATCCAGCTTTTAGTGTATGTTCACAAACTTTGTCCTACGCAAACCTTAAATTTCACGTCATAGTGCGATGATAAGAGCACACCTCACTTCACACAGGTGTGATTCTTATTATTTACAAGGCCTGCTAGTTAGTTATCTTACTCTGTATGTCATCATCATCATCATCATCATCATCATCACAGTCCTTTCTCAGACATTCAGTCAGCAGAGAAACGCTGGGTGTCTACTGAGGTCCGATAGAGATAATATAGTAGCTGTTCCCATAAGCCTAACTTGTTCCTGGTACCATTTGACTTGCACTGTGCATTTCCCAAGCATAATTGATAGTGTTTCACACAGCCAGAACTTACTTTTTGATCTCAGGCACTGTGGAGCATTGGAAACCTCCAAAGAGACATTGTTCTTCTAATTGCCTTTTATGTGTGAATCAGACTATTATATTATACCCATTTGAAAAAAGAAAAAAAAATCTTCATCTCTCCATTCCACAATTCCCCATCGGATGTTGCAGATAGTGTTTCAAGTGATCGCCATGAGAATTGGTTTGAGGCAGCGGTGTTGGCAAAATGGTGAATTTGTCTCTGGTTTTGACTTTGTCTGTGGAGGCTTTGGAGGATATGTATTAAGGGGGTGCCAGAGACAAATTCTGTAACCTAAGCTTTAAGAGTCACATACAGTATATTATATTCTAGACACTTTCAATCAATTGGAATCCCTCAATGGGCATGATATTATGGGAGAACATGTTTCATGTAAACCTGTGAAAATAGCAGATCTACAAGTCCACTAGACATATAGATGCGTATGGCTATTTTCACTATGAATACAGGTGTGCCTTGGTCACAAATGGTTTGAAAACCAGCTGAGTAAAGGACAAAGAGTGGAGAGATTGATACATATTTAGTGCTTTCTGTTTCTGGATGAGGCCACAAGGATCAACATTTTTGGAGGAGTGGAATGTTGGTCTTTTAAATATATGCTAAATCCACTCCAAAAATGCTAATGTTAAAAACATTGAAAGAGAAATATGCACTATTATCAATTAAATCCATTAAGACTTGGAACAAGTGAACTGGAAAGCATTCAATGCTTCATTCAAGAACTTTCATTAAGGCATTGGATGTTGTGGTGTTTGAACCTCTGACCTTAGCCACTCTGCAGCTATATAGCAAAGTACCCAGTGTTAATTTAACACTGAGAGTGTAAAGATTTAAGAATGTTTTACACTATTTTATGTTATTCATCTTTATTACATGGCTTGGTTGAATGCTTGATTCTGATTGGTCAATCGCTGAATTCAGCGGTGAGTTATTTCTTGATAATCTTCGCTCTATAACAGATGCCCAATCAAACCCTCTGAGCACCAGCTGCGTGGTTGATTTACTGCTGCTGTCTCCAACATGACAGCCATGTAAACACACACACACACACACACACACACACACACACACACACACACACACACACACACACACACACACACACACACACACACACACACTAGTGACACACAATGTCATAATTTACATCAAATCATTGCTCTTAAAAATGTTTTTGAAAACATTTGAGCGAGAAATAGCAGCAGCAGTAAGAAAATGCATTCTATTTGATCAACTCACTTCCTTGTTTTCCGACAGTGCTCCAGCCCTGCAGCTGGGCAGACACAACCAGTGAATACTTTTTTTGTTGTGTTTTGGGTCAGTTTATTAATTAGGTAATAGGTAGCCATGTAATAAGCGGGATGTAATACGTTTGCTGCAGCAAACTGGAATTTGGAATTGTCCTTGATAATTCCAATGTGGCTGCCTGTTGCTAATGAGCTGCTAGTAGTTGTTCTAAGTCCAGAATGAAAAATGTTTATGTCTCCCCTTTTATATCCCTTCACTGGCTTGAGTCACAGAAAGTATGTTTGAACCTCCCATG
The DNA here is from genome assembly GCF_963924005.1 of Protomyctophum bolini. Lineage (NCBI taxonomy): Eukaryota > Metazoa > Chordata > Actinopteri > Myctophiformes > Myctophidae > Protomyctophum > Protomyctophum bolini. Next base: position 29,746,941 of record NC_137864.1, read on the forward strand.
GCCTAAACCCTAAAGCACCCTGGTCAATGCTCCACACATTCTACCTAGACTCTTCTCGCTCCTGGCTGCCAAACTACGAAATAAACTCAGCTTCGCAGGTCAGGGCTGCAGACTCACTCCCCATCTTCTGCCGCAGTCCAACAACTCAGCTCTTCAAAGACTAGCACTCCCGTCCCCTTTCTATACCGATTTTGGCAAAACACAATTTTGGCAAAAACTTTTTTTTTCTTTTACAAGTTTTGTCTGAACACCCAAGCCGTGCTACCCATATATGCTCAGTTGGTGGTGCCCAGGATCAAACCCATGACCTTGCAGTTGTGCTCTACCAACTCGGCTATCCAGAGCATCTATTAAATGCCTTAATAGTATTTAACTAACACTTTACTCATACGTACAGTCTCATATGGCCTACTCACCATGTGCTTTGATCTTCCTGAGTAAAACATAATTTAAATGATTCTGTCCGTTCTCCCCTTCCATGACACATTTAAAAGGTTAGCAGGCCTCTATGATGGTGCTGTCCTGCTCCCTAATGGGCGCTTGTGGTTCAAAATGCATTGAAGAGCTTTTTCATGTCTCCTGAACAGCTCAGTCCTCTCATTATGGCTCATAGTAGCCTCACATCAAATAGCCTCATTATTTTCAACAAGGGAAGGAAAGCGCAAGGTGTGAGACAGACGGGTTCTACAAGGTGTACTGCCGAGCACAAATGCAAACTGAACTTTGGGGATTTGGGATTCATATGTGAATTAAATACATAGGCCAAACTATACCACTAGATGACCACAATTGTCAGTATATTTATAGACAGGAAATTGTTAGATAGTTCTTTGTGTCACCACCAGTTTTCAATTTTATAATATAATATAGAATAATGTGTAAATGGTAAATGGTGCATTTATATAGCGCCTTTATCCAAGGAGCTTTACATAGATTGTGCTCATTCACACACATTCATACACCAATGGCGGCGGAAACAATGCAAGGCACCAACCAGCACATCAGGAGTAATTAGGAGTTCAGAGTCTTGCTCAAGGACACTTCTACACTAACTCTGGGGGAACCTGGGTTTGAACAGGCAACCTTGCGGTTACCATCCAGCCACCCTGAGCCACCGCCACCCCGGTAATGTGTGGAATGTTGGTGTATGTATATATATATATATATATATATATATATATATATATATATATACACACACACACACTATAACTCTTTGTACAGTAGGCCTATTGACTATTAAATCACACTGTTGATGATTCAATTTTATTGTCTACAAAGAACAATAACATAGTCAACATTATTTGTCTCCACCTACCACTGTCCCCACAGAGCTAAAGATATTTTACTGTAGAATAAATTACCTGTGGTGAGTGATCATCAAAGCGGAGTAGTAATATGTTTTAATGTCACCATCATATCAGCTCTCAGATTAATTACAACTGTGAAAAAGCTTCTATTTATAGCTTAATTGAATAACAGGAGACATCCATTTTGACAAGGCTAGGTCAAAGGAGGGTTGAGGTAACATAATGTGCACACAATGCCTGTTAATTATATTTACATGCAAATGCATGCAACACCTCTGTAGCCTGTTGTCATACCTACAGTGAAAACCCCCCAAATAAGTTGCAGTGAAAAATCACAAGGGCCATACTTGATAAGACATACTCTTGTTACTATGGCAACATCCATGGCTGAAGCTAAGAATGTGGAGATGTGGAGCGTTGACATTTGTTGTGTGTTTCATGGGGCTTTGCTACAAGACCCATGTGCGGTTATAGAGGGAGATTAATGGGGTCACAATTAGTAATTTGTCACAATGGCGTTCAGTTAAATAGCTGTTTTCAATTGTCAGTACACACAAAGAGCCACTAGCTCTACCCATTGAATGAGATAAATGTGCTTGGTGTGCTGTAACCTGCACATGAATTGATGCTGCAATGAATAAGTCCATAGTATCATTTTTGCACAAATGATGATTTTTGGGTGTTTAAACGTGTTCTGCTCTCTGCATGTTTGTCCTGGTATCTATCTTACATGAGAATGCAGCCTATTCTTATTTTATGATAGAAGTAAGTTAACATGATGTAAAACATAACTCTGATTTTATTAACTTCTAATAATTAAAAAGGTAGTGTTATTAATAATTTAATTCCTCCTGGGGAGCCAAGTTGAAATGGTAGTAGTAAATATGCAGTAGAAAGTGGGACTATAACAAATTAATCGTTCAACACATGAATCTGTACAGTAATGTTATTCTCATACTAGTACTTACTAGACTAGTAATAAATGGGAAAATAACCAGAGGGTTTATGGATGAGTTTCATTATGTAGGCTACTGCAGTGAATGTGATTTTTCAGCCTTTAGCCTAAAATTCATCACATTCCATCCACTTAATGGGTATAATTGGCTCTTGAGGTAATGGGCTGTGTTACTGTTTGTAGTTGATTAGTTGTTTTGCTAACTCTGCAAACAAACTGGAAAGTGAAACAGTGACAGACAAGTATGTATACACTTGCACATTTACACATATGCACGCACGCAAGCGCACACACACACACACACACACACACACACACACACACACACACACACACACACACACACACACACACACACACACACACACAGAGAGAGAGCTCACTCACCTAGGCTCACCTCTCTTCCAGGGCAAGGCTTTATCCATTACAGATGGATTATACTATATATCGCATCTTTGATGTATTTACAAACTGAACTCCCTGGGCAACCAGTGACTTCCAGGAAAGTCTGGATGGCAACCAAGGAAGGTCGGTGATGCTGGAGAGAGAGCTCTCCTCCAGGAAAGACTGGCAGGGCAACAGGGGTTAGCAACCTCTGTTGCAGCACTCACAAGAGGGCACCAAGCAAGCTACAGAATGCACAAATGAGAAATACCCCCAGAGTTTCCAGAGAGGAAAATTACTCGCTATAGGACAGATTCAACAGCAACAAGAACAGTGACACAGACGCAGAGAAAGCTTAAGCAAACCACCTTGAGTCAAAAACACCAGAGTAAGGCCAAGTGTGGACAAGGACGGACGCATGTACACATTGCACACCACACAGACTTATAGTCTGGTGAGATGTAGGAGAACCCTAGGCAGGCCCCCCAAGAACACACAAGACAGGGAGAGCCTCCTGCTGGCTCTGGCATAAGAGAAAGGAAAAAAGCTGGAGGCCTGGTTGAGAGGGGCAGTGATTTGACCAATCACTGCTAACCGGACTGGAGTTAAGGGTCAAAACACGTTAAAAAGGTTGGGGACCACCTGATGACCTCTCTTCCAGGCCAAGGCTTTCTTTATCCATTGCAGATGGATTATAATTGCATCTTTGATATTGTATTTACAAACCACATGTTTGTCATAGGCTACATGCTAGTGCAACTTACAATGTGTGATTGGATAGAAGTTCACAGTCTCCCTCGAGGATTCCAAAAAGAACACAACAGCGAATGGATAGTTAAGCATAGGTGGATTATGACTATGAGACAATGGGCCCCTGGGTAAGGCAGTTAAACATACTTTTAGTCAGCACAATAATTTACTTGAACATCAACAGGATTTACAGCACACACACACAATTAATACCAACAGCATATGCATATACCAACAGTTTTAAAGGTGCTCTTTGAGAGCGCTTTTGAAGGATTCACACTTCTTAACGGCTGTTGGTAGGGAGTTCCACATTATAGTGGCGTAGGAGCTAAATTAATTTAACCCCTTGTTGGAGCCGAATCTGGGAATCTCACCAAGGATTTAGCATAGGAACCGTCAAAGCCAACTACACAACTAAAGAGTTGACACAGACAAAGCTTCTAATATTAATAATGCTGTTTTGCACTTGCTCTTTGAATTACTCCCCACAGAGTTGAATTGTTAATATTGCGTGGAGTATAGCCTATACTCAGCCCCTCTAGAGTCCTAACGGTAACAGGTACGGTCGCCCATAATCCATCTAAACCAGAGGATAAGCACTCATTTCAAATGTATCAGGAGGATGTCTTCTGTCTTACGCAAATGTTTAGGCTATTCCTTCAGTTTTTTGGGGCTCTGTTATTGACATGAATGTTATTTGACTATGCAACTCAAATGGCTCTCCTCCTGCATTATTTTTAGGCATCATACCTGCATATTGCTATCCCATTATTCTATTTCGGAGAGAAATCATAGGCTTTCAGGCCTACACACTCACACACTGTTGATTTTCTGCATCACACAATGTCATACATGGGAAATTGGATTGAGATTACTTCGTTTTGATAATTCATTAGACATATCTAAATGTAAGTGCTATTTAGCCTATTATGCTTAATTCTTGGAAGAATATTACTGGTGCCCCCTGCTGTTCAGAAGCACAATTGTCATGGCCATTGCTGCATATTGTTACATCACAGTTTCAGCTTCATCCTGATAGTGTTTTTTAAGAATAGGATATTTTGTGTGACATGACCTATTGAACTGATATTGGTCATTCCCTCAGGTAATAACTATGGGAAGGGAATAGCATAATTATCACGTTTTTTGCTTGATCAGATCATGCTGGCTGTTGTTTGATGTGCATAGCCTACTTTTGTTAGCAGAACCGTCATCATATAATCTAGACCATAGAGTCTCCTCAAAACAAAAGTCAATGGTATTTCAATTGACATCATATAGGCTATGCTTCATATTATTGTCGAGCTTCACAGGCGAACCCTTAAATTTCCATTCACCGCTATATACATCGTTCCTACATCATGGCCAAAAACTAAAATAAACTCTTGGCAAATTTTTTCCTTGGCTGTGGCAAGAAAAAAGTCCAACATGTGTTATGGTTGCTAAGCAAACGTGACTAATAATATCCTCCCGGGAAGGTTTGCATGAGCCCAGCAAAGCGGAGCACGTACATGCACGTTTCAATCTCCACCAATCTGTAGAACAAAAGAACTTCACCACTGTAATTATCCCCACAATGACTATGTCAGTCTCTTCTCATAAATATGGAAACGGAGGGATGGACGAAGGTGTTCAATCTAAAATTATTACATTTTTTGATAACTGCACAGCATCACTTATTCTATCAAAATCTGTCGAAGGGGTGGAGTTTACGAAATCTTTTGTAGGCATTATGTCAATCTTTTTCTTGGCACGTCTGGATTCTGTAGAATATAGGCTATTTAGAGCCTTTACAAAATGCCAATTAATAGGCCTATATATGTCGTGTGGTAGGCCTTAATTGTTTTATTAAAGAAAGTGTATTCCACTATGCTGAAAGTAAATTTCAAGCCTATAGCCTAAAAACCTACACAAAACGAGCACTTGATGCTAGCTAAGCCTATATGATCAGCAGGTACCAAAGGAATCTATAATGGCTGAAGTAAGTCATTGCATGCTTTCTTCATATAGGGCAGGCTATAGCTTATTTTTCCTCACATTTTTGTTTCAATATTTGGGTGATGAAAATGGGATGTGAATGGTTTTGGTTTAATCATTAGATTTGAATGAATTAACAGTCATTTGGGATTCGGCATTTCCCCCCATCAGAAACTGGCTAGATACAAAAAGTACTTAATCTAACAAACCATTATTTGACATTCAATAGTATCATGTAATAATCCAAATTGAACAGGAATTGTGGTATGTAGGGGGACCTCTAGTCACTATATCATGATCTATTCTTCGAAACGTGGGCGTTAAACCATAAACCTTTTTATGCGTTAACTCAATAGCCTATGCATGCACTTCCACTTTTTGGCCACTAAGTGGTGCACAAGTGACACTAATACACACACACACACACACACACACACACACACACACACACACACACACACACACACACACACACACACACACACACACACACACACACACACACACACACTTGAATTATTTTATTTGGATCTGCACAAGAGGCGTAATACAATAGACCCAAACACTGATCAGAATTAGGTTATACATTATATGGTCCAACCAGATATAGCTGCTGCACATGCTTAACACACAGAGGGAAAAGAACACAACAAAAAAAAACATACACACACACACACACACACACACACACACACACACACACACACACACACACACACACACACACACCCACACCCACACCATTTCTCTATAATGACTCTGATTTCTGTGCAGTTAAGTTATCAATTCTGAATTTGCAGCTTCATTAAAACTGATATCATAAAGATTAGGAGGTACCACCACCCATATTGTGTGCACATGTGGGCTGCGAACTCCCCTCATTTACTTTTGCATACTGCATTAGCAATACCAAATGCAAGCAGCAGAAGGATGACCAAAGTGCAATATACCAGTCAATATTATTCTGTGAACAGAGTCATATCATTATGTTCCTTCAGTCCCTATAACAGAAAGAAAAGAAAAACAGAAAACATACAAATTAGGCCCTTTATTCCCTCAGCATCACAGAAGGCCCTTCCATAATGTCTTGTTGCACCTTTAGTTTAGTTTACTTGTTGCACCCATTCCACCCATGGTGCCATCCCAAAGGCCCCCTGGACGCCAGTGCCATCATAAGCAACTGCTCTTGTGCATAAAATGATGCTGTGTGACCTTAACGACCTAGTTGCAGTTCAAATTGGAATCAATAATAAAATATAGCTGCAAGCAGCGATAAGCCATAAAAGTAGGCTAATAAAACAATAAAGAAAAAATCTATACACAATATGCCTTTCTCTGTCTTCTAATTAGTAGTGAAATGCTACTCGAATGCTCGATGCTCGAAATTACGAAGTGTCTGTTTTAACAACTGAATGACTACTGAATGTGTACAAAGCCATTGATAGTCACATTATTATTACGTCATCAATGTCGCTGAAAATAATCAGGATTATTTTGAGACCGATCCGATACTGATATGGCATTTTTATGGCCGATTCCGATAAACTTGATTATATTGTGCATCTCTACAAGTAATGTTATATAGAGAGGAGTGACATCATACCAGGGGGGCAGTCAGACAGATATTTTGTGAAGCCACCAAGGAAATCGGGATTTCATGAAAGTTCATATAATGGCCTGTTGTGGCGCTGTCATTGGGCCCAAAAAAACTCATAGTCCATGTATTTGGGCCCAACTTCTCCTAGACTGTATTACCTTAATAAACATGGTCATGAATACTTTCTGCTTCCAGTCACTAGTTTAAAGTCTCATTTCTAATGTCATAATATTCTTCTAGGAAAATTATGTTTATGTAAAATAAATTGAAATTGTGTAGTCGAAATCTGAGAACGGAATCGTCTGCACATATTGTGCGCCCTGATTGGCTAGAAGGTGTGCCATTCTGCGTCGTGATTGGCTGAGCATCGCTTATCAGGTGTGCCACATCAGACATCTCATGAGATTTCTCCCTTCATCTCAGTGGCCCGAGCAATTGATCAGAATTTGCACACAGGCATTGACAACACAATCCTGGGGAGTGTGTTGCCTATATATATAGGCAATATATTACATATTGTGATATCACCGTATATTGTCCAATATGTCCAGGGCAAAAAAGTGTATAAATAATAAAAGTAAAAATCATTCACCTGGAGCTTCCTTACCAAGTCATACATACGAGAATATTTATATTATTTTGAATTAGTCTACAGTAATATATTCCCTGTGGTTTAGAAGTAGGCCTATGTCAATGTACAGTCTGAGGCTGGTGTGTATGTGTCATTGTTTACAGTGCTCAAATAACTGCGTAATAGCGGCTAACAGAAACAGCAGTTTGTTGTTAAAAGCTGCTACTTATGCAACTGCAGGTGCCCACTCAACCTGCATACCATACCAACTACTACACAGTGCAAGTCCATCACATACTGCTCTACCGAGGACATGATGAGACACAGCAGAAGCTACATGAAGGCCAGGCCTCTGTTCAAGGATAGAGAGGTGATGTACCAGTACCACCACACTAATCTAGACGCGTCAAGAATCTACTGTTCAGCCCAAGCAACAACACACTGTTGGAACTGCAAGCAGCCTCTTGAAGGAGAAGAAACTCCTGCCTTCTTCTGCCTGTCTTGCAAAGTGGTGCAGCCCCCGAGTGAAGACGTGTCATACTTTAAGATTATGGCGTGTGACCAGACCTTCACACTGGACACACAACAGCTACAGAAGAGATACCTACAACTACAGCGGTCTGTCTCTACATCCTGACAACTTCAGCCAAAAAACTCTGAAAGAACAAGAGTATGCAGAGAAGCAGTCTGTTCTGGTGAATAAAGCATATAGGACCTTGCAGAAGCCTTTGAGTCGAGGCCTCTACATGCTGTTGCTGGATGGGATGCATATAGAGGCGGAGACAGACCCTGGAGCTGATGCACAGTTTCTATTGGAGCTGGTGGAGATCAATGAAGCTGTGGACGAAGCCCAGAGTACAGAGGAAGTCAACAGCATTGGCAAAATCACAAAAGTGAAGCTGAAAGACTTAAATGGGAAGATAGATACCGCTCTGCGTAAAGGACAGCTTCAAGCTGCCAAAGCGCTGCTGGTAAAAATGAAGTACTTTGCAAATGTTGAAGATAAAGTGAAGGAAAAACTTTCAAAGCTCATGAAAAGAATGTTTTCCTTTTATTGCACTTTCAAAAAACTTGAACTGACTGCTTAAACAAAAACATTAAAGGGGCTATTGATGCATTTATATAGCGCTTTCATCCAAAGCACTTAGATTGTCCATTACATTCACCCATTCACAGCACACACACATTCATACATCGATGGTGGTGGAAACCATGCAAGGCACCAACCTGCCCATCAGGTTCAGTCTTGCTCAAGGACACTTCGACACTAACTCTGGGGGAGCCCGGGATAAAAATGGGTAGCTTGCAGTTCCCATCCGGCTGTTCTACCGTCCACTCTACCCCCTGAGCCACCCCAGGAACTTGTGGGGGAGGAATCTAGGGAGGAAACTACTAAGAGGTAATCCACCTCTGATTTGCCCTTTTTATAAGGCTGCGTTCACGACAAGATAGGGGGAGTTCGATCAAGCAACTGTCAGAGCCACTAGTTGAAGGTGAAAGAGAAAACGTACAACTCTATGGAGACCCTAATCTCTTTCAACAGGTCATTGTCACGGATACCAAAACCCCTCACTTCACGGAGTTAACCCATGCACATTCAACCCATACAGACAGATGTAACTGGCCTTATTACGACCCAATTACAACAGTACTGTTTTATTACCTTCCTAGAGGACCTGCTGCCAGCACCCATAGGCCTACTAGAACTATAAGTTCACCCCAATACTGGGTTTATTTCAACAGGCCACACAAAATCAGTTATTCCTGTCCCCATGTAAAAACATTTAATAACAGTTGTCTGGTGTTTTACTACAAGTCCCGAAGGGCATAGACCCCTTATTGTTTCTGTACGGGTTCCACCATTTTTAGCAGTTTTGGCAGTTCTGTGCTGTCGTTTTCCATGAAATTCGACAATATGGTTGTTGTTTGACTATCTGGGGCAAAGTAGTAGGGAATAACATTACCTATAAGTCCAATTATAATTTGAGGACAGACATGTTTTAGGTCTGTTTTAAAAACCGAATCGCAAACAACCTCGAACATGGAGGAAACTAGGCCACAAACATCACAAACAAACACCTTTAACGTTGGTCAAACAAAGGAGTTGGTTGTGCATGATTGTAACAATAGCACACACCCCTTATGTTCAATGTGACACCAATATAAATAGTAAGCAGTTTCAACCAGTGCATACTGTATAGAGGACTTGGAAAATGCACACACTGACTGTTGTGAGGTAGGCTAGGCAGCGCCTGTATCACCTCAGACAGTCGAGGACATTCTGCAACTCTGCCGCCCTCTCTGTTTCACACAAGTTCACCCACACCCCTCGCCAAACAGCGGGGTGTGGGTGGGGGTGGGGGCGGGGTGTGGGCGGGTGGGGGTGGGGGTGGGGGCTACTAACATCCCCCAAATGGAATTTCCGTGTCTTAAATCTCTCTCACCTTTCTCTGTCCACATGTGAATTTCATGCTATCTCAATATCACAGCCAGTCCCCCTCATCCTCATTGTGCTCTACCGCCCTCCAGGAACTCTCAGGAACTTCCTGGAAGAACTAGACTCTCTGATGAGCTCGTTTCCGGAAGATGGCACCCCTCTGATTCTACTGGGTGACTTCAACCTTCCTACCGCAGAGAAGTATCTTCCCGTTACATCCCTTCTGGCCTCATTTGACCTCTCCCTATCTCCCTCCCCTCCCACTCACAAGGCTGGTAATGTTTTGGACCTTGTGTTCTCCAGAGCCTGCTCTCCCTCCACACTCTCTGTTACCCCCTTAATTAGGTCTGACCACCACTTCATAACCTTCTCCCTCTCTCTCTCCACCCTCCCGCCTAAACCTGTTAACCCTCCGAACGTCACCTCCCGACGCAATCTCAAGTCCCTAAACCCCTCCTCCCTCTCATCCTCTATTCTTTCCTCTCTACCCTCCCTGGAGTCCTTCCTCTCCCTCTCACCTGACACTGCAACCTCATCCTTCCTCTCCTCTATCTCATCTGCATTCGACCAACACTGCCCGCTCTCATCCAGGCCAGCTCGCTCATGTCCACCGGCTCCCTGGCTATCTGAAACTCTCAGATCTGAACGAACACCTCTAAGGGCAGCCGAAAGAAAGTGGCACAAGACAAAGCTACCAGATGACCTTTCCCACTTTCACTCACTCCTCTCTGCCTTCGCCCTCTCACTAACCACTGCTAAAACCTCTTTCTACCACACCAAAATCCAATCCTGTACTTCTAACCCCAGGAAGCTCTTCTCCACTTTCTCCTCCCTCCTTAAACCCCCTCCCCCCACTCAACCTGCATCCCTCACTGCTGAGGTTTTTGTCAACTACTTCGAGAAGAAGGTTGATGATATCAGCAGCTCCTTTCCTCCCCTCCCACATAAAGTGGCATCTGACTCAACCAACACTAACCCCAACATACCATGCATGTCCTCCTTCTCTCCTCTTTCCCCAGACGAGGTTCTACAACTAGTGACATCCTCTAGACCTACCACCTGTCCTCTTGACCCTGTCCCGTCTCCAATCTTCCAGACCATCGCACCTGATCTGCTCCCCTTCATCACCTCCATCATCAACACCTCAGTAACCTCAGGCTGCGTCCCATCTGCCCTCAAGTCAGCCAGAGTAACACCACTCCTCAAGAAACCAACTCTTGACCCCTCAGATGTCAAGAACTACAGACCGGTATCACTCCTTTCATTTATTTCTAAAACCATTGAACGTGTTGTCTCCAACCAGCTCTCTCTCCATCTCTCACAGCACAACCTGCTGGATCCCAACCAGTCCGGATTTAAGAAGGCCCACTCCACAGAAACTGCCCTGCTGGCAGTCACAGAAGCACTACATGCTGCCCAAGCTGCTTCCCACTCTGCAGTACTGATCCTCCTAGACCTATCAGCAGCATTTGACACAGTGAACCACCAGCTGCTCCTAGACACCCTAGCGGATCTAGGCATCGGTGGAACGGCACTAAAGTGGTTCTCTTCCTACCTCACCGACCGGACCTACCAGGTTTCCTGGAAAGGTCTGTTATCATCCCCCCGAACCCTCCAAACTGGGGTCCCACAGGGATCGGTACTTGGTCCCCTCCTTTTCTCACTGTACACTAAATCCCTTGGCACTATCATCTCTGCTCACAATATATCCTATCACTGCTACGCCGATGACACACAACTGTTTCTATCCTTCCCCCCCTCCGCCACTCAGGTGGAAGAGCGCATCACTGCATGCCTGGCTGACATCTCACAGTGGATGTCCTCCAACCACCTCAAACTGAACCCAGACAAGACTGAGCTTCTCTTCTTCCCAGCTAAGTCCTGCCCTATGCGGGAGCTAACTATCTCCATAGACAACGCCCTGGTAACGTCTGTCCCAACAGCCAGGAATCTTGGTGTTGTCCTGGACAGTCAGCTCTCGTTCAAAACTCACATCACAGCTGTCACTCGATCCTGTAGGTTCACACTCTATAACATACGACGAATTAGACCGTTCCTCACCCAGGAATCAGCCCAGCTCCTAATCCAGACAACAGTCTTGTCAAAACTTGACTATTGTAACTCCCTCCTTACTGGCCTACCAGCATGTGCACTTAAGCCTCTCCAGCTGATCCAAAATGCTGCAGCTCGCTTGGTCTTCAACCAGCCAAAATTCTCACATGTCTCCCCCCTGCTCCGCTCCCTCCACTGGCTCCCGGTCGCTGCCCGCACAGAATACAAAACTCTGATGCTGGCATTCAAAGCAACCAAAGGTATGGCTCCCCCATATCTTGCAAGTATGATCGAACCCTACAAACCCTCCCGCTCACTCAGATCAGCCAACGCAGGGAAGCTGGAAGTACCCTCACTAAAAACGCCGGGACAACACTCCACACGTCCCAAACTCTTCTCCCTTCTGGCTCCAAAACTGTGGAATGCACTTCCCATTGCAGTCAGAACTGCAGCATCACTCCCAATCTTCCGCCGTAGTCTGAAAACCCACCTTTTCAGACTCCATCATGGCCCATAGCACTTACCCCACCCCCTTAGATAGCAATTCTGTAGACTTAGATAGCATTTGATACAGACTTATAGCATGTTATGTAGACAGCATAAGTGCATTGTATGTAGTCATAGCACGTCATAGTACATATGTGTAGCATAGTAGTATAGATGTATAGCTTATATGTATAGTTTCATTATAGATATTCCACTGTTACTTTCTTAGCTTACGCATGTTTCATGATAAATGTCTTTATGTGATGTATTCCCATGCTTTTTTGTTCTTTCTTAATGTAAGTCGCTCTGGATTAAGAGCGTCTGCTAAATGCCTAAATTGTAAATTGTAAATTGTAAAGTCTCCCAGAAGATCCTGAAATCCTGGTTTTCTGCTATTACACAGCATTCTGACTGGGGCTATCACGGTCTAATAATGGAAATAGCTCCTCTTGGGACCAGCGAGCCAGGCTAACACTTTCACTGTCCTCCACGGAAGGAGCCTTGTGGGACTGTTATCCTCTGTCCCTCATCCCACTCTGTAAATAATATCTAGTATTGCTATAGAGCGTTGCAGTCCCGCCCCCTTTCATGACGACGAGCAGCCTGGAAGAGCATTTCCCATTAATTTTTCCCATAGACGTTTCAGAAAGGATTTATTTAAAGACCTGTAAAGCCTCGGACAAAGCCAACTGATGGTGACAAATCATGACAATAAACAAAAAATGTTGTGCCGAACAAATGATTAGACAGAAGAAAAACAGGTGTTTTTTCTTCTAGGCTATTGTTCCGAGTTCCGAGTTGGCTTTGTCCGAGGCTTAACGGTCTTTAAATAAATACTTTCTGAAACGTCTATGGGAAAAATGCATGGGAAATTCTCTTCCGGGCCGTTTAAGTAATTAATTAAAATATAACTTGTTGCTATAAAGCAACGCTGGGTCTTAGAGGGTTAAGAGCGTCCCTCTCTTGTCAATTGGTGTGATTTTTAAAAAATTAGAAATTTAGAAAATGTTTAAACCATGTGTGTATATATCATTCACACATTCACACATCATAACACGTTAGTGGTGATTGGATAAAGATAAAGATAAAGAAAATCACACCCGTGTGAAATGAGGACCGCTCTTATCATCATACATCATCTCATTCAATCACAATCTGTCCTCACCTTCGTCTTCAATGTTTTTGTTTACACAAACACTCAAAGCTGGCCATTCATTGTCAATGGCATTCAATGTGTGCACAAATCCTCAAAGCTGGACATAAGAGGGGCTCCTCAAAAGGTTTAACCAAGGCACCTAGGCTGCCAAGCCAGCCGGACGGCATGCCTCGGGTTCGACTCCCGACTCTCTCTCTCTCTCTCTCCCATGGCAGTCGTTGAACATTGTCTGAAAGACCCCCCCTCCTGTTCATCACTGGACCTCATATCAAACAGTGACAAATCCTCTAGCAGAGAGGTACTTTGGTGTCAGACTGTCAGTCAGACTCAGTCTCTCTCTCAGTCTATCATCCATCCATCCATCTCTCACCTCTGCTCTGTCCCTGTCTGTGGTGCACGGTACTGCAGGCCTACACTGGATTCTGCTGCAGAGTGGGGCGCGTGACGTCAACGGAGTGCTGGAGCGGTTCCTTGGGCTTGAGCGAAAAATGGGGAGAAGATTCCGAGGTGAGACACGGCTTTTCTTTTGATACATTGATTGCGCGTGTGGTTTTACGTATGTCATTGTGAGGTGAGGTGTGTATACATGTGTGTAGAATTGTCATTTCGTGGCCACTGCCCACTCCGCGGTTCATGCAAAGGTTTTAAAATAACGCGGATGCGAACGACTGGCAAATTCTGGACATTCAATTCGTTTTGAGCCAATATGCATGATATGGGCGTCCATAATAAATGAATGCGTTGATTGATGCGGTGATTTATTAGCTACCGGTCCTGTCCGCCGGTAGTTAGTTATTAAGCTAGTCTGCTACATTTATTGTAACCATTGATGTTCGGTTATATGCTGCGCCTCGACTCCCACACCCACATCATGTGTTGAATGTGATTGATCCGAGCTAATGCAGGGCAAATATGAATACTAATATTAACCCATAGCAATGCAGCTTGTTTATACTGCCACCCTGTCTTCTAATCAGTTGACATTCATTCATTTCATTCGAATCGAAAGCCTGGCTGCTTTTAAGACCTTGACTGGCCCTTTCCCCTGAATAGCGTGCAACCGTGCATGATCCAGATTTCGGTGAAAGAAATGCACTTAGATACCTGTTCATTTAATTCCACGTGACCACGTCTAACGTCTTACGTGATTTCATGAATAAAGTAGGCTACGACATAATTCGTTCGCCAAAGATAATCACGGCTACACGTCCAGTCTCCTGCTGCGGTCATTTTAAAACACGGGCAGATATTATTTTTGTAATTTGCTCCGCGCACGCTGTGTGCCTGAGGGGTAGGTCTTGAAGAATGTTCCCCTGGGAGAGTTCAAACTGAGGCGCTGTAGGCCAAGCGGCCCTAGCCTATCTCAGAGTCAGCTCTTGGAACAACGTTGCCAAATTTGACAGAGCTGGAAACTGCAGTGTGACCACACTGTCTGCATGCCAAATTATAAACTGATTGTTGCTGGGCTTGAATATAGGGCCTATATAGAAATACAAAAGCATGCAAGGGCATAATCACAGGCATGGATGGGTATTATTGTAGCACCTCCCATCTATCTCCCCCTCTCTCTCTCTCTCTCTCTCTCTCTCTCTCTCTATCTCTCTCTCTCTCTCTCTCTCTCTCTCTCTCTCTCTCTCTCTCTCTCTCTTATGCCTCATGCATGTGTGCTTTGCTCTGGCAGTATAACATGTGACAAAAGGCAGACCATTCAAGCTGAAGTGAGACACTTTACCAGCCAATAACTCACCCAGACCCTTGGAAGGATAATAGCAGTCACATATGGTTTGTTTCTGGTCCTAGAGAATGAGATCAAATTCAGACCATTTAAACAGATGTTAGATGTTCTTGTCAAGTGGCAAAAGTCCTCTGTATAGTACTGTAATATGATGCAACTCGGACTCATTCACGCAGACATGGACAGTATTCTCAAGTAGCCAGATAAGTGGCCCCATTTTTGTCAGTGCTTAAAACTTTGACTTTTTTTACCATTTTGAAAAACCCGCAACGTGGCCTGCAAGTCAGCCACTGCCCGAAAATTACGAGTATAGAAGCTTGCTCTGTCCCTTAATGGTATTTTGGTCCAGCGTCACCCGCTATCTATTATGCCAACACTGGTATTTGCGCCTAGAGGTGTGGTCATGACTCATGGGCGTGTTGGCACGCTTTCCCCTAAATTGCTATTTTGGTCACACACATTTGGGAAGGCGCATAGTGGAGTACCTGTAAAGCTGTAATGCCAAATTAGTTTGGTATAGCGGCGTCAGGCTGCGTCATCTGCGTCAAAGCAGCACACATCACTCTTCCATGGGCTCCAATGGTAGCCGGAGATCCAAGTCATCTCGATCCTCCATACATCTGGCCAGCTCATCAGTTCTTTTTGCCCCTGCATCTTTCTTTAGCACTTTTAGTACTAAAGGAAGAGGTATTATGTAGGTGTTGGACGCCCTTGCAATCAGTGCCACTGTGTTGGTTGGCTCCAATAGCACAAGCTTGCTGGCTGGGAGCTTCCAGTGTCTGTGGCAGTGACTGGTCAGCCTCATTTCCCTGGTTGCTCTCCAGCTCTCACTCATTCATTTGGTAAATCTATGCCAAACCTGAGTTTATTGCTTGCACCCTCCTGTGCCAAACCTGGGAAATCTCTGGTTTCTTTAATGTCTATTAATCCACAATTAATAGTATTTTATTTACTGTCCATTAGCTGTTTTTAGCATCCGTGGCTAGCCCCCCTAGGGCTCCATGGTGTGACGTCATCCAAAATCCCAAATCTCTGCGCGCACGCACGCCATCTTTAGTGTCTTTAGGGCTCAGATTGAGGTAAAGGACGATGGAGCTTAATAAAACTTTCATTCGAGATCAGGGACTCAAACCAGTGACTTTCTGGTCACAAGCCTCCTGCTTCTCCATGCTCTCCACTGTTCCAACCACCAGTGTTTAAATAAATGAATTTCTCATAATAATAATAATAATAATAAATAAACTTTATTTATATAGCACTTTTCAACTTTTCAAAAGCAAGTTTACAAAGTGCTTCACAACACAAATTACAACAAATCACAAAAGCAAAAAAACACATGCGTTTATATATAAAAAAAAGAAAAAAAAGCATTAGCCAAAGGTTCTAACAAAAAGCCATCCTCTTTAGGATAGTTTTAAAAGTGCCCAGTTAGGTAGCCTCAGCCTGTCTAACTTCCAATGGAAGTTGATTCCACGGGTGAGCTCTCTAAAGCTCTATCACCTGTTCTGAGTCTAGCCGTGGTGGTCACCTTGAGGAGCAGCTGATGCCCATCTGAGGTTGCGGGTAGGCGCATAGGGGGCACGAGGTCAGAAATATAAGCAGGTGCAAGGCCATTCCGTGCTTTAAAAACAAACCATAATATTTTCAAATCTGATCTAAGGGCCACAGGTAGCCAATGGAGTGAGGCCAGGACCGGGGTAATATGGTCATATGTTTTGGTTCCCGTAAGAACCCTAGCTGCAGTATTTTGGACCAAGAGAGATGTCAAAGTTCCGAATGATTTTACCTAATAGCAGGCTAGCAGCATATAAATATGAGTTATTTTCAGGCAGAAGTGGCATTTGAAAGGATAGTTCTGCACATCCCATTGAATACTTTATTGCCTGTTGTACTATATTTAGTGTTTCCAAACTTCCCAGTTTGTGTGTGTGTGTGTTCGTACATTGTAAATGAACGTGTGTTAGAGATGTGATGATTGGGTGCATGCCACATATATAGGCTCTGGCCTGACAGCGTGTCGCCTGTTCGAGTCCCGTTCATGACGACCTTTGCTGCATGTCTCTCCCCTGCTCTCTCTACCTCTTTCCTGTCTATCTTCACTTGAAACTATCAGGCAGAAAAGACTAATCTTAAAAAAAGAGATTTAATGAATGATACATGTCATATTCATTGTTTTGCAGCATATAACCGGTCAGCGGTCAGTATGGCTTATCAGTTCAGTTCACACTGTTCAGTATGGGTTGATTCTCGTCAACAATGAATACTCAGCCCTGCCAAAGAATCTCTGAACCTCTGCACCTTCAATGTCATTTTGATGACTTGTAAAGATATTCTGTTCTATTTGACTGTACTGGAGTGAGACAGGAAAGAAAGGTAAGAGTGAGGGGATGACATGTATGAGGTAAATTTACACTGAACAATTATTATTGCGTTGTTTTAGTGAGACATGACATTTAAAGTGACTAACTTAGAAGTTAGTATGCTGCTAAAAAACAACACTACTCAATTGAAAGACTCTCCGTTGACTGGGAGATATCTGACTTATTACTACTTGAATCTGTGTACTAGCCCTAGTGCACAGACACATTAATTAGTTGAGCCACTAAGCACCCCATGCTCAGTCAGTTCAATTACTGTATGGATATCAGTTCAGTCTATCAGCTACATGTTTGAAAATGCAAGAAATGCAGATAGAGCTCAACAACAAGTCTGATTTTCCCTATGGTATTTGGTGTTTTTTGCATCCGAGGCATTGACTGTCCACATTTGTTGATCTGCGTAATAATCCCCAGTGATTGTTTGCTAGCATGCTATTTTTATTGTTGATTGGCTTGACTGACCTTTGCAGTGTTGATGCAAATAAGACAGAGCCATTCATCGATGCAGACACCATCTCCTGGGATGTTTGTTCTTTATCGCTTGTTTATTGAAATGGCTTTTCGCACCACTTTTTGCACCATTGTCCCCCCAGGAAGTATTACCTACCCCACAATGCCATTTCCATGTTATGTTTGAACCCTTGCTCTGTGCTTCCGTCACCCAAGTAGACATGCCAGGTTAGAAAGAGAGTAACAACTGGACTGGACGGATGTTTGGACAGGAACTAATGAGTGACCTGTCTCTCTGGAGGTAGGCTTTAGAGAAAGGGATGAGTGCACAAAGGAGGAGAATCTCAATAGAGCAGACATCATACTCCTGTCAGGATGTTGGCGAGTCACGCTAATGCAGACATGTCTGACTGATAGAAATACTCTCCTTGAATGTCAGGATTCATTCAACAAGGGACAACATCAGTTTACGTTGACATGCAAGGTGGTGTCACGTTAATTAGTAGACTTTAGTGTATTAATGTTAAGCCCCCAGTATTATTTCTCTTGGTGTATATTCATGTGTCTTAATTGATTAATGCAAAGGCACTCAGACAGGTGTTGTACAGAGATCAATACCAGCAGCTGTAGACATGAAGTGAAGTGTAAGGAAACACATCTGTAATGTGAAAGAAGCTTCCTAAAATGAGTGATGATGACCAAAGACAGACAGTGGTGTGGAAGTTGCCCTACGTGCCAACGGGTATATGTGATGACGATGATAATTATAAAATGGCAGCCATGGTCTTTCCAATATATGAACTATATCGATCTTAAGCCTGTTACAATATTATGTAGAAAATGGAAGATGAAGGAGCCAGTGTTTCTGAGCGTTTCGTAGGGAGCTTCTGCAATGTATCATGTATGTAGCGTGTGATGAAGATTCATGGGTAATGGAGGATAATTGCTTCTGTGTGAACAGTCCCCTTCGATCAATTGGAGGCAGTGGAGAGGCAGGGAAATGGTCTTGCTCCCAGGCCCACATTTGTCATCTCATTCACTATTCCATCTTGATCCTGGCCAGAGTCATGCCATGGATATTCTGGTTAACTGCATGTGCTATCGTTAATAGCCTTATTGCGACCACAAGTCGCATTTACTATGAAAACTTACAATTTTGTCTGTCAGTCAGTCACCATACATGGGAAAGCCCCCATATATGGTGCCCAGGTCTCGTGGAGATCCCTGATGTCATAGTAAATGCGTCCTGATGTCGCAATTAAGCCCATATATGGAGATGCCTGATGTCATCAATATTGGCCAGCAACTCTACATCTGACCTCAAACCTCAAACCCTTAGATCTCCATATGGATATATGTCAGAACCTGTTCTGACCTTCCATATGTTGTACCTTCCCCATCTATCCTTCCTCTTCGATGTCTCCATTTTTTTGACTGATACCTGTCCATTCAAACTCTAGACGGGCCTGCCCCAAAGTTATTAGTGCAGCCTTGCCGCGTATTCTCAACAGGCCCGAGAATTAAGGTCCCGCCCACATCAAACCCTGTACACTCAAGAGAATGTCCCCGTTACCACCCTTTAATCTCCATATATGGATTATGGAGCTGACCTGTTCTGACATTCCATATGTTGATCTGACCTCATCAAACCCTGTACACTCAAGCTGTGCACAGACAGACACAAAGACATGAGTACAGGGGCAAAAACATAAACTCTGCTTCCCGGCCTGGCAGTGATACTAATCTGCTAAACCATTTTATCCTTGCTGTTGTCAAGTATTCTATACCACTGTTACCCATTGGGATGAAGGTTGTAGTTGTCTGTCATAAGGGAACGTGCTCTGAATGCTGTCCAGCGTGAGTAGTTTAGTGCTCTCTGCTGTCGGGTGAGAGACCTTGAGGTTGTACTGTACTTTACTGTTAAGTTTAAAACTGTACTGTTGAGTTGCCAGATACATTGGCAAGGATTCAGCAACTGGCAACACAGTGATGGCTCACCTTCTGTAGCAGAAGTCACAATTCAGATCCCTGCCAAAATATGAATATGCACATTAACAAACATGCGTCCTGCTAGAAGCGTTAATAGCACTTCCCATGAAGTGTCTATAATGTCATGTTATGTCTATAATGCATTATAACCATACTTATTATAATCTGCATGTAACAGTACTGTACGTGTATAGTTGTAAGAACTCATACATACTGAAGTATTTATAAGGACATAGGGTAAATTATCAATCACTCTCCCTTCACTCATGTGGCCTGGCTTACTCAATCCACTGATGCTGTGCTAATGTATGCAAAAGCAAAAGGGAGTTCCGCCGTGCCTCAAGCCTGTCGTAGGCTGGTCTCGTGCATCTCGAGGCAGGACTGGTAGCAAGAGGCACTGGAGCAACTCAGACAGTTTAAGCCTTCTAATCAGCAATGACAATGTTTCGATGTATCGGTCACATCTTCGTCAGGTCATGATGTCTAATGTATATTACTATTCAGCTATATTTGGTGATCAGATTCTTCAAAATTATAACTTCATTAAAAAGTAATGACAGGAAAAGTTCAAGCTATATTGTATAGATTAACATACAAATCTCATAAAACTAAAAACAGCAAGGATGATGGTCCTCGGAATGTTAACCCTTGGAGCATAAATACTCAGTGAGGTACTCATGTTTTTACCTGTTTCGAACAAAGTACTTGTTTGCTCAGACTTGGCAAAACACGTCTGTATTTTCAGTAAAGATCATGTGTGGTTGCATATGTCAACTTGCTCCCAGGATTGTATAGCCTATTTTTCTTTTACCATGCTGTGTGTGTGTGTGTGTGTGTGTGTGTGTGTGTGTGTGTGTGTGTGTGTGTGTGTGTGTGTGTGTGTGTGTGTGTGTGTGTGTGTGTGTGTGTGTGTGTGTGTGTGTGTGTGTGTGTGTGTGTGTGTGTGTGTGTGTGTGTGTGTGTGTGTGTGTGTGTGTGTGTGTGTGTGTGTGTGTGTGTGTAAAACGTACCATCCCCAGCCTTATAGTAACAGTTGATAGGCTGCCGCTAGTACCGCTACTACAAAATGCACGCCCATCACTTCCCCATGGACCTACAAGCTAAGCTCCCTACACCGTAGATCAGACAACACACCAACCACCTATGCACAGCTACGCCAGACCATTTTCTCACCCTGCCAGGCTCTAGAACACGGTGCTTGGACAGAATCTTTATACCTATTACACACTGCTGTCTGTATAATGAGATAGCCTTCAAGAGCATAATCAGACCCATTATGGTCTGGTGTTAAGAGTACCCTGCAGTGCGGTATCTGTTACACGTACTAATAATAACATTAGCTATTACAATCAACAGGTTATGATATAAACAGCCACCGGCCTACTCGGGAACGATACATGTTTTGTTTATGCAATACACATTATACTTGTGAAGAGACTGGAGCAGCACGGACATTTAGAGCCTTTTATTAAGGTGCTGAGTATACAAAACGACTAACGTTTCGACCTTGCGGTCTTCATCAGAGTCTTCATATGATGACTCTGATGAAGACTGCAAGGTCGAAACGTTAGTCGTTTTGTTTACTTATTAAAATAATTACCATAAAGTCGCGTATGTTCTGAGGGGCGTGGCTACCTATGATCTATGATCGGGATTTTCCACCCACTCGAGTCAAAATAAAAACCAACGAAGAAGAAGGGGGGAAGTCCTGCCTCGTTGTCTGGGCCAGCCAATGGGCCAGCTGTGCCCAAATGGATCTAGAAAGATGGCGACTTACAATACAAGGACTGACAGGCTTCATTTTACGTTCATGTTAGACCCGGGGAACGCTTTGTCCATATTTTTTACAGTCTATGGTCACGACTTATGGTGCAGCCACTCCAATGCCCAGCTCTGTCCGTCCCTGTGTCCCAATGTCCCTGTGTCCCTTGCCCCATGTATGTTTAGGGTACCAACAGGGGGCGCTGTTGCACCACTCACTTCAGACAGGTCTGTTTATCTGTCTGATTCAAGTTCTATGCTTGTTTCAGATTTGGCAACATGTTGCAGACAAAGGTATTTAAGACTTGTTGAGTGGTCTTGGCAGCGTCGCAGATTTCAGTCTTTGAGGGATAATAACTATGCGACTCTGACTTTGAGTCAGCAGATACAATCAAACATTTGATTTTGTGGCGGACCTGAAGTGGACGGTGGCAGTGTGATGGCTTTTGGTTGGCAAAATAGGGGATTTGAGCCCTTTCACATTAGAGGATAATTAACGCTGACCTCAATGGGCTTCAGTCACTGACCAGGCTTAAAATCGTGGGAAACAAGCTTTACTGTAATGAACCAGTGTCGGATAGAAGCCCTTACTGCGGGTGCACCCTGAGCCCTCTTGCAGTACTTATACTTCATGTGCCTGTCATTAAGGTCTCCATTGACTGTCTGAAAGCTGATACAGCAGCAGACAAGACAAGTGAGGTTATTAGAGTTGGTCAATGAGGGGTCTTTAAAAAGTAGCTTCTCCTTTCAAAGGCTGTTCCAGAGATTTTCATTCTAATGGGACACAGTTCTTCATGGAGAAGGGAACAAAGCAGTTAATTAGGGGGATATTATCAGCCTGTATGATAAATACAGTTGTGAAAACTACACAAAATTAGGGCTAATCTTTGTTGTACCAGATATTCAAATGAAGTGGCAATTAGGTTTCCAAATCTTTGCATTCAGTTTGTCAAAGCTGGGTTATCTTGATGGCTCTGTATTGTAACAGTACAGTATGTTGTTTTGTTGTCACATTGTTGGTTTTACGAGTTAAAATACGGCTGATGACCCAGGCAATGTCTTTCTTGCATGTCACCACATTCCTCACTTATCCCAAAGTCTGAAGTGGTCTTTTAGTGCAGCCATCATCGGTCACCATTATTACTTAATAGACAGCTCAAATGCAGTAGACAACATACACAGCTTGATCCAACCCAGGCTACTGGCTGCTAGACTACTTTTAGTAGATATTGCCTAACTGTTGACATCCCTAACTTGTCAATAATATTATATTAGTGTAACATATAGGAAGAAAATGTGTAATTAATGCAAAAGTGTGAGCAAAGTAGCACAATAAAGTATTTCCTGCAGAATCCTGTATCCAGTGTTTATCTGAATCTCATCACTGCTATCTGCAACTACAATCATGCCACTGGTTTGTTAGTTAACCTATAGTGACATAGGACTTTAAGACTGTCACCAACCTTTCCCTTATGTCTAACAATGAAGCCAGCTTCCTACATACAGTATAGGACAGGTTGTTATCCTGAATAACAGAAAGACAGTTACAGTACATCGCCTTAGTAGAGTTAAAGAAAAGGTAAAGTTGCATTTGCCATGGGGATGCATCTATTTTCTAATGTTGGCATATGTGTGTTTGTCAGTGTCTATTTCTCTTAACTTGCACCGATAGTGTTGTGCCTGTGCATTCACCTCTGTCCTTGTTTCTCGGTTCATTTTTGCATCTGTCTGTCTGTCTGTCTGTATGCAGCCCTATCTTCCCGTCTATATTGAGACATTAAAGTCGGTCCTCTGGGACACCACAGCTGCATTCCATTGGCAGGATATGACACGTGGCCACCAAGCCGCCTTACTTCTTTCCTGCTGCCCAATTAAATCCCTCAGTTAGTAAAACAGATGGAAAATCCTGCTGTCTACAGTGCAATATGACTGTGACTGAAATCCCTCTGCTTTAATAAGTGGGTGTGCCTTGCTAACCCACTGCCAGTGCGTTAAGTTTTCTATTTACTTCAGAATTGTTAAAGCATTTGTAGGCTATCTTTGGATACTTCTCTCCACAATATTTCAAATATTCTAAAAGTGTACTGTAAGTAAATTAAGATATAGTACAAGGTGTGTTTATAATTTCAATATATGTGTGGAATAGTGCTTCACGATTCTTGCTCAAATGTGAATCTAGATTTTCCATTATAATTATTATTATTGGCACCTGGAGCCAACTACTGTGATTAAACCTCTCCTCAAATGAATTGGACAGCCAACTAGTGCTGCACGATTCTTGCTCAAATTTAGAAATGATCAATTCAATTCAAACTTTATTCAAGACGCTCACAGGGGGGTCCATAGGGCGGAACACATAACACATAAAAACACAAAAGTTAACAAACTATAAATAAACAAAGCATAAACAAACAAGGGGGACTTAGCTCTGTACGTACAGGCTAGAACGCCAGTGACTCTACAGCTTAGATGATAGCCTGACAGAGCTCTTAGCAGGGTTAGAAACTAACTAGAAAGTGCTACAATGTTGCTGTTCACAGAGTCTGTTAACCTGCACATACATCTATATATCAGGTTTCGTAGCACAGCAGGGCAAGTTAGAATATTTATTTCTACAAACATTTACTACAGCATCTTGGGGCTTTGAGCAGCAGTCTCATGCAGTCATTATAGGCCACTGTCATTTTTTGCAGGCTGCCCTTTTTGTAGTGTCGCCACAAGTGGGCAGTGTACAGCAGAGTGCAATAGGCTTTAACTTACGTATGAGTGTGTTGGCTTGAGCATATACAGTTTACGTTGCTGTCTAAAAATATCTCTGTCATCAGAGATTATAAAATTACCTAGATATTTGGTCTCTTAGCCTTTGAATTATTTTAGCTACACATTCTATTTCTTGCATCTGTCCTGTTCAGCTTCCACGTAGACCTCGGTACCAGTCAGTGTATTCCCATACATGTACAGTACCATTTGTCACAACATGAGTGATGATTATGTTCTTGTACCACTTTCACAACGACAAATTACTATACAGCTAATGTGAATAAAGCAACTGAAATTCTAGAGGCTCTTCAGATGTACAGTATAGTTGCTGGCCGGCTCCATATATGCAGATGTAGGTGATCCATATGTGGAGCATATCACAAGGCGTGATGGACTGACAACCATAAATGGAGCGTGTCACGAGGCGTGACGGACAGACTGACTGACAGGTTTTGCAGGTTTTCATAGTAATCTGCAACCTATGGTCTACTTGGGTGACTGGGTTTTTTATGAACTCATGTCTACACTGATGTCTCATTAACTTTAATCTCAGATCTTGGAATGTTGACACCTTTTTAATAGGCGCTATGCCAATGTCATTTTAGGACAGGATTAGGCAGAACTGTTTGGTCAGCAGTAATTCCAAACTTCAACAGTCTGTTGACCTGGAGGCACTGATACATTTCTAAAAATAAGATCTGCCCTTCCTTTATCCCCCTGAAGAAGATTGCTTTGCAGCTTTGCTGTACTGCTGCATGCATTTGTATTTGCTGTATTGTATTGCTTTACTGTACATTATGCTGCATGCATGTTGCATTTGGTCCTCTGCATCAGATGCCTTCAAGCCGACATCCAGACTTATCATTCATGCAGACACAAGTTGATTTTCTTAATTTCGATTGAATTGACTTTCTCAGAATAGTTTAATTTGTCCTCAACTTGTTTGTGAAAAGAACATGCAATACAAAATAAATCCTTTACTGTAAAGTACAATGTAAAAGTCACAATATAATAATAATGAAAGATTAAGTAGTATTATTACTCTTTAAATAGTCATGGCATAGTATAAAATTTCATTTTCATCACATTGTTTTGTCAAACCATGAGATGGCATGTAAAAGTATGATTTAATTCTTATTTCAAACTTTGTCTTTGATGTAAGAGAGGTTGTGTAAGGTGCTCATCTGAACTCTGATTGAATTAACGTCCTGAGTATATCATGCAAGGTGAAAATGTATTACCCTGTCCTCAGGGCACACAATAATAGCCCATATTGTAGTGTAAATCAACAGCACTGATATGTCCCTAAAAGTACAATTTGGCATCATTAATGGTTTTATTCATTTGTATCCTCTGCTCTTCAGGACCTCAGGCAAAGGAACCGGAGGGAAAGGGGCAGAAGTAAAAAAGAGAAGAGAAGGATAATGGGGGATCGTGGATCGTAGTTTGCAGCTATGTGTGACTACATGATTAGGTGGGACTCTTCCATCTTGTCTCTGGGTTCCAGAAACGTCCCCTAAACACTGCCTTACCGGCCGACATCCCCCTTTCCTTTTCTCATCATGAGAAGATGTGCCTGGACTAGCTGGATGGGCAGTGAGCCCTCATACCGGTGCTGTCTCTGTGCCGCGTGAGAGCCAGCCTCCAACACGCACTCCTCCTTCTCCCGGGCGGTCAGTTTTGGCCCGGAATGGCCTCTTTGGACCTGCCCTACCGCTGTCCTCGCTGCGGGGAGCACAAGCGCTTCCGGAGCCTGTCGTCCCTGCGTGCCCACCTGGAGTACAACCACACCTACGAGACGCTCTACGTCCTCTCCAAGTCCAACAGTGTGTGTGACGCTGCCGCCCTGCTGCCTGCTTTAGTGGCTGAGGGAGCCGCCCTCCTCACCTCCCCGGCTGCCATTGGCAATAACAACGACCCCTTCGAGTCTCTGCGATCTTCCGCCACTTCGTCTTCTCGCTTTCCCTGCCGTGAGCTTCCCTGTCCGGACGAGCTGGGCTCGAACTCGGCAAACACCAACGCCGCTGCCCGGTACCTCCCCAACCTGGAGTTTCCCCTGGGGGAGATTCTGATGAAGAAAGCAATGACGTCCATGGACCCCGGTCAACCCGGTAACCCCAGCAGCACCGCTGTAGCGGTGGCTGCCAACGTAGCGGCCAGCGCGGTCGAGGCGGCTTACGAGGAAGGACTTGCCCGGCTGAAGGCGAGGGCGTTCGAACGCCTGGAGCTGGACGAGAGACTGGAGAAACTGTCCGAAGAGGTGATTATTTTAAGTTTAGTTTAAATGTCTTTCAGCTGTAAATAAAGCTTATCTTATCTTAAAAGTATTTGAAGCAGATGGTGCAAATGGCTGGATACTAAATGCATCTTAAATTGTAGCTTTAAAGCCACTATTTTAATGCCAGATCACAGAGTCACAGAATATTCATATGACCTTTCTAGACAATTGTTTCTAGACAATTGAAGTGGATGGGAAGCGATTTTTGCCACATGGTTTCCTTCTTCCTCGCTTCACTGGGACTTGAACAGTGGGTCATAGTTTAGCCAAGAATGCCATCTAGTTTACAAAATAAAAACACAAAAAAGATGTCAAAGACAAACAAACCTACTTGTTGGTTTCATATATTATTCTGCCAGTATGAACGCTTGTTTGCTTGTTGCAGGTGGAGCAGAAGATTGCGGCACGTGTGGGTCGTCTGCAGGTGGAACTGGAGAGGAAGAGTTCGGAGCTGGAGCGGGCCAAGCATGAGAGCGACCGTCTCAGCCAGGAGAAACAGGACCTGGAGGACAAGGCCTCCGAGCTGTCCAGACAGGTGGACGTCTCTGTAGAGATGCTGGCCAGCCTCAAGCAGGACCTGGTCAGCAAGGAGGATGAGCTGAACCACAAACAGCAGTGAGTGGTTTCACATAATTTACATACAGTAATGGCCCAATGTAGTGGCCCTCATTATTATTATGTTACATGATAGTGTGTTTCTGTGTGTATGTTTGGATGGTGTAGCCTACATCATCCATCATTTAAAATTAAGCGCAGCAATCTGGTTGTCAAAGTCATGTTTGAACTGAAATGTTCTGAACTGTAGATCCTGTACAACCTCTCATGAAACACTTACCTGGCTACAGTCCCTGAATCTATATTACGATCTCAGGGGTTTGGTGTTGCCGTCCAATTTCTTAGCTGGAATACCAACTGGGCCAATCAGCGTCCTTAGAATACAATGATGTAATTAAACGGCGCAAGACAGTAAAACAACAGTGGCATCTGTAACATTTAGCTATTGAAGCACTTTTGAAAAGATTCATAGGAATAATTAAATAATTCCGGCTTAGCGTCTTAACGGGTAACAGTGGGCATATTTGATGCAGCAGGGCTCAAACCCTTCATTCCTGCTGGACATTAACCATCAATGATGATCTTTTTCCGTCTCTGAGACTCTCTCTATTGACTCTATTCCACAGTCTGAATGAGCTCACTGTTCAGCTGCCAGCAGACTCAGACACAAACCGGGGCTTCAGGCATTACTCTGAGGCAGTCTACAGCTATAACTGTTAATTCCTAATAGTACATTACGTAAGGTTTATTAGGCCTAATGCAGGGGTGCCCACACTTTTTTTACTTTCAAAATGACCAAGATCTATACCCACCAAAAAAATATTATCCCATTGCTGAAATTAGCAGCACTGGTGTTACATAATGCCACCAGTTACTACTTAACACTTGTAATGGGAAATTGAGATACAAAACTGGACAAACTGGAATTGGTAGTTATTCTTTTTAATTTGCTTTGCTTAACTTTGTAATGCTTCTAATGTTTGTGTGCAACACTATTGAAAACTAATTATTGTATTGTGTGTTTGAGCTGACAGGCCCTTTTTGATGTCAATCAATCAAGTCACCTTCATTTTAGGGGACATGACATGTCATCTGGTCTACCTGCAAAGCCTTTGTGATCTACTGGTACGGTAGATCGCAATCTACCTTTTGGGCACCCCTGGCCTAATGGTAATATTATATTATTAGGATAGGAATGTTATGGCATTGCATCAATGGTATTTAGCTATTTAGCTGTGTGTGTGTATCTACTGCAGTTGAGACATACAGCAGCACAGCACTAGCTGCTCATTGTCACGGTTCTCAGGGACACAACATGAGGACAGTGAAATAGGGTAGATGGCACGCAACCATTTCCCACAACAAATGGGCTAAACCCTCCCGATGGTATTCTAAATTATCGAGAGCTTACTGTTGTTGCACACACACACACACACACACACACACACACACACACACACACACACACACACACACACACACTCACACTCACACTCACACTCACACTCACACACACACTCACACACACACACACACACACACACACACACACTCACACTCACACACACTCACACACACTCTCTTGTACACTGTACAGTATGAGTGTGTGCAGTACTGTGCTCTATGTCAGTGGTTGTGGTTGATTTGTGATATAAGCTACGTGCCCTGAGGAGTGTCTGTTGGCTGGTGATGACGTTTAGTCCTGATGACAGAGAACAGACTGCAGTAGTAGAGATGAAAATAAATAAGAATAAATAAAACAGAAGGAAGAGGAAGGCTGGCCTCCTCCTTGGATATTTACCACTTGAACCCTAAGCATCCCTCCTGGGCATGTCATAATGACGGTCAGCTGAACGTGTTTCACCAACCTCCACTGTACCCATCTGTGTGTGTGTGTGTGTGTGTGTGTGTGTGTGTGTGTGTGTGTGTGTGTACGCGTGCTGCTGCGTGTACGTGTGCTGCTGCGTGTGCACGTGTGCGGGCGTGTGTGTAAACCACTATTTTAACACAAGGCCATTCTGAGCCTCCAATTTATAGTGCTATTCACACATGAAGCAACATGACAGCTTCACAGAGCGAGAGAGAGAGGAAGGGGGGGAGGGGGGCTATAACTTATGTGTTAGAAGCTGTGGATCCAGCTGCACAGTGAAATTGTCAGTATTAATTTATTACTGAGAGAGTGCATGGACCCATACGGGTCAATTTGATTCCATTTGTACACCCTCAGAGTTATGCTGAATGCTGAAGGCAGTGTCCTGAGCAGCTTGAGCAGGCAGACAGCCCTCTTAGGACATACACACATACTGTACAGGAACAGACGGACAGATGCAGCTAACATCTGGCAGGCCAACAAAGCCAACATCAGGTGAAGTTAGCTAGTAGGAAGAAGGTAGTACTGTAGGTAGTGTGGGCCCAGCGTATATCTTTTCTACTTCCGAGCATAGGCATGGTAACGCCCTGCCTGCCTCTGATTGGCCTACCGACACTGCCGGCCTTACCAGAGTTTCCTCCGAGGTGGAAGTCGGAAGATACATGCTGGATAGTCTGCCACGAGGTTACTTCGTGGTGGGAAATAAATAAACAATACAAGTACGATATAATACAAGTCTGACAGCTTGGCATTTATGTGTGCACTGAATAACTATGTTTACAGCTTTGCTGATGCATTTTGAAAGACAAGTTTGAGATTGTATGAAAACGAGTGTGTAAAGAGAGCAGTGGAGAATGGTCATTATCATGCACACGTGGAAGGAAAATAAGACATTTGACTGTGTGTCACCTTCCTCCATATTGTATTGTACAATATCCAGCTGCAGCAGTAGGCTTGTTGCTTCATCCAGTTAAAGCTCAGAAAAAGAAAACGTTCTAGATGACAAAGGGCATTGCCAAAACCGCTCAATAATCTTACTTAATTTTTTCCTGCAAAAAGGGACTTGACAGGAGCCTTACAGTTGAAAAGTCACAAAAAAGCATGTAATTCATGATACTGTATGCTGCGACCAGCTTTAGATTTGCACCAGAACAAATTCTGGCCAGAGTATAGACGAAAAGACCGGTTTGTACTACCTGCAAGGTCGCAGCCACATTACAACATTCTGTAAAATGGTCTTGTTTCATGACCAAAAGTCATCACCTTCAGTAGCAGTTCTTCAGTATTATTATATTATATATTGGTTATTGGTTGGTGCACATCTTATTCTGGAATGAAATTGAGTCTGTTTTCTAATTTCCCTCAAAGTGGACGCACATGCAGAGGTTTCACTACTACTCCCGCTGAGGCTACCATGGAAACAGCCCCATTTCTCATTGAGATAGTGCTCCAGAATACAAAGTGTTGCTGTCAAGCCAGAGAGAGAGAGAGAGAGGCCGAGAGCTGGCCTCATTAACAGCAGTGATTGAGGGATATAGGGGAGCAGTGAGGGTTAGTATATGGACTGTGCAGTGTTAGCATATCAATAGCCAGGGATGATACTACTGTACTGACAAAGCAGAATGAGCCAAGCAAAATGTGACCAACATTAACCATGTGAACCCCTTGCATTCCTATTGTGGGAAAGAAAATAACTGATCTACAAGCTCACAAACCTGTTGCCTTGCAACACTTTGGTGTGTTTTCTGTAGCTAAAAACAGTGTTTTAAGGATGGTGGTGTGTTTTCTGTAGCTAAAAACAGTGTTTTAAGGATGGTGGCGTGTTTTCTGTAGCTAAACACAGTGTTTTAAGGATGGTGGTGTGTTTTCTGTAGCTAAAAACAGTGTTTTTAAGGATGGTGGTGTGTTTTCTGTTGTTTTTAGCTTGACATGCCTGCATTGCCCTGCAAGCAGCCGGTTTCATCCATGCAGCTTTGTTAACGCACACACCTACTGTACTGTAGTAACGTAATACCGAATGTCTGGTTTATTTACATTATGAATTACATGAGTGACGTTGCAGCGCACTATGGGAAGAAGGTAATTGTGGGAGTTGACTCCACATGTAGTAACGGATGGGTTATTAGTTATTATTATGTGTCCTTATTAGTGTAGTGTAGTGTAGTCAACACGTTATGGCTCGTACACACTGCCCGGTATTTGCTCCGATTATGCTGTCGGGGAGCATTTTTGGTACTCGCCGACAAAACCCCTGATCTGACGTTAAGCGGTGGCCAAATGGTAGATCACGATCTACAAAG
This sequence comes from Protomyctophum bolini, assembly GCF_963924005.1. Taxonomy (NCBI): domain Eukaryota; kingdom Metazoa; phylum Chordata; class Actinopteri; order Myctophiformes; family Myctophidae; genus Protomyctophum; species Protomyctophum bolini. The sequence continues at coordinate 29,778,692 of NC_137864.1, forward strand.
GCTTTGCAGGTAGACCACATGACATGCCCCTAAAAATATATATAATATTAATATAAAAAACGATTTTTGCATCTGCCGCTTTAGATGACCTGAGATTACTTGATTGATTGACATCAAAAAGGGCCTGTCAGCTCAAACACACAATGCAATACTTGTTGTTGCTTACAATCATCAGTAGCAAAGTCAAATACCAACAAAAATAAAACCCTACCATTTCCATTTTTCCCCCTCTATTTCCCATTCCATGTGCGTTTGTCTTATATGTAGCCTATGAAAGGCCCCTCAATTACATTTTGTAACTATTTTCAGCAATGGGATGATAGTTTTATTTGGTGGGTATGTTGAGCTAGTCGTTTTGAAAGTAGCTCTCAAGTAAAAAAAAGTGTGGGCACCCCTGGTATAGATGATTATATATATATATATATATATATATATATATATATATATATATATATTCATTCCGTCGGTAAATGCCTGTAGGCTATACCCACATATTGGTAGCCTATTTTAGTCCTATATTGGCGTTACGCATTTCACTTGAATAATGTTGTGTGCGCGCGTGCGGAGAAAGACAGTTATTTAATGAAACTCAAGATTATAACGTCCTGTATTGGTAGCCTATATTAGCCCAATTCCTGTGTGTGTTGTGTGCAGAGAGAGAGAGAGAGAGAGAGACTCCGCACGTCAAAATGAATTGGAATAAAAAACTTACTTTACTTAGGCAAAAAACAACTATTGTCGAAGAACAATGTTGATGTAACTAAGAGATTCGCTGAGTGACCTATATTTTATATACAGAGATTTAGAAGGAATAAGCAAAATGGTGAGCCGACTATTCCTCCTTCCGTGAAGATGTTTCTCTGCGGACTCGGAGAGAGGGAGATCAGATTGCAGGCTCGCAGCAGAAAAAGGGGGAGGGGCTGAGAGCTAGTGACGGGTGCGCACATGTTTTCATTGGTTTGGCCACATGCGAACATCTTTTAATTGGCTTGTGCGAACATCTTTTCATTGGCTTGTGGCCACATCTTTTTCGCACGTGACAACTTTACGCTTGTTAATATAGATATTCAACAACAACAACAACATTGCTTACCCTCCTGGCATGACAATTAAGCTATAGAAGTTATAGAATACTTATTCATGAACAATAATAAATATTTGTTTTCATATACACTTTTAAATTAATTAATACATGAATTTACATTTTAAAATATATGGAGAGGGGGAGAGAGAGAGAGGATGTCAAACATCACTCTATGGAATGTTTACTCTTCCCTGATTGATCGGAGGAAATGCCTGCTAGTGGCTTCTTGGGAATCCAGTCACGAACATCAGCCGTGGACAGCTTTGGAAATGGAGTTCAATTAATGCATCTCTGTGGAAACTGTCACTTCTTCTTCTACAAATGCCTTTGAAATCAGTAGTTCTCACACTTCCAAGATAAAAAAAATAGCAGATAGCAGAAGCTTGCAGCACAGCACGAAGTGACGTGCTGTGCCTGTGAGCTTGTATATCTGCTATTTCTGAATAGCCAATGCACAAATCTAAAATGACACCGATGGTTTCCCGGTACAGCATGTTGCTGTGTCCCTGCATCTTGTCCTTCTCCACGGAGCTGATTTGATTCTAGGCATTGTACATTTGTGCATGCTGTGAAAACGCATGCTTTCTGCCCCATGGTGGAAATAGTTTCCTGGGCATGAAACGGTAAAATCAAATTTGTATAATGAATATTCGTAACTCCACAGTCCTGTCTAAGCCTAAACCAATTAGCACCAAATTAATTCAAGTGCTGAAAATGTTGCTTACTAGTTCTGTAATAACTGATCATGAAATAATAACACAACACCATTCAAAGATTTGGATCACCTTTGTAGCACCTCGATCGTCTTGCCAAATCAAGATGGTTACTAATAGCAAACAAAGGAGAGACAGCGAAATCCTCCCGCGACTGTCGACTTGCCGTGACCCGTCTTAGAAAAGACGCTCCTCACAAAAAAGCCTTTCTATCAATCAGCTCCATTCTGATGAATAGTAATAATTGGGAATCATTAACACTGAGATTGTGCATTATTCATTATGAATTTTATCGCTTTTGAGTGTGCTGAAAAGTGATAATGCAAGTGAAACCAACTTGGTTAATACTGTTAACTCATCATTTATGTGACAGCAGTGCCAGTAGCTGATATGTAGCTCACACCACACATTGCACATTGCAATTATATATTTCCATTTATGGAATAATGACATGGCAAGATGGATTTTGCAGCTTTGATTACTCGATAGACACTTCGATGGTGTAGTCCACACCACAACTATAATAACGTCAGTGGTGGTGAACGATCATTTCACCACATCACTCACGTTCAACATGTTGACATAACGTTATCGTTACTCACTATGGATGCTAACATCATTATCATTTCTGTATAGTTATTATTCTTGATGTGTGGACGAACATTAACTTTACATCTACAGTCAGGCACAGCTCTACATCACATTTTCTCCTCATTCGCATATTGTTATAAATACAGCTCTAAATCAGCTTGTGGTTGACTGCTTTTTAAATATGCAGAGGCCAACTGAAAATAACAGAGAAAATACCGGTAACTGTCACATTCACACATGTATGTATTTGTATAGTATTATTATGCATATGCATACACACACACACACACACACACACACACACACACACACACACACACACACACACACACACACACACACACACACACACACACACACACACACACACACACACACACAGGCAGACAGTCACATGGTTTGCTGCATTCACAGACACATGCATGCAACGAGGCATTTTGGTCACGTTAGAAACTTGAGATAATGTGTGACAACCCTAAGGGCTTGTTCTGTGTAAATTGTCACCTCCTGGCTCAGCTGTCTTCGTCCAAGGTGTTGGTGTGGACCAATGTGAGTGATGCGCTGAGATGGAGCTGTGCTTTTGCATCAGGATCATCACAAAGAATTATCTCCTCCTCCTGTCTATCCTCTTTCACAGTGTCGGTTCTGATTCCTCACTTTCTCCGGCCTGGCTTCAGATCTTTCTGATACAATGTATTTTTCTGACACAGTAGTCCTTTTTCTATTTCTATCTTTCGCTTTTCTCTCCCCCTCCCTTTGATCTGTCATGATCTCTCTGCCCTGTTCTTCCTCACTACTTCCGTCTCTCCCCTCTGGTTTCTCTTCTCTCAGAGAAATAGTTCAGTTTCACTTTCATAGTAAACTTCGACCTACTGTTGCAATTACAGATGGCTCTGTGATTATGATAAAAATTATAAGTGTCGTGAACACAATTGGACATTATGATCATTCTCACTGATTTTGGAAAGCGTATAATTATGTAATTGAGCACATTGTTAAACTGTATGATAATACATTCACTGTTCATATACCGCATGCATACAGTACAATATTCAAAGCGAAACTAAGGGCCCTCTTTTGGGGCGACTGTATTGGCGTGATGATTGACAATTTTCGGAGACATAGTCAGTGGTGCCAGCGACAAGCGTGTTTGGTCTTTTATCTATACTCACTGTGTTTTCCGATGTGGGAGGAGAGCCTCAGTCGGGAGTGTGTCGTTTTCAAATCAAAGCGCACTGCAAATGGGAAGCGAAATGGACATGGTGGCCGAAAGTAGGTACTGCAGCTCAAGCGGCACTGGGCCAATCACAGCGCCGAGCCAATACACAACAACGGCGGTGCTCGTTCATGACTCGCTCGCACACGCACGATACTCGTTCATGTGTTCACCGTGTTCACGTATGGCCTAAATGCATGATGGGAAGGGTTGAAATCGCCTCATGCGCTCGGTGACCAACTAGTTACTAGTTTCTTCGGGGTCCGCTTTGGATGTGTTATACAGTATGTCTGCACTGTAAAAATGGGACCCAATGCCTCCCTGGCTTGGCACTCAGCATCAAGGGTTGGTTTGAGGGGTCAAATCAACTAATCAAAATGATTCCCGAGCATGGCACGGCTGCAGCTCCTTGGCTGCGGCTCACCGCTCCTAGAGATGGGTCAAATGCGGAGAACAAATTTCACTGCGGTAACGTGTGTGACAAATCGTACGACTTTGACTTTTTGTTATTTACTTTGTATTTTCTATCACTGTAGTCTGTGGCAGTTGGACCCGGCATGCTGTTGTAACTCTGCTACACCCAGCGATTCGCCCATTTGCACCATATTATTACAAGGTGTTACCTCATCTGTAAGTCAAGTCAAGTCATCTGTAAGTCAAGTCAAGTCTGACAAGGTCCACCACCCTTCCTGGAAAGCTAAGAGAGCAGAAGTTATCCGTGTGTTTCTCTTGTGCTGAGATGGAATTGTCAATGTAACACCAGATGTTTTCTTTCTGAAAACCCATAATCTTGTATCGGGCGGTAATAGTCAGAAATAAAGCAGGAAGACAGGGCTTTAGTGGGAGCCAATGAAGGGTGAATGAATGACACATGCTTGAAGACAGGAAAGGTTAACTCTGGCAGACACCTTGACCGAACTATTTCTAGCTGAGCTTCCATGGTGGGAAGGGAACACTGATATATTTTCCAAATCCACATCCATTACTTTATTGTCCCTAATGGGAGATGTGGTTTGCAGCAAGCAATCAAACACAACCCACAATGGACAATATGCTATACAGAAGACACATTAAAGGTCCGCTGACACGCCCCGAAATTAATATGGGTGGTACAGCACATCACGTGGTCTGACTGAAAACAGTTTGAAACAGTTTGAAACGGGGCTACGGCGCTAGCAACAAGTGGCTATAGGTCAGGCTAGCGTTTTTGACGGTACATTTAGCGTCATATTGGCTATAAATGTAATTGAAAAAAAATATTTTTTCGCCAGAAATGCTTAGTTTGAATGCAATTGAGGTTGGCGTGGGGTTTTTTAGGGGAACTGCAGCACAAGCGCAAATTTTGGACGCGAGTCCCATGTTCCCCCGGTCGCCAACACCCCTGTCTGCCCGCTCTGAGACCTCTCAGCCCCGCAGCGCGACAGTCGCGACTACGGACGGTCTGCTGTTGTCTGGCCGCTGTGAGAGCAGCCCCGCAGCGCGACTACTGTTCTTTTCCCCTCTCAGCCGCAGGCTGACATGTACACCCTCGCTCTCACTCTGTAATACCGTAGTTAGTTACCACAACATTGTTCAAGTGAACTATAGTGTGTTTATGTTTGTATTCATTGTAATAATAAATATCGCTATGCCGAGGCATAGTCTTGCGGACGAGATCATGAGCCTCTACGGGGGACTGGGCATGTGTGTACACACACACACACACACACACACACATGCAATGGCACGGAATCTGCCAGCTCTCTTCCCCGCTGTCATGCACTATAGCCACGGCTAAAAGTTGTGTGTGTGTGTGTGTGTGTGTGCATACACACATGCCCAGTTCAATGCGGGGACCTGACCAGAGACTATACGTCCGTCCGTCCGTCCGTCCGTCCGTCCGTGTGTGTGCAGCCTGCATCTGAGACGGGCTAGACTGTATGTTGTCATGCGGAGCGACGCGGCGATAAATAAAATAATCATAGCGATATTGATTATTACAATGAACAAGCATAAACACACAGTTCACCTGAACAATGTTGCGAAAAAATATTTTTTTGAATGAGACTTTCACCCAGTATTCAAGCTAAATGTGACACCAAAATAGTAGCATAAGTTGCTATGCTACCACGGCCACCAAGCCCGGCGAGCCCGCATAGAAGTCGTTGGGGAAAGCCCCTCGCCACTCTGACGTCAGAATCATGATAGCATTGTTTGATAGCAGTTCTTAGCTCCCGAGGGGCGTGTCAGCGGGCCTTTAAGATAAGTAATCCACTTAGATGTTTGAAATGCAGGTCGGGGTTGTTTGAGAAACATTTAAGAGAAGAAATCTAGGACATGGGCTTGTTAAAACCAACAACAGAGATGTCTATTTGTCTCTGTCTCCTATTATCTGTCTGCATAGTGCATACTGTACCTTTTACTGATGTTGACCCATGTTGTCTTTATGTCTTTATGTCTTGAAAGCTGACCTTGTAGCCATTCCTCTCTGGTTATTCAGTGTTTTGGATGTGTTTGCTTTTCATTTTTTCACATACAAACTTCTCTTCAGCTGGGATTTCAGATAATGGTCCATTGATTGTGTGTAGAACGTTTCACGCAAATTGCTCAAAAAACCAGGCAGAGAATCAGGTATAAGCATTTTTTAAACTGCTCAAAGTAGTGGAAATCTGAGGGCGGAGCTTACTGATCAAAGTGACACATGTGTTCCCCAGGGCCATGAGTCAAGGAACACGTGGAAACAAGTACCATGAACTTTGGCCAAACAAGGCATGAGTTATGCCTAAAAAATTGCTTTGGCCAATCGGAGTAGGAGGGAAACAAGGAGGGAAAACCTTTCACTTAGTTTGGAGCGAAGAGCATAAATGCCACAAAAAGCTTGTTCGTCCCTACTAATATCATCGCTTTCTGTCTTTTTATGCTCAGAGAAGTGGCCCAGATTGACCAGTTCCTGCAGGAGACTGCTGCACGCGAGGCCAACGCCAAGGTCCGTCTGCAGCAGTTCATTGAGGAGCTGCTGGACAGGGCTGACCGCGCTGAGAAGCAACTCCAGATCATCAGCAGCTGTGGAACCACACCCAATGGCAGTCTGGGACGCTGCAGCCTGCAAGGATCAAAAGGCAACAATGGACGCCAGGTGAAGAGAAGGGGTGTGAGGGGCCTTGACACATTCCCCGCCGTTGACGTAGATCTACGTCGTCAAATATTAATTCAGCGGTCTACCTCCGTTGACGCAGATCTACGTCAAATGGTCCTTTTATAGTGGTTTATGATAGCTTGCGGTCGTAATGCTAAATACAATAGCATTGGGTTGCTAGGCCAATAAACAGAAAATGTACCGTAAGCAAGATGGTTGTGCGTATCCACTAGTTGGATTCCTTTCCCAGATTGCTTTCCCAAATGCTTATTTATTACTTGCGCAAGCAGAGCGCGCAAGTAATAATTTCGCCCGGTCCGTGTGCACCGTCCCAGCCAACCCGCCACTTGATGCGTATGCAAATAAAACAGCAAGTTTGTGCCTGGTATGCTGGGACCAGATTACATAAATGACCATATTTATTACGTCATCATTTAGAGCTAGTCATACATATACTACATAATCAGTAAAATAAAATAGCAAATTGTGCCTGATTTGCTGGGACCATGGTGTACATGGTGTGTATATGTATGACTAGCTCTCAATGATGACGTAAGAAATATGTTCATTTATGTAATCTGGTCGCAGCAAACCAGGCACAAATTTGCTGTTTTATTTGCATACGCATAAAGTAGCGGGTTGGCTGGGACGGATTTTGGCGCAAAGTAACCACAGTATACCGCTAATCAACTTACAAATTACATATACATATGTATGACTATCTCTCAATGATGACGTAAGACATATGGTCATGTATGTAATATATCTGTGCCTGATTTGCTGGGACCAGATTACATACATGACCATATGTTTTACGTCATCATTGAGAGTTAGTCATAGATATACATATATGTAATTTGTAAGTTGATAAGCGGTATACTGTGGTTACTTACAGAGAATATGATATAGGTGGGGGAGTTATGTTTGTTATAAAAGAAGATATTTCCATTAAAATAATTCAAAATGAAATCAAGATAATAGAAAAAGTAGAACACGTATGCATACATGTAAAAGATAAAGATCTATATATCATTCTTATGTACGGATCACCTAAAACAGACCTTTCGAAATTAAACACATTTCTCGAAAACATGGTAAAGTATCTATCATCTCCGACTTCTGAAATTATGATAATAGGAGATTTCAATGAAGACCAATATAGTGAGAAAGGTAGAAGTATAAAGACCTTCATGTCAAGATTAGGCTTTAAACAATTAAATACAAATCCAACATTTAACAAATGTGAAAGTATTATTACAGAAATTGAAGTTAGAGACACCTATTACTCTGATCATGATTTAGTATTAATATCACTATATTCCAAGATGAAATACATTTAAAACAATTGACAATTTAGAATAAATAATAGAATAATTATACTGTATAACATATTTTAATTCAGTTTATATACCTTTTTTTCATCGATTTTTTTTTCCTGTTGCAGATATTCTTTTTCTTTTCTCAGTTTTCTTTAGTTGGTATGCCAATTCCCGGATGTAGTTCCTGTCTCTGCTGAGAGTATAGACAAAACTCTCAACTCTCCAAACGCACCACAATTTGTTGCCCAAGTAATAACTCGCCTGAACGTGCCTGAATCGATTCATGAACGAGCGGTCTGTGTTAAACCCCAGCTGCGTGCTCTTTTGCTCGTGCTACATTCACAAGCAAAACCATGCACCCGTCTGCAGTTCCAGCTTTGGCCAATATAGGGTTGGGCGGCTTCACCGTTTCCCAGCCGCTCTGGGGGATTGGCCGTAGGGCCTGGGGTGTTTGTATCTTTTTCCCCCCATGGTAAGGAGCTCCTCAGGTTGTCAAAAGTACCGGTGTTCACATCACAAGACAAAACTCCCTCCCACATCCTCACCACATGGGCCACCAAAGAGAGCGCCTTTGTACAGTAGCAGTGCATGCTGCAGAAACTGCACCACCTCTGACTGAAAGACCCTGAAAAGGGTAGTGAGAACAGCTGAGAAAATAATCTCTACCACCAAATATAGACATCTACCACTCATACTGCATAAGCAGGGCCTCCAGCACTGAGAGAGATCCCTGCACCCCTCCCACGGACCGTTCACCCTTCTGCCTTCCAGGAAAATGTTCTGCAGCATCAGGGCTTGCAACACAAGACAGTTTCTTCCTCCAGTCAGTCAGGCTACTCAACTCCCTGGCCAAACCCCCCTCACATGTCACACGATCAGCATAAGGCCTAATCTCCCAGAGGCTTGCCACCCAACCCTGTTGATAAAAGATATTCAATTGACTCCTGTCCTTCTCTTTATAACTGACTTACTATAAGATATACTTCGTCACACTGACATTCAAGTTAACGGATCGTATTGTTAGCTTGAAAATGAGCGAGACTGCCGTGCGACAACTGCATAACTGAGGCTTTACTCATATGGAACGATTATGTACGTTTCAAAAGACAACACACACTCACCGTCTGAACATGCTCCACTGTACTGCCGTTTGCAACATGGCACCATTCCCTCTCTTTCTCAGTCTGATTAAGTTGTGATTAAATTAAATGGATATACTATATATTCCAGGATCATTTCTATTCTTAGAGGTGTGTCTTATTTGAGTCATTATCTAACACCCTAACACTCCACTGTGGGAAGCAGATGAACAACCTCACCATTGCACAACCCGGTTGTTGCCATGGATACCAGCGCCTGCTCTCGTCCTCTTATGCTACAGAGACTGTTTTGTAAGAGACGTGCTGTAGAGATGCAGAGGACGTCGTAAGAGGACGCTGCTGTTGTTCGCCGCTTCTCCATCTGTGTTTAATTCTACTAGTTTCTAATCCGTTTCGAATCGCTTTATTTAGATTCTTACTGTTTTTCAGTCTGTAATACTGATGCTATGATCACAGTTGTTTCTCATTTCTGTTGTTTCTCAACTATAGATCAATCTGATTATTAATCTCTATCGATGTCCGTCCTTCCACTTTGGTCTCAAGTTATCTTAGAAACATTTGCTGTATAGACCTTCATGAATGAACACTATTTTGACTGAACACTATTTTGGTGACATCATGGCCTTTTCTCTTACACGGCCCACAGACCAAAAATGTCCCTTGCTCACAAGATATCTAAAGGTCTAGGTGGATTAGATGTTTCGAATGGCACACCAGACTAGAGCTTGGTCAGCGGGAGAGAGAGGGAGGGAGGGACGGAAAGAGAGAGGGAGGGACGGAAAGAGAGAGGGAGACCGGAGGAGGACGAGAGAGCCTATTTCGCCCACACAATAACCCAGCGTTGGAGAGAGAGGCTACTAAACCCAAGAAATGCTGGGTACAGAACCTCAAGCTGTCACAAAACGAAACGTCAGCTTGTATCTTATTCTTATATAATAAAAAAGTTATTGTTGGAAGCTCGAGACAGTGCAGGATCTGCTTCTTTGGTTCTTTTTGGTTCTTTTCCGACATACAGTACCTGCTATAAATGCCTTCCCTATACAGTGCAGAGGTATATGTTATTAAAGCGTCCATGGAACCGCAACACTTTTTAGATTAATTCCCAAATGATCACGGACAACCATTCATGCTATACCTGTCTGTCTTCTTCCACCCGCTTTATCTTGGAACATCTAAATGCGGTTTCTACATACAGTAGGCGCTCAATTAAGTAAAAATTGGTCTCAAGCCATAATTTACAGTTACTTTTCAAGCTAGAGAAAGGAGGTTAGGGAGAGAAACAGAGCAAGGAGATCAATCAATTCAGTTAATGCATAATTTATACTCTCTCATACGCATCCGTGATGCATTGTGATCTTATAATTTGGCTATTTCCACTCAGCGACACCATCACACAGTCCGATTAGAAATCCGACTGGTAATCCAGTCGCAGTGTGCCGTGGGTTCGACTCCCGAGCCCGACACAGCCTTTACTGCATGTCTTCCCCCATCTCTCTCCCGTTTCCTGTCAGCCTACTGTCTGTCCCTTAAAAAAAAACAACAATAAAAGGCGTAAGCCACAAAAGATAAAATCTTAAAATAAAAATAAATAAAAAATCGGACTTAGGTTCACTAAAGGGTTTTCCCTGTGTGTCTTAGATGGATGGGACAGATGCTTTGTGTTCCATTCCATTTCTAGAGGATCAGCCTTTCCTGCTCTGCCCAGCGTTCACTGCTGTTTGGGATGAGGCGAAGAGATGGATTGAGTTTATATGGTTCCTCTCTCATCCGTTTCAACTGGCACTAAGCCCAGGTCTCCTCTGTGTGTGTGTGTGTGTGTGTGTGTGTTTGTGTTGGAGAGTGTTTGCATTCCCTTTGCAGTACCTCACACACCAGTCTGGTGCACACAAATCCAATTGGCACTATTGCACGCACAGTCGCACACACACATCAATAGTACGCAGGTTGCTTTGAACACTGTGAGAAAGAGTGACTAGGAGGATTTGCCCTCAGGGCGAGAAAAGGAAAGACCAGAATGAAATGTTACCTACAGTAACGCACGCACGCACGCACGCACGCACGCACGCACGCACGCACGCACGCACGCACGCACGCACACACACACACACACACACACACACACACACACACACACACACACACACACACACACACACACAGATGACGACATCTGGTTGAGGAGTTGGGGCATTATGTGATCCTATACTGTACGGAATGTGACGCTTTCTACACTAGTCTCTGTAACTATACATTATGTTAAGGGATTTACGTACGTTTTTAAACAGGATCTAGTTCTCTATACTGGGCATGTCATAATAGGTAAATGTTCAGAATAGCAGCTTGTAGATCAGCTATTTTTGGCAAACAGATTTGGTGTAGAAGAAGAAAATCACACCCGTTTGAAGTGAGGGGAGGAAGGGAGGAGGGAATTCGGTATAGCTTGGAGCAGCTATAAATGATTATAGCTGCTTAGGTGATGTAATGATGATGTAAAACAAACATAAAATTATCTTTATTCTTAATGGGATTTAATGTTTGTTAGGGACAAAACAAACCACTCCCTTACGGAGCTATGTGGGTGGGTGGGTGCCTGGGTATGAGCACGAAAATAGCATGGCTGTTTTTCACCACCTGTGCGCAACCTAACACAAACACAACTGTATATATGATGATTTTGGGTGTGCCAGTACAGTACAGTACAGTACAGTACAGTATAGTACAGTAGAGGGTACAGTAGAGGGAACCCCACACGGTAACTCTGTCATTTCTCAACCGTTTTGGACGTAGGGCGGCTCGCCGGAATTAGCCCGGCCCCCTTGGTGCGTTTCTGGGGGTCTGGACGTTCCGGGGATCCCCCTGGGGACTCCCCGGGGACCCCCAGAGACCCCCACATGGTAACTCATTTCTCTACCGTTTCGGACGTGGGTCGGCTCGCCGGAACCGGGCCGGCACCCTGGCTGTGGGTCCTGTGGGTCCACTCACTTCACACAGGTGTGATTTTTAAAACAAACATTGAACTAAAAACAAACATTAAACCTGTATATAGCAGGGGCTAGCGCCCCTCAAAAAGGAGGGGGCCAAATACAGATCCCTTGGGGACCCCAGTCAAGGATGTAAATAATGTGTTTGAAAAAGAGTGATATTTGATAGTAGAATGATCATAAGCATATCAATAACATAAACATGTTACCATGATTTTGTTTGTTGCCTCTTGTAACTCCTGGCTGTCCCCCTTGTGTCTCTATCCAGAGAAACTCCAGCGTATCTGGGAGTACCAGGGGAATGTACCAGGTGTCTGAACGACGCTCCTCGCCCAGCACAGGGTAAGTCATTGCACGGGACTGTAGGGGTACAGGCTTTAGTTTAGAGATACTATTGGAGAGATAATATCCTCACAGGTTTTCCTCATGACATACTGCCCCTAAGATACTTAGACGTTTCACCCCGGCCCGTGACTCCAGGGGCCTGGGCTGTCAGATGATCGATGGACGATCACACAGCGTTACACAGTCACTCACGACAGATACCCATTCAAAGCATTATCTCTCCAATAGTACCCATCTGACCACTGCATGTTTATGTTTAATGATCGATCAATCAATTGTGTTCCAGCTTGGATCAATGGAACTAACATAGTGTATTTTAAGTTCCTATTTATTGGTTTCGCAATGAAAACTTTTAAAGATTTTTGCCTTACATTAATTTGTTCATATTAATGCTATATTGACATTAAATCGTAGTGTTTTATTTAGCCAATTATTTGGAGGGTAATATTGTTGGCTCACAGGTTGGGAATCGCTGGGCTAGCTTATTGTATCATGCCTCTAGTACTGTTCAATGCTGGAGAATACTGGGGTGAACAGAGACGTCATAATGAATTAAATGTCTGACACACTGGTGACTGAACAGATAATGGCACCCACTGGGACAGTGCTCAGAGCGAGTCATCGAGGTTGAAGAGAATTCCACTGGCTCTTTCATTTACTTAGACTCGTCCAGTGAAGCATCATACTTGACGTTGAGGGATTCATTCATATCGAGACAACGGGATACGGTCAGTCCTGTTTGTTTCAGCCTCCATTTATAAAAGGATATCTGTAATGTACAGTTATACTTTACTGTGACATCCTGTGCCACTCAGAATATAGCTGCACAACCCCTTATACATGTTTCATATACTGTACTCATCCAAGAAAGTCAACTGAACACGGATGCATTCAAGCACAATGCTTAACACTACTGTTTTTAAACTTAAATGTAAGATATGGTGTAAAGTAAACCAACCCCATGCCCTCTTTCATTTTTACATATACTGTAACTATTAGTATACGGTACTTACCGTATACTGTATTTTAACAACCTGCCCAGGGCTACAGATGAAAATGAGCTCATTAGCTATGGTAACACAGCTAACTTGCAAAGTATCCATTATTGTCAAACACATTAAATTAGACGATTTGTCCATGGTTCTAATTAATTAATTAATTAATTCAATTTAGCTACTATCTACAGCAACATATTTTGTCAGGTGCTGTTAGTTATGAGATGGCCTCAATCAAACCAATGATAAGTAGGCCTACTGTACTGTACATTATGTTTCTTAAATGTGAAGGAATTCACTTCTGTTCTTGTTAGTGTTATAGAGAATTATTGTTCTTCTCTGTGACACATCTCAGCCAGAATGGTGTATTTGTCTTAGGTGATCTGTTATCATTTGCAAGATTCAAGATTCAATAATTTATTTGCCACGTCAACAAGTTGATAGGAATTTGTCTTGGTTCATACTCAACATATACAGACAACCATAGATACACAAACAAGAAGGACAGTACAATACAAAAACAAAAACCAGCAGCATAGGAAATTACATCCAGTTTTTTAAAGTGCTATATGCATATACTATGAGTTCAGATGTCTAATGGCTACGGGGTAAGTGCTATCCCTGAATCCATGTAGAGCTCTGGATACTATCTCCTGCCTGATGGGAGGAGATTGAAGAGGTGATGTGCAGGATGGGAGTTGTCTGCAATGATTTTATTTCCTTCCTAATTATTCTGGTGGAATAGAGTGAGGAAAGTGTAGGGAGGCTGCATCCTATGTTTTTTGATGCGCGACGTACTACTCTTTCCAGCTTTGATTTGTCTTGAGAGGTTGTGTGACCAAACCAGACAAGCATGGAGAAGGTGAGAACACTTTCAATAGTGGCCCTATAGAAGTGAGTCATGGCTGCTTGGCTGACTTTAAACTTCTTAAGCTGCCGCAGGAAATAGAGACGCTGGTGTGATTTACTTATTATGAGACTGGTGTTAAGATCCCATGATAAGGATTCATGGATGGTGGTCCCGAGGAACCGGAAGGAGGAAACTCTTTCTACCTCTTCCCCATTGATGAAGAGGGGGGGGAGGGGACACGATTTATTTTTCCTAAAATCTATGAACATCTCTTTGGTTTTAGAGATGTTTAGAATCAAGTTGTAACTCTCACACCATCTCACCAGCTCCTCGTTGGTAATAAGACCTACTAAAGATGTGTCATCAGCAAACTTATACATCATAACTGTACTAAAGTGAGATTGACAGAAATGAGTGTATAATGAGTACAGAGGTGGAGAAAGGACGCACCCCTGGGGGGCCCCAGTGTTTAGGAGCCTCGACAGCGAGACGAGATCACCTATTTTGACCACCTGTTTCCTGTCACATAGAAAATTAAAGATCCATTTACATAGATGTGTGCTGACGCCTAGCTCCTGTAGGGTTGAAATCAGCTTCCCAGGCACTATTGTATTAAATGCGGAGCTGAAGTCAACAAAAAGTACACGAGCATAGGTGGATCTGGATTCTAGATGTTGGGTAATAGTGTGCAGACAGAGGGATACTGCATCATCTACACTCCTATTTGCTCTGTAGGCAAATTGGTGGGGATCTAGTGCTATGCTGGACAGGTGTTTACAGACCAGTCGATCAAAGACTTTCATAATGACAGATGTTAGGGCAACAGGCCTATATTCATTAAGACAGGTGATATTATTTTCCTTTGGGACAGGAATGATAACCGCAGATTTAAAGCAAGCAGGCACAGTACAGAGTTCAAGTGACCAGTTGAAAATGGACGTGAGGACAGGTGCAAGTTGGTCAGCACAGTGCTTTAGTGTGGCAGACGTTATAAAACGGTCTACATTACGTGACGGTATAAAAAGGCCTACATTGTCAGTAGTAGGTTGCCAAAAGCGGGGGAACATTTCTCATCCACTTTTACCATCCAAATGATTGTTTAGGTTTAGGTTTCTCTCAGAGAAATTAGCAGCCAAGAGACCCACTGCTCTAATCTTACAATTATAATTGAGGCATTTACTGTAGCAGTGACTTACAAAGTTCAATCTCTCACCTCACCACTCTTCACCTCACTTCATTTATAGATAGATATTATTCTTACGACTGTGAAACCTTCGTCATCTTTGGCTATTGACCTTTAAGTCAGCAGAGGTGAACAATGAAAAAACACTGAGGTGTATGCAGTTTGACACATTTTAGGCAAAAATAAAATACCGTTTTATGTCTTGCATTTTCCCCTTGTACGGAATTTGAGACCCTGTTGAATCACAGAGTGTGACATGTATATTTATCAGCATCTCTGCATGAGTTTTCACACACTTTGGAAATTACGTAGACTTCTGTGTGATACAGTTGGTGTTCCCATTTGGTGCATGTATGCATGTCCAAACATGATGTCACACAAACCATTATCAGGCCTTCCCCAGTGAATTGTGTGATTCTTATCAGATAGTGTCCTGACAGCAGTCCTTGCTGCCTTCTGTCTTTTGTTATTAATAATCCCTCAAAATCTGCAGTCTGCTTGCTGTGTTGCCAAATGCCATTTTAGCTGCAGGAAGTATGATTACATGTATTAATCATCTTTGGTTGCTGACTTAAAGGTCAATAGCCAAAGATGACGAAGGTTTCACAGTCGTAAGAATAATATCTATCTATAAATGAACCAAGTATCTGTGTGTACGTACTGTATGTTCGTGGAGGCGGTGGCTCAGGGGTAGAGTGGCCGGATGGAAACCACAAGGTTGCCAGTTTGAACCCGGGCTCCACCAGAGATATAGTGTCGAAGTGTCCTTGAGCAAGACACTGAACCCCGAATTGCTCCTGATGTGCTGGTTGGTGCCTTGCTCACAGCAAGAAGGTCCTGTGATGTTGTGATTAAGTCCCTGGGCACAGTTCAGTGACAGCCCACTGCTCCTAATTGTTAAGATGGGTCAGGTGCACTGTACAACCTTCACAGTGGCAGATACATAAGAATAAAAAAGCAACTAAAGAGAGCACTTTTGCTGACTCAAGAAGTGATCTACAATCTTAGACCGTGTGTAGATCTGCTATTTGTGTAGATCTTTGTACATTTTGACACATTTCACCTAACTTCAGCACATCTACCTTTACTCTCATTCATGAATCTCCCAAGACAAATTCAGAGCTCCGCAGCTGAATCTGTCGGCTACTCCCATTACAACGTTTCGATTTGTTGTTATTAGGAATGGAAACAACCACCGGAAGAGGAGGGCTGAAGGAGAGTGGGCCGACATCCGGTCGGCCCATTCTTTTTGCCCCTTTTTTGTTGATGGGTTCCCAGATTGCTTAACCTCACCATACAGTGTTTGAGGAATGTTTGACAGTAAATAAATCACAGTTGCGCAGGTGAATTGATGGACACATCAACCTGCATAGATTCAGCTTTGATCGGAAGCACAGGATCAGCCTGTTTGTAATTACAATCGATTGTTTCCATGGGAAACCATGAAGTAGATGAATGGTTGTGTATCAGACACTCAATCTGCAAGGACAGAGTCTGTGTGTTCTCATTTGACCACGCTGTTATTTACAGTTCCAGTTGCACCAGCCACAGGCTGACATGTGTCAAATGTCTGCACATCAAAGGTAGACTCTGAACCTTTTAGCTGATTGTTACCGTTATATATATATATATATATATATATATATATATATATATAGTTAATGTGATGGGTGGGTGTGATTTGTTCCTCACATAAATGTGTAGATGGAAGCGTCTATGGTTTTAACTGTAACATTGTATGCACATACTTTACATAGTCTACATACATACACTGTACTATACTGAATGTATGCACTGTATGTATTTATGCACTGTATGTACAAGTATAAATACAGTAGCTCTTTATTCAGAGCAATCTCACTACTACATAATTAATTATAAATTAAATATTTCATGTAAATGTAATGTAATAATTGACTTCATGCCTAAACCGAGAGCTGGGTTCAGAGTATCAGAGATTACAAGGCTAATCACTAAAGCTGCTTAGCATTTACTCTCCAACAATCAGAGGATACAGTACATACAGTACACTTAAATCATTAATTAGCTGCAACAGGAGCTTCTCTAACCAGCCCTTACCATTTACCACTTGTTTCATCACTTGTATGGGGGAATTAATTTTAATCAATGTGCTGCTACTTTTAATCAAGTGGTTGCTAGACAGTGGTTTAAACAGACTACAGCATGATTGTATTGACCCAGATTGCATTGTCTTTATTTAGAATGCTGACATAATATCCAAATAGACAGTTTGGTGGGGTAATCTTAGGGGTAGATTTAATTCATATTTGTAGCTTACTGTGTTATTCAAATCAGACTGCTGGAGACACTTGACATGATGTCACATACATTGATGTAACTGTCTGTAATAGGCATTATCATCTGTCATTCTATAACAAGCAACATTCACAAAGCGAGGCATGCCATGCACTGGATACACAACTAGACTCACCGATTCGTGCTTCATGTGAAAATGAGCAGAGTAGGCAGGAAGGGGACAAAGTCAGACGTCCTAGTTTTCGCAGATTCTGTTTTTTTAACTGCTCATTATTTCTGCTCTGTTTTGAGGGAAGTTATATTGTAAAGTGCTGTTAGCAGTATGTATAAAAGCTGTCTCCATGCTCCTCTGAAATGCAACTCTCTTCAACTGTCAGACTTGTCGCTCTGGGACTCATTGTTGCCAAGTGCTTCAGTAGTTTTCCCTGCTGTAGGCACCTCTGAATTTCTCTCGTCCTGAGAGCCATCTTACATTTAACCCAAATGTGCAAACAAAATCTGTCTTGACTTAAATAACACGGTCACCTATAAACATCCAAGTGCTGTTTTTCCCCCACCAGCAGTAGTTTTAGCACACTGCTTTTAGCAGTAGTACCCATAATCATAGTAATAATAGTAGTACCGAATAGTGGAGATGCTCAGAAGTGAACAGGACAGAGATTGAATTGAACAGCTACAGTACCAGGTGCTCAATTCAATGGTTTAGTAACATTTTCATTGTTAATGTCAGTTTTTTACATGTTTTGTTTAATAGTTCCTCACCTCGCTCCCATTACTCTTTCTCTTCCTCCAGTGCGTCAGGGAGGGTGAAGTCGGTGTCCCAGGGCTCGGGGGGCTATGACAGCGACAGCGTAGAAATGCACCCCATGGACGACTGCCCAGAGTCCCAGTATTACCATGTCCACTGCCGGCTGGGCGAGGGTGGTTATGAGCGTTCCCCCGGAGGAGGTGGAAGTGGGGTCGGTGGTTCTCGGAGCTGGGGCCTTCGTAAGCAGGCCATACAGAACTGGCAGCGGCGGCCATACAGGAACAGCACGGAGGACGGGGACGAAGGCGACGTGTCGGACGTGGGTTCGAGAACCACAGAATCTGAGGTGGAGGTGTGGGAGCAGGACAGGAGGACTGTGGCTGAGGTCCAGCAGTCCTCCGCTCCTCCGCATCCAAACCACCCCCATTCACACTCGCATACTCACCACAGCCGGTCAGGATACCGCCCTGCCACAGGTAACAGGAAGAAGTGTATGATTCAAATTACCTCTGTAGGAGCCAAATGGGTGAAAATGTCAAGCATGGGGTGGTGCTGATGTTTTAACTGAAGTTTACTGTCATTGTCAGAAGGTTTTGACCACTGTCGCTGTGGCACGAGAATTTGTCTTACCGGTAATTAAATATGTATGGATCCCAAAGGTGATCATTTTATACTTATGTTTGCACTGAAGAACTGCCTGTATCATATGTTTTGAATATTGGCACACATAGCGGACGGTATTATATACTGTACTCTATGTGTGCCAATATTCAAAACATAATGGTATTATGTTACAAAATGTACAAAATGTACAATATGGGATTAGATAGACCGAACAATAGTGTCACACAGCCAGGTCCATCTTGGGTTCAGATTCATCTGGGGTTCAACCCCCTCAGTAGCAAGTGTTCAATGCTTTAGCTATTGAAAAATAGCAGATCTACAAGCAAGGGGAGGGGGGGGGGGGGGGTCACTGGAACAACATATTTTCAGATGGGGATCTGTGTCCAATTTCATATAGTTTCTGAGGTCCTTGACATGAAATATTGAGAACATGGAAACATGGGTTTTTCACAAAACTGTCATGATTTGGAAGACATTTTGTAGAATCTGTTCTAAATCAGGTCTAAATGGGTTAATAACCTGATTATCAAAGTTGAATGCAGGCTTGTGTGGATAATGGCCAATGACTATGGGAATTGCATACCAAAATACAAGCTACCTCCAGCCAACACAAACGTAGTGATAATAATTGGCATCAGACTGTAAAATGTATCTCTTCCACTATGTGAATCCTTTATCAATGATGTAAATGAAGCCACTCATTTGGCAAATGTTAAGAAACAAATACCGTTAGCCACTTTTCCCCCAACCATTAGGTCCATATCTCCATATCTTTATCATTAGAATTTATGATAATGCACTAAGTCCGTCATTCAATGCTCTTGCATGTATCATCAAGGCAGCTGATAGTAGGCCTACCCCAGATTTTCCTTGTGCTGGCTTAGTCATGCAAGTCATGGAGGCATGTTCGAGAGTGTGTGGATGAGACTGAAGAATTGTATTTTCTCTGCCAGTATTGTATGCAATCAAAACAGTTTTTTCATCAGTAAACAGTTATCTTAACATCCTACCTAACAGCATCTGAGAAATCTGAGAAAGGCAGTAATAGAATAGTTTACCCTAGAGGTGATTCCCAGGACAACAATGACTGAGAATCTAGGTCACAGTGGGTTGTGACTGTACTCTATGGCAGTGGCTCAGGAGGTGAATCCGACGGTTCCAGGTTCATTCCCCGGCTCCTCCAGGTGGATGGCGTGTCCTTAGCCAGACACTGAACCACTATAACTGCTCCTAATGAGCAGGTTGGTGCCTTGCATGGTTTTCCTCTGCCGTTTGTGTGTGTGTGTGTGTGTGTGTGTGTGTGTGTACTGTGTGTACTATATGGGTACTTTGTAAAGCGATTGGAAGGGTATACTAGGAAAGCATTATTAACTCATTAAGACCTGAGGCCGGTTCTACAAATGCCTTCTAAATCAGTAGTTTTCACACTTTTTTTCCAAAAATGTAAAAGTAGCAGATGTATACAAGCTTGCGCCGTGGCAGGAATCTTTGATTAGCCAACGCTAAAATCTAAAACTGGTTTTAATGGCAGAGTATTAATTTAATAAAAAAATGAGTGTAAAAATACTAAAATTAAGCTTTTCTGGTCTAAGAGACAAAACTGGGTCCAAAGATGCCACCAAATATGTGGCATTTATTAGTATTCTCTGTCAGATTTTCCACCTACTGTATACTGCACCTATAAGTACATTCTTGCTACACAATCATCCTGTTAATGAGATCCCTGTTCTGTTGCAGTGTTCCATGTTGTGTTCTTTCTAATAGCTGACAGGTTTTTCAGATGATACAAATACACGATTCATTCAATTTCCAAGTAAATGGGGCACAGCTTGGCACTGGGCTCATCTGGACGTCTTGAGTGTAGGTGGTGTACGTGTTTGTCTATGCAAGTGCTTCTGTGTGTGTGTGTGTGTGTGTGTGTGTGTGTGTGTGTGTGTGTGTGTGTGTGTGTGGACTGTGCACGTGCGTGCGTGCGATACAGAAAGCATTCAAAGCTCTGTTGCTTTGAGCATGCTGTCCAAGGCCAAAGATAACATGATTCATCGAGAAGTGATGCATGCTGGGATGGAAGAAATGGTCTTGTATATAAATAGATGAACTGCTTCTATGCATACAGAAAGCAATTCAGGTTGACAGTTAGCGCCACCAAATGGACACCAAATGGACAGAGAATATCTTGTCAGTGTGTGAGATATGATCTCATAAAACACTTTTAAGAAATGTTTCACTTAGGTATGTACACTTATATAAAATATACCATATTCTTACAGCTTTTTTCCCCTTTAATTAGTTTTGTTTTTTCTTTAGGTTTCTTTTGTACAGTACTTGTAAATAATTTTAGCATACTGTTTTTTTGGGAAGTGCTAGTACAAAGGGTCACATACTGTACAAACAAACACGATGTGCATCCTCTGACCCCTTCTCCCAGGTCGTTCAGAGGGCGGGTATAGTAGGCCATGTCGCCATGAGAAGAGCCCCTCTAAGTCGAATGAGGTGATCAGCCCGGAGATCCTGAAGATGCGCGCTGCCCTCTTCTGCATATTCACATACTTGGACACCAAGACGCTGCTGCGGGCAGCCGAGGTCTGCCGCGACTGGAAGTTTGTGGCGCGTCACCCGGCCGTGTGGACCAGAGTACTGCTGGAGAATGCTCGCATCTCTTCCAAGGTGAACACCGCCGCCACAGAAGAGATGTG
The DNA here is from genome assembly GCF_963924005.1 of Protomyctophum bolini. Taxonomy (NCBI): domain Eukaryota; kingdom Metazoa; phylum Chordata; class Actinopteri; order Myctophiformes; family Myctophidae; genus Protomyctophum; species Protomyctophum bolini. Next base: position 29,800,529 of record NC_137864.1, read on the forward strand.
TAGCTTACTTCAGTTACTTAAATATACAGTAACAAGACTTGCTTTATTTGCTAGGTTAGGTTGATAAAATAAACTGTGGTCACCACCAGGTAGCATGTCTGTGGTTCTGTGTTATTTTCTTTCTTATTGTAAAATCAATACAATAAATGTTGTGCCCATACCCTAAGTGGGGTTGGTGAAAGGGTTCTCCCTGTGTCCCCTAGGGCAGGGGTTCTCTATGTTTTTGGCCCCCCAAAAACATAGAGACCCCCAGGGGTTGCGACCTCCGGGTTGAGAACCCCTGCCCTAGGGTAGGTAGCCTCACAAAAAACATGCAGTAGTCCTGGTCTCTATACTCCAGCCTGTCTGCGTGTACACTGTACAGTATTTTGTCTTCACTCTTCTATTCACATTTTATCAATATTATTCAGTATTCATAATGCCCATGTTTCCTTCGTCAGTTCCTGAGCACATTGTCCCAGTGGTGCACCCAGACTCACTCCCTCATTCTGCAGAACCTCAAACCACGACAGAGAGGAAAGAAGGAAACTAAGGAGGAATACCTCAAGAGCACACGGTGAGACACATTACTTACTGTAACATACAGCAAGATCAGCATTCTGGACTTTACTGTGCATGGAAAGCTAAATTGTATTGTAGAGAGTATGCACAATTGCACATGCGTCACCAGGACACAAAACCAGTGGTAAAACAAGCACTCGTTGGAAATCACTCAATGTTCCTGCGTACCACCTGCTTCTAAATTCCACATTGACATTGTGTTATTGAAAGCAAGCACTTCCAAACTCTGACACTTTTATGAAGCAAAAGCTTTGCAGATAGAGTATAATTCAAGCTTTCCGTACAGTTGCCTCTAACACATTGTATTGCAGCAATACATCCCAACATGAACTAAGCAAACAAGCAATTAACCCTTTTACGCATACATTATGATAACCTGAGTTAAAGAAATTTGTTTTTATTAGTCTTTAAACAACTGAACCAATTTTTAAAGCAGTTTCTGACCTGTATGTGTTGTTGTTGTAATTGTGTTTTTAATTGAAAACAATTGCCACATTTTTAACATATTCTAGTAATAATAACTAATTCACTCTGCAGCAACAGCATCACATTCCAGATACGAGGTTACAGTATTGACAATACTGTAGGCTTTATAGCAAGTGCTATTTATTTCTCTGTACACATATGCCATTTTAGCAAGAAGAAATATGACAGAATGATTGGATAGGCTATGTGTTCACAACTGAAATGAGTCTGATAACCTACTGCAACAGATTTTATTAACTAGTAATTACTTACTGTACTGTTAGTTAATTACTTATTTCAAATAACTCTATGGGGATTGTTTTTGTCTGTGTGGGATGCGGGATGGCTGGTTGAAGTAGTCTGACCTGGCATGAGTCAAACTAATTGGACTCAGGCCTCTTTTAGACGGCGACCATCTCCAGATAAAACGTCAAAGTCCCGTTGCGTTCTCATTTTTATTGACCATTTAGACGAGAACGCACACTTTATGAAAACGCTATAACGTCGCTAGGTGGCAGTAACGGGCTGCCAAATAGACCAGTCACCCACGTACAAGAAGAAGAACCCCTTCACGCAACCCTGCGCAACACGGCTCCGTCTTTTTTGGCAAATCTAGAACTTCCTGTGTTGTTAATTAAATAATTAATTATTAGTATTATTACTACATTACAGTTATTGTAAAGACACACATTATGTTTCTATGTAAAAATAAGTAATTAAATAACACAGAAACATAATGTGTGTCTTATAGCATAATTTAAATGCTTAATTTGTAGTTTTAATGTGCAAATTATATAATACTCTTCTTGAGGGTACTCGAGAGATCATCTTAAATTTGCTAGCTTAGATTTGCCAAAAAAACAGTGCCGCGCAAGACTGCTCTGGGCTGACACGCAGCCCAGAGCATGCAGGCAAAGCGCGCCACGGGATGGTTATATATTTTATAATACATTAGGCTACATAAACGCTGCCGCCTATCACATGCCTTTTTATTTACATCATGGTTTTACATTCACCATCGCTGATGAGCAGCGCTTTGTAGGCGAGGAGGGAGGCTTGTTCAGGAACTCCATTATATCATATATATATCTATGTATGGCTCTGCATTAATGTAATAAACATATGCACTGTGAGCCAACGTGAGCCATGATGTCATAAGTTTTGCGGATTCACCGTTTTGCCTGTTTACACGGAGAAGGGATAAAACGGCGTTCTCAAAGATTCACGTCTAAACGGACACCAGCAAACGATTTTGCCGTTTTCTATGTATGAACACCATCCTCGTATAAAGACCACCACAAGCCCGACACACACCGTCTGCGTCCCCCGCGCGGCGCCGCGCGGCGCGCACAGCCGCCTCCATTATTTTCAATGAACCTAACGCACACCGGCTCCGTCCGCCGCGCGGAGCAGCGCCGCGCCGCGCCGCCCGGCGCGCCGATAGAACATAGTTCTATTTTCCAGGCGGCGCCGCGCAGCAACGCACCGCGCCGCACACGGTCGCAGACGGTGTGTGGTGGGCTTCAGTTAGGCACTGTGAGTCCAATTAGTTTGACTCAGGCCAGGTGAGACTACTTCGATCAACCATCAACTATCACCGTTTTACCACCTGGGCAACAATCAGCTGGGGTGTGGAACACGTGTGTCGAATTTGAAGTCGGTGGTTTTCAAGTTACGTTGATTACAGACGTGCGTACATATACACGTAGGCTACAGAGACTTGGCACATTTATAGATAGATACAGCTCCACTGTTTCTTTCTTTTTTATTCATGGCCAGGCCACTAGCATCATCCTCACTTTAGTCATATTATAGTTGCCCCACTATCCATTAGGCGTTTCTATATCTTCTGCACTAGAGCTCTATATAAATACCCGTAGACTCAATATTACTTGCATAATGTAAATAATGATGCATAAAACATTATTTTGGATACAAACAATGCAGGTTGCTGTCTAGTAACATGAATACATTGATTTATTTCCAAAAATGTTACTGCAGATGAAGCATTTTGTAGTTGAAATAGAGCCAGTGACACATGTAGTCCAATTTAGTGGACAGATGATCAATCGTCATTTCCTCCCAATATAAAATCAATACTTGGAAGCACTATTTTACTATAGTGCTTATTAGATTTTTTTTTACTTGCGAGGGTCTCCTACTTTCGAAGAAATGGATAGATATTCCTGAGCTGATGGGGTTGTTTACATTTCTGTCAGCCATGTTTGTACATAGAAGATGATCTATTGAAGATTCTGACCTTCAAAGTACATCATTTTTGTTTTGATTGTATTGCTGTATTGTTGTATTGTTCTTTCTGCTTTGGCAATGTAAACGTATGTTTTCTCATGCCAATAAAGCCCTTTGAATTGAAAGGGCCTCGGACAAATCTCGGACAAATCCAGAATCTCCAAGAAAGGGGTTATTGTATGTGGGCTCAGTGATCATTTTATGATTTTCTGTACCCGCAAAATACAGAAACTAAAATTTGACTGTCACAAAACAGTCATATCTAGGGACCTCAAAACCTACTCTAGTGAGGCCTTTAACCTAGAACTGGAGAGACTGGATTGGTCCGATGTGCTCAGGAGCTCACTAGTCGAAGAAGCATGGCTTGGCTTTAAAACCAAATTTACAACAGTACTAAACAACATGGCTCCTCTGAGAACCATCAGGGTCAAAACCCGCTCGGAGCCATGGATGAATTCGGACATACTGACTGCAATGAAAGCCAGAGACAACAAATGCTCTGAACTTCTTAAATGCAAGTCCAAGCTAGCTAAGCGCTTCGACAGTGATCTCCAAACCAAACTGTGCATCCTTAAAACCCAATGTAACAAGCTAAGAAACGGTGTAATTGCCATGACCAAATCAGCCAAAAGTAACTTTATCAATGATAAAGCCGAGGAAATCAAAAACAATCCTCGGGAGCTCTGGAAGCTACTAAACAACCAACTAGGCTGTGGTCAGAAACTTAAAACCAGGTTTACTAACATAAACATCAAATCAAATAACACCCTCATCACTGACAAGGTTGATGTAGCCAATCACTTGAACATCTTCTTTACAAACATTGCAACAATGCTGGTTAACAAACTGCCCTCCCACTCTGGGCTTTTTGGTGTAGAGCACATCAAAGGCTTCTACAAAAACCTAGGTGTTTGTAAAGATGATTTTAAAATGACAATGGTAACAACTGAGGAGGTACTTAAGAAACTGAGTGCCCTCCAACCCCACAAGGCCACTGGCCATGACAATATTCCCTCCAAATTTCTCAGAGACTCAGCCATTTCCATAGCTCCAGTCATCACCCACATAGTTAACCTCTCCATCAAACAAGGACAGGTCCCCAGAGATTTTAAACTGGCCAAAGTAACCCCCCTGTACAAAAAAGGGAGCAAATTAGAACCCGGCAACTACCGCCCTATTTCTATTCTAAGCTCCATCTCGAAAGTGATGGAAAAAATAGTCTATGAACAGGTTGAAAAGTATCTTGCCACTAATAAATTGTTGTACGAGTTCCAATCTGGTTTCAGAACATCCCACTCCACTGACACATGCCTTCTCTATTTGAGCGACCACATCAAACACGAGGTGGATGCTGGAAAATACTGCGGCATGGTCATGCTGGACCTCCAAAAGGCTTTTGACACCGTGAACCACTCCATACTGGTTAACAAGCTTAAAGCTATTGGTTTTGATAGCACATCAGTGAGCTGGATGCAATCCTACCTGGAGGGGAGAGAACAGATGGTGGAAGTGAACGGAACACTGTCCCCCCCCCTCCCAGTGAGCTGTGGCGTCCCACAAGGAAGCATACTAGGGCCTTTACTGTTCCTAATATATGTAAACGACATGACTTCAGCTTGTGACTGCAACTTGTTCCTGTTCGCAGACGACTCAGCACTGCTGGTCTCGGACAGGAACAAACTGCAGGTTGAAAAGACCCTCAGCTCTGAACTCGGTAGAATCTGCACCTGGCTCGCTGATAACAAACTATCCTTACACCTGGGAAAAACTGAATCCATTCTCTTCGGATCAAATAGTAATCTCAAAAAGGCAGATGGCTTCTTGGTTAGAGTTGGTGATGATATTATCACACGGAAGGATCAAATTACCTACCTAGGTTCCATCCTGGAGGCCAATCTTTCCGGTGATAAGATGGCCACCAACGTAATCAAAAAAGTCAATCAAAGAACAAGATTCCTCTACAGGATCTCCTCACTGGTCGACAAAAACACCTTGAAGACCTTAACAGGAGCCCTTGTACAAGGTTTCTTTGACTATGCATCCACCTCCTGGTACCACAGCACCTCAAAGGCCCTTAAAACAAGGCTCCAGACCTCCCAAAACAAACTGGTCAGGCTCCTACTTGGCCTCACCCCCCGAACCCACCTCACCCCTGCCCACTTTGACAGGCTGGGATGGCTTAGGGTCGACGACAGAGTACAGCATCTTGCAATGGGTCTGGTCCACAAGATTAGATACACCACCAAGATACCCATGTACCTGTCTAAATACTTCCTTAATGTAAACGAAGTCCACACCCACAACACCAGAGGGAGTGCAACAAACCATGTACAACCCAGATTCGGCACAAACAAGGGACTAAATTCTTTTCGCTCCTATGCGACCAAAATGTGGAACGCCCTACCAACAGTCATTAAGACATGTGAATCCCTTGGCTCCTTCAAAACTGCTCTCAAAGGGCACCTACGGATGGCTGCAATTCGAAACTGGCCTCTGTAAAAGCTGAATTTGTATCTGGATTGTACTATGTTTTTGTATGGACGTGGTGTTGGGTGCCTGCACATATGCACACATGGCATCAACGCATGGTGTTGTGTGCAGGCGCCCTACACTCTGTCTTTGTACTATGGATTGTACTATGTTTTTGTATGGACGTGGTGTTGGGTGCCTGCACATATGCACACATGGCATCAACGCATGGTGTTGTGTGCAGGCGCCCTACACTCTGTCTTTCGTTTTCTTTTCTTTTATCCCCCTGTTCCCCTCACTGTATATATACTTTTTTTCCCTTTTCGCTTCCTATATGATGAATTCCTGTTCTGTTCTTTAACTACATAGAAGTGTCTATTTGTTTGTCTCTAAATGTTTTGATGAATTGAACAATGTGGACCCTGTTGTAAACAAGTGTAAGGCTTAATTGGGTCGTCCACTCACAGTTAACAGTCTTTGTATTGAGTTTGTGCTTGAAATGTACTGTAATTCTGCAAACTGTTAATAAAGATTTCAATCAATCAATCAATGTTGAGAAAATTATGTTACAGTTACAACGGCTGGCCACTGGATGGCAGTGTTGGGGGGGGTGTTCTGGCATCCACATAATCAAACCTTATTCTTACCATAGAAAATGACATTTTAATAACTGTCCACTGTAGTGACCGTTATGCGTGAAAGGGTTAATAGAAGACATCAAATGGCAAACAGGAGGATGATTGTTTTGCTTTCACATCTCTCTCTCTCTCTCTCTCTCTCTCTCTGTCTTTATGTCTCTGTCATCCTCAGTGGGTGCTTGGAGGAGGGTCTGGAGGCTCTGCTGAAGGCTACAGGCAGTAACCTGCTGATCCTGAAGGTGTCCCACTGCCCCAACCTGCTCACTGACCGCTCCCTCTGGCTGGCCAGCTGCTACTGCCGTGCCCTGCAGGCTGTCACGTATAGGTACAACATGACCTGCATCACATGCTGTCTCTCTCTCTCACACACACACACACACACACACACACACACACACACACACACACACACACACACACACACACACACACACACACACACACACACACACACACACACACACACACACACACAGGCTACTCACAGGTCATCATGTCATAATATTAAGTGTTTCTGTGCTTAGATGTAGCTTTGGGACAGTTGATAAAGCTCATAGAGCTTTTCAATACCAGTGGTAACGTTTTACTGCACAGGGTGTGTGCATACTCTTTGTATGCATAACCTCGCAGTTATGTTAGTAACGGACAGTTCTTGTGAAGTCTCTTGGAATCTCCGTTATATGTCCCATCTTCAACTGCGTGTACAAACCAACAACAATTGTTGGTTTGTGTGTGAGGACAACTTGGCATAAATTGTTCAGAACAGTTCCACACAGAGCCTGTCAAACGTTGTGCATTGTGTATTTCCCTCCTGTGAAAGTGTGTGTGTGTGTGTGTGTGTGTGTGTGTGTGAGAGAGAGATCTAGATAGATGATAATAAATTACCATGTTAGATTTTTGTAACATTGCACTCCTCATATCAAAGTATGAATCTTCTGGACATACTGTAAGCTATCTACAGTACGTATGCATGTGTGTTGCAGGAGTGCCACAGACCCAGTTGGCCAGGAGGTGATCTGGGCCCTGGGAGCCGGCTGTAGAGACATCATCTCCCTGCAGGTGGCGCCACTACACCCATGGTAACAGACCACTCCTCTTGGTTGTGCTCTGTATTAAAGGAGAGTTGTTTGTAGTTCTTGAATCTTTGTTGTGTTAATTGTTCTCATTGGGTTGTAGTTCTTTACAGTGTGTTAATTGTTCTCATTGGGTTGTAGTTCTTTACAGTGTGTTCATTGTTCTCATTGGGTTGTAGTTCTTTACAGTGTGTTCATTGTTCTCATTGGTTTTCAGCCAACAACCAGCTCGCTTCAGCAACAGATGCCTACAGACCATTGGAAGATGCTGGCCACACCTCCGTGCCCTGGGTGTGGGTGGGGCTGGGTGTGGCATCCAGGGACTAGCCTCATTGGGTAAGTAGGATGCAAAGGTTATACTGTAGATGTCCTGAGTAGCCGAAACGCATCTCTGATTGTCAATTCTCTTATCCTGTCTGTTTCACCCCGCTTTCTCTTTTCTACTCTCATCTCCTTTCTCTGTGCATCTCTGTGCATCTCTGTGCAACCCACAACGCACGCACGCACGCACGCGCGCGCACACATGCACGCACGCACAGCAAGGAACTGTATGCGTCTGCAGGTGTTGGAGCTGGACCATGTGAGTGAGATCAACCAGGAAGTAGCAGCGGAGGTGTGCAGGGAAGGACTGAAAGGTCTGGAAATGCTGGTGCTCACCTCCACCCCAGTCACCCCCAAGGCTCTGCTCCACTTCAACAGTGAGTCCCTGTTTTAACATGGGTAAACCTAGTGAAACACTACAGTGATGTCATTAATAACATAGCAAACGGAAACAATGGGATAAAAGCACAACATCATGTCAGGAGGATTCGAATGCTTGTGAGTAAAACAGATTTTTGAGCCTGGATTTAAAAGATTCAATGGAGAGCCAGGGCAGATTTAATGGAGAAGGGAATGGTGTTCCGCAGTCTGGGGGCTGCGACAAAGAAGGTGCAATCCCCTCTGATCCTCAATTTGGTCGTCGGGCACATCTAATATGGAGGGCACTTTCCTCTCAGTCCTGGACTATGGGGACATTATTTATAGGTCTGATGCTCCATCTCTTTTAAAGCGCATAGACACAGTCTAGCCTTAAGGTGGACTACTGGAGATAATTATGGTACCCACCACCAGGCCCGGCCCTTCCTACAGGCAGACGAAGCAGCCGCTTCGGGCGCCATGGTACTGGGGAGTGCCTCCCCAGTAGGGCCTCCCTAGTGACTCCCCAGTGAAAAATCCTGCTTGGGGTGCCAGATTGCTCAGGACCGGCCCTGACCACTGTGCATTGTATGTGAACTTAGGTTTATCCTCTCTCTGATTGAGAGGCGGGATAAACACTGGTACCTATTTTTATATAAAGCCGTTGCTGGGATGCTCCCTGCCTATATTTGCTCCATGTTGAAACTGAATGATAGCACCCAGCACTCTGTCAGCGGCCCAACATCCTGGATTGAACTCCAAAATTCTTTAAAACTGAGCTGCCATCATTCGGTCAGTTCAAAGGAATGCTTCAAAACATTTTTAACCGTGATTGCTCCTGTCTCAACTGAGTTATTTTTGATTGTTTGTTTTTGACTGGTTGCTCTGCATAAAGTAATTTACCCTGATTTATAATGTATTGTGTTTTATATGTATATGTATATGTATATTTATATGTATATATATGTATTGTACTATGTATATTTAACCTTGGCTACATTGAAAATGAGGGCTTAATTGCCCTCAATTGTACTTTGAGTATAAGTAAAGGTGATGATGACAATAATAACCCCAAGTCAGTTGACCTGAGGTGCCTAGTGGTGGCGAGGGTATTTTATAAGGCCTGTGATGTACTGTAAGTGGGGTTGCGGGGGCATTAAGAGCTTCCATTAAGAGCTTTATAAAAATGATTATACACCAGGTCGTTTCGAGGAAGCAATCTGATTGGTTGAAATAGCCATCTAGCCGTGCTTAAATGAGCATGATGGAACGCCTAATCAAAACATAAAAATCAGCTGTGCTGAGTCTCGCTGTTCTCCCAGAGCAGAGCCCGTGGGGGCTAGGCTAGTAGTTTTCTTGGGATATTTTGGTCGTAGTGTCTACATCTGTCATTAAAAAAAGTTTTTTTAATCGAAAATCTTAGTTATAATGAAATTGAGTTAACGTGTTTTTTTTAAGGGTAACTGTATTCTAATCTGTCATTAATGACAGTAAAGCACACTCTCTTGTGTAATATATTGCTTAATTCTAAACCGCACTGGCAACCAGTGGAGGGAGGCCAGGACGGGGGTTATATTGTATCTCTTCGTGGTACCGGTCAAGATCCTGGCTGCTGTGTTTTGGACCAATTGGAGACGGCCCGGGATAGAGCAGATTGGAGGATTGACTGATCCCAGTGTAATTGGAATTACAGTAGTCTAAACGGGATTGTCGGGATATCTGTTATGAGGGCATGAATGACGGTTTCTAGATCGTGGACACTGGACAGAGAGGAATGGCTTATTTTTTGCTATGGAGGGGAGGTGAAAGAAGCTTGATTTGACTACTGCATTTCCCTGCTTATCGAATTTAAAATCAGAGTCGAAGAGCACCCAGGTCTTTTTTGAGTGGAGCTTGACTAGGCAGGACAGGTTGCCTAGATCGCTCTGGATCTGTGTGATTGAATCAGTTGGGCCTAAATGAATCTTTCTACTTTCCCGCAGGTGTGTGCCGTAATCTGAAATCCATAGTGGTTCAAATTGGTGTAGAGGACTATTTTGAGGACCCCAACAGTCCCGAGGCCAGAAAACTATTTGACGAGATGGTGAACAAGCTACAGGTATTGTCTCACTATCTCCTACTACACCTAGGACCACGAAGGCTGCCTCATTGTGTTTTTCAGGGGCATTTGCCCCTCCAACGTACATATGGCTTTTGAAATTACGTCAGGCTGGCAGCCACAGTAGGCGCCCTTCACTTCACACAAGTGTGATTTTTACATTGGCAACTCATTCCACAATACTACGTAGTTGACTAATCAGTAGAGATGAGGATGATCCATGATTTATGAGTAAGGTACAGCAGGCTTTTCTGTAGCTATTGCAATTACTCATAGTAGCTGGCAAGCCTGCTCTCTTTAGTTTGGTTTTTTATAGCCGAGTGTAAAGAGAGAGGAAGCAGAGAATAAGGGCAAACTCCGTCTTTTAAAGTGAACGCGTATGCTGGCACTGGGAACTGGGTGTTAAACCAAATACATTTTAAAATTTGCCTAGCAAAACTGTTACTGAATGCAATTTGTACAATTATTTGAATAATAATGACTTACTTGATGAGGTAATACTTGTAACTCTTTGACTTTCTTAAGGCGGGTTATTAATTCATAACATCAGATTCAGAAATCAGAGAAAGGGGGTACTACTGTATGCAAAAAAGTTTGAGAACCACTGCTACTGTAAATGCAACCCAGGTGTCCGGCCGGAATGGAATCGTGTTGTGTTGGACACAAAGGGCCCTATATCCCTGCACAAACCCTCTACTCTGCTTTTCTCAAACTTTCTTTTTTCCTGCCTTGACAAATGTTACCTAAAATGAGGCCTATGTTCTGATTTCTCTCCCATACGTTTTATTTCAGGCTCTGAGGAAGAGACCGGGTTTCTCAAAAATTCTCCACGTGAAAGCTGACATTCTCTGCTAACATCCTCTGCACGGCTAAACTGTCTTCTTGGCTTCAGCCACTCTCAACTGACTCTGTTACTCTAACTCCAGGATGTATGATTGCATCTGAAGCACTAACAGATCAAATAACAGAGGATCACAGACGCTATAATGAACTGGGAAGCTAACCTGGAAGCAAACTAGAAAGCTAAATGAGAAGCTAAACCAGAAGCGAACTGGCGAGGTCGCTGGGAAGCTGTCCAACCAGCTCAGGCTAAAGCCACATAATCTCTGACTATAACACAAACCTGGGGAAAACATGCTTGTTACAATTCCAGCTAGGGGAATCCAGATCACCTCCCCTGGTGTACACCTCCCATGTACAGTATAAGCCAGACAGAGCCGCTCCGAGGCAACAAAACAAGGTAACTTAATAAAACCTTTATCCTTGGTTTTCTTTTGGTTATTCTACAGCACCAAGCTGTTAGGCCAAGTGGGCCGTGACATAATGGAGCCAGACCCCTGCCTATAAACACAAACTGGTGAAAGTGCAAAAAAACAAAGACAAACTAAAAACAACAATTATTTTGTTTCTTTTTTCACAGAGAATGTTATACTTTCAAGAATCTCAAGCTAGGATTCCTATATTTAGAGGCTGTGTGTGTCTATGTACCTACATGCATGCATGTCTCTTTGTGTGCGTGTGTACATTGGAAACAAATGGCCACTGTCACCATTCTCACTCAGCTCCCCCCTGCCCCAACGCTATCTTGGAATCATTGTCGTCATCTCTGTGGACAATTCAGCAATGGCAGAATCACCATGTTGTTTCTACAGAGAACTCAACATGTAGCTCCCAGCAGTGACAAAAAGAAGAGGATGACTGCTTTTTGAAAAGAAAGAAAGAAAAGAAAAGAAATGTAAAAGATAACATAAAACTTCACTCACACGAGTTAGTCTACATACGCTATGGCCGGGTTGTCATGGCAACTCCACATTTGAAAACCTTTGTATCAGCATAGTCTGCTTTCCAACTCAACTGAATATTTTCTTGTTTTGTTATTCCGATTACCCGTATCACCTCTGGACTTGACATTACCCCTTTTTTGCACTCGTAGGTTATGCAGTAGAATCAGTTAATTTAACATGGTTAAATTGACACATTGATTTGAATGTGTAATATCTCCAGAGTAGTATTTTGAGCGCCAGACTAGAATGCAGAATCAAATTGCTGTTGTCTAAACAAGGCTGCAGTTTCATTCGTAATGCCTTTCTCTCCTAGCTCTTCTACCATTCGTAAGGATTGGAGCTTTGGGTTTTGTGTCATCTCATGCTGTCAGGTCATTTCTCTGGCATGCCACAGAATGGGGAATACGTGCAATGTGGCTGTTTGTCCAACAGGCCAGTGTTTCTCAAAGTGGGGTCTGGGGAACGCCAGGGGTCCTCGAGGGACTTCCAGGGGTCCCCAGGAACATTTGTTGATAGCATCAATATTAGTTTTAACCCTGTAATACATTGTCTATTTTAAAATAGCCAATGTACAAGCTCATGTCGTGAGCTTGTAGATGTAGATGTAGAATGTGAAAAGTTACAAATATTTTTGAAACAATCCAAATGTATGGAGGTGCCTGGGCACAAATTACTTTCCGATGTGGGTCTGCAGCCAAGTACATTTGGGGGTCCTTGACATGAAAAAGTTTGAGAACCACTGCAATAGGCAACTAACTCCCACTTAAATGCACAATTGATGTACATCCGTGTAAGGGCGCATTGCTAGTAACAAAAAGAACAGGGTTGTCCTCACTATAGTTTGAGAACATGGTGAATATTGCTCCATTTATATTCATGCATCACATGGTGAAACCATTTATATTAACAGTGTTATGCCAGTTATGGGAGCTTCATATATTTTAGCATCTCTAACTGTTACCATTAAAGGGCTTCCCATGGTCAAGTCCCTCTCCATTTCTCACTAAACTATTCTCAGTCAGCATTCTATGGTGCCATCTGCTGATTCAATAAGGGAACTACACACTTGAATGTTTTGCAGGAGTTATCTTTGTACTGCATACGCATATGCAGAAACATTATGTTCAGGACCATAGAATCACATGTATTCAAGCTGTGTTACAATACTATATCTTACTATGGTTCTAACTGACATTATTCTTTTGGGTTTTAGAGATTACTGGGCAGCAAAGCTCATAATGGTACAGAAACAGAATGCAACAACAATAATACTAATAGCAGTCAACAACAATAATAATAGCAGTCAAGTTAGTCAAGTTCTAAGTTGTTAGAGACATCTCCACAGAACTGTTATGTTTGCATTTGAAAGATGCTCCTGAACATTTCTGAAGTACTATTCATCAGGAACCTATTTTGACAAGCTACGGCTCCAAAATACGTCATTCCTTATTTTCCTAAACTTAAGGTCCTTGCAGACTGGACGGGTTTTTCGGAAAACCGGTGGAAAAACGCTGCTGGTTTCTGTACCTACCTAAGGAGTCTTAAGACAATACCCTGCAATGTCAAAGAGCAGAAACTGCACAGTGAGAGATAGAAATAAGCGCAAAGTGTATTCTCTGCTATGATGTCCCACTGAAATGTTTTGTTTTGGTACCAAAGTTATCATTAAGGGGCACGTATGTTTTTTTTATTATTATTTATCATAATGCTATTATTAATCTTCATTTGAAACATAAAGGGCAGCAAAGTCTCCTAGATGACCGATTCTAAGATAGTGGACCATGATATTTGTAGAATGGTCTACTTTCAATGTTCTAAGTTAGATGATGAAAAGCTTATATACCGTTACTTATTTTAGTTTATATGAAAGTCGTGCAATTGAAAATTAATTATTTTCAGCAAGCGAAACGGTCATATGACAAGGTAAAAAATGATGCTTCATGCTGTTCTCTGGGTCTCTACCACAGTTGATATGTTTATGAGGAGTTATGTAGTTTGCTTATTGTGCTGATATGTGTGTTCATAATGTGACACATTGTGTAGTTGTGCAGGTCTCCATTTTCTCTTCATGTTTTTCCTAGTTCAGTATATTGTGACAAGCTACTGTTACTGAAACATTGTATGCTTCAACCGGGCTTCAAGGTTCTTTTCTTTTATATTCTTTTGATTTAGATTTTTTTTTACTTTTGCTTACACAGAAGAGAAAAGACAATGCACTTGTCGATTTTTGAGTTTCAGACAATCCTGTCTTCGCTAAGACTTAAAATACTGTACATAGGTTGTTGGTAAAAAGAACAATAAAAAAAATGACATTTGATGTTCTATAATAATAAGGTTGTCAATAATGGGAATACTCTGATGGACGAAGTGGACAATTATAGGTCAGCTCATTCTGTAAATGTCTTCTCTCCAAAGCTGAACAAAAGACTAAACATAGAGAATTATATTATGTACCTGTAGTGTTTGAAAATTGCAGTTCTGTACTATAGACTTTATATTCAATGTGCATCAGAGTCATATAGAGATGGAAAAAATATTTAAGAAGAGGATAAAGATGAATTAATTAAACTATTTATTTATATAAAAAGAGAGCAATGTCTAATGATGTTGGCATGTTTGTGTTTAAGCATCAATCATTAGTTGCCTTCTTAAATGTATGTTCTGCTATTGTGGCGAGGAATCTATTTAGATGTTTTAAGAGCTTTGATTGCTTGCAGGTAAATGCTATTTATTTTTTATTTCTATCAATTCTGTTGTTGCACTACTAGTGAGAGAAAAAAATACAGATGTTTATTATTAGAGTGTTGTTTTAAATGTTCCCAGTATTTGACATAATAGCCTATAATGCACTTTTTTCTAGAGCGCTTTTACCAGCCCATTTGGCATCAGTTTTGTCTTAAACAATCATCCGTTTCTACCAATACGACACCCATATCCATAGATTCTGTTGTAGGCTGTGGGTAACCATATCATGGTCTTGAGACTCATGACATGGACAGGATATGTGGAATGATCACCAGTGAAGCACCATGACTTAACAGACTTTGATGTACAGTTGATGTAGACTTGGTCTTTGGCAAGATTTATTTCCATTTCTCCTTTTGCATTCTCTCTTTGACCCTTTATTCTCTCTCTCTGTCATCTGTCTTCAGTTGTTGAAGATGGTTGGACCTAAGTTGACCAAATCCAAATGTGTTTCATAGCTAATGACTGTATAGGCTTTAGGCTATAGGTTATAGGCTATAGGCTTTAGGCTATAGGCTATAGGCTTTAGGCTATAGGCTAATGACTGTATAGGCTTTCAAATGGATTTATTTGTTGACTTACGATCGCTGAGTAGGAACAAGTTGTTTGTTATTTGCTTTTGTTTACTTGATTTCAAACTCCTCACTAATAGCACAATATTATGCTTAACTATTAAATAGGACCTGCTGAAGATTCATACCATTTACTTTATGAAAAGACAAAGTTGCCAATTATTATGCCAAAATAATGTGTGGCTTACTTCAGCATTCACTAACCATCTCAACTGTCTTTATTATTTAATACTGAAAAGTATTTATTATGTTGTTTTTTTTACATCTGAAACATAGCTTCCTTGTGGGCACATTCCATTTACTATTATGTTTTCATTTTATTGATCTGTCTTTGGCACTGTAACACTATGTCATACTGTGTGTTTTGAGAGGGAAAAAGCTTTTTTCTAAGACCAGCATCATCCCAAGGTTTTAGTTAAAGGGACCCTTTTTGCAAAAAAATATATGTTAATGACGTTTAGAAGCTTTAGAACACACTCCTGTGGGTCTTTATGTGTGTAATATGTGGTTTTAGATATTTTAGATTGTAGCAGTGAGCCTGTTGTCTCTGATGTCATGGACACTGGGCTCACTTCCTTCCTGGACTACATGTTGTCTCATGCAGTAAGACAGCTCTCCCCCCTATCCACAAGGAGAAGCAGTGCACCAAAGAATTATGGGAATTGTAGTCCAGGAAGGTAGTGAGACCAGTGTCCATGACATCAGAGACAACAGGCTCACTGCTACAATCTAAAATATCTAAAACCACATATTACACACATAAATACCCCCAGAAAAGTGATCTAAAGCTTCTAAACGTCATTAACATATATTTTTTTGCAAAAAGGGTGAAGTGTCCCTTTAATACAGTGTGCGTGCATCAGTCTTAATGCCATTTATTACATACCTCTCATGTATATATTCACTGTCTGATTGAATGATTGTACTAATTTGCCCATTTGTCTGAATAATATTATACACATTACCTCAACACTTATCTGGGCAACTAAGTGTGCACCCCCTTTTATTTATATATATATATATATATATATATATATATATATATATATATATATATATATATATATATATATATATATATGTATATGTATGTACAGTATGTATGTATATATATATATGTGACAGATAGGCAGATTTTAATTTGTGTTGCTACTCAGACAAAGGGAGGTTTTGATGCTGGAAATGTAGTCCTCCAGTTGAGAATGCATTACTCAGAACACTGTAATAGAAAAGGTTTATTATTACCCATTTCCACTCATGACATCAATAAAATGGCTTACTTCAGTGTCCAGTGGTTTCTGGTGTCCTTTGTCAGATCGATGAAACATTATTAATAATTTTAAAACTCACATAAATATTTTTTTCCTTTGCCGCTGGCATAGAGGTCTGGGCACCTTTAACTGCAGCTTAACAGTGTGTTGTGGGTTCGATTTGTCGTGACAAATCATGACAACAAACACAATATTTTTGGACCAAACAAATAATTACAAAGAAGAAAAACACCCAAAAAAGTGTTTAGCCGTTTCTTAGCCTTCTTTCTAATTATTTGTTCAGCCTGAAAAAAGTAAAATTTACAAAATTTACAAAATTGCGGAAATTGCGGAAATTGGTAATTGCAAAATTGCAAATTACCATTTCCGCAATTTCAATTTCCGCAATTTCTACAATTACCATTTCTTACTCTTTTTTTTTTTTTTTCATGAAAAAGGTCATAGCTGGGTAATCTATTTTCAGGCAAATTGTGTTTATTGTATTTTATTTTACTCAGCCATAACAATTTATTTTCTGTTAACCAACTTGCTGGCTGGCAGGCAGGCAGACAGCTACTCATAGACAGGCAGACAGACAGACAGCTACTCATGGAGAATTGGACAGGCAGGCAGTCAGACAGCTACTCATAGACAGGCAGACAGACAGCTACTCATTGAGAATTGGACAGGCAGGCAGACAGCTACTCATGGACAATTGGACAGGCAGGAAGGCAGACAGCTACTCATAGACAGACAGACAGCTACTCATGGACAATTGGACAGGCAGGAAGGCAGACAGCTACTCATAGACAGACAGACAGCTACTCATAGACAATTGGGCAGGCAGGCAGACAGCTACTCATAGACAGACAGACAGCTACTCATGGACAATTGGACAGGCAGGAAGGCAGACAGCTACTCATAGACAGGCAGACAGACAGCTACTCATGGACAATTAGGCAGGCAGGCAGACAGCTACTCATAGACAGGCAGACAGACAGCTACTCATGGACAATTAGGCAGGCAGGCAGACAGCTACTCAGACAGGCAGACAGACAGCTACTCATGGACAATTGGACAGGCAGGCAGGCAGACAGACAGCTACTCATAGACAGGCAGGCAGACAGCTACTCATAGACAGGCAGACAGTAAGACAGCTACTCATTGACAGACAGACAAATAACTACTCATGGACAGACAGACAGACAGACAGGCAGGCAGGCAGGCAGGCAAAGAGCTACTCATGTTATGTTATTATGTTATTATAACAGCTACTCATGTTATGTGCAATAATTTGTGCAGTTATGGAAACAGCTCTTTGTGTTTATGCAAGAAAATGTAACACATTTATTTATTTACATATTGTGTGCATGCACATTGTACTTTGATACATTTTGCGAAAATAAAGCAATTGAAAGAGAGAAGTTATCAAGTATCATTAATGTCGTAATTTTATCTACTGGCCCCTGGCCCCTTGCCATTTTTGTAATGTGGCCCACAGGTAAATCTATTTGAGTATCCCTGGGTTAGAGTATTAAAAGAAACACAAAGATGGCTATGTGAAATAATTGCATTTTATCCTGAACTAGCCTGACACGGGGAAGATTTTATCACTGCATTCACACTACAGGACAGAGTTCCAGGTGGTTCCCCCAGTTCTTGACCAAAGAACAGCACGAGCCATCAAGTCCAATCAGTCATAAACGCTTCTACTTAAACCCAGAGGTCTAGACCAAAGGCAGCTGGGAATTGCCTTCCCAGCAGTGCCAGTTTCAGGGATGTTATGGTAGTTAGAATATCATAATTATACTGAGTCTAATATAGCAACTCATAATGTAATAACAGTTCATAATGTGATAACCTAAATGTAGTAAAGGCCCATATAATGTAGGCTAATAAGGTCACAATGTAATACATCATGAGAGCATAACATAATAATGGATTTTTGCATAATGTAATCATGTAATAATGTGTTACATGTAGCCGCTCAATTCACAGTTAATAATGTAATTACGGGTCATATTGTTGAGAAAAGTTTTACATCGTATCAGTATCATGTCAGTATCACAGGCAGTATCATTACTGCCCGGAACTGGGCCTTGATGATCAGGCTTTCAACACTGGGTAGACCACACTTCTAAAGGACCTCAAGATTTGACACCTTGTCCTACCACACTTGATGAGCTTATAGGTTATTAGTTCATAATGAATCGTTATTGTTGAGTTAAAACTCATAAATGGAGCATGGATCTTCTACAAGACACCTCAGACAACTTCTACAGTCTCAACAACTACATCTCCCAGAGTGCATCAGCTGCTAGATGGCTGCTGGTGCTCATTTGCCTGATTGAACACCTGTTAAAGGCTGATGGTGGTGACACTCAAACAAATATCAAACAAGATGGCGGAATAAACAAACCTATAAAGGCTGATACAGACAGCCACAGACACACACGTCCTTGTGTTTATTAATATAAGCCTTTATAACCAACCAAAGGGTGAAATAATGCACGTGCGTGCATGCGTGAGTGCATGAGTGCTCTGTGTGTGTGTGTGTGTGTGTGTGTGTGTGGTGCACACAGCAGTTACATCAACAGTGGTGGACACAAATCACTCTGACTAACGGACCAATGACGGACGGACTAGTTGAACAGGTGACCGGATCCAGTGGGCGGGGCTTTGGATTTAAATAGGAGCGGCCATGTTTTTTCCCAGCATGCTGTTTGGTTTGGGATCCACTTCATGCTGTCTGTGAGCAGAGCTGTTTGTTCCAAGGTAAGAAGCGTTTTTTTGAGAAACACGGTTTTATCCTTGAGCACTGTTGTTGTTTAGACATTAAGATGATTTATAGGACTGTTTATTGTTTAAACAGAGTATTTATAAGACTGTTGTTTATTGTGACACTAAATGGACAACAATGTCAGCAATGTTTGTCCTTTTATAGGACTCGTTCTTTGGCCTTGGGCCTCGATCACACAAAAAAAACATTTGTCTTGTCTGTTTAATGGCCGCCCCAATGCATTTCCAATGGGAGGCACATGCTTTGACCAAACATTTGTGTTTGATTTTGGGGGGCAATCAAACACATGCAGGCAGAGCCCAGAACATATGCTTATGTGTGACTGAGGCCTTGGGCCTTGATCGCAACAAAAGCATTGTCTTGTCTGTGAAAATGGCTGATCTACAAGCTCACAATGCATTGTGAATGTGATGTGACACATTGTGAGCTTTTAGATCTGCTATTTTCAAAAGGTTTTTTTCTGTTCAAAATGACCAAGTATGCAGATTGTCCCATTTGAAATGTTTAAGTACATTTTGATGCCAAAACCTTTTAACTTTGACTCAAGTTATATAATGTAGATTTTGAAGTTTAGATTTTTTTTACCAATATCTTAAAGGGACAATTCACTTTAAAAAACTAACTTTTTGTCATTGTATTATCTACTCGGGTTTATGTGAACACTACAGACAGTTTTTAAGTTAAAATGCTAAAAAGCTAAAATGAATATTTAAATACTGAATCAAGCAACTTAAAAGCTGTCTGCAGTGTTCACATAAGCCTGAGTAGACGATAAAGTGAAATATTATATGAATTTTACAATGTATGAAATCTGGATAAAGAGTAATGTTGTTTTTATTTATGTCTTGCAGGTTAATCATGTGACCTTGGTGTCATGTGTGACCTTGGATGGGGTCATCAGGAGATGGCTGGTATTGATAATAGAGTGTCTACTCGGCTGAGCTGAAACGTATAACGGTGTCAACGAACGCTCCCTGAGATTACGAGGCGTACGGTGCTCGGGACGTATTGTGCCATACAACCTACGCGGCTCTATTAATACCGGCTATCTTCAACTGAGCGACGGAAGCCCCCCCATGGTATGTACCTGGATTACATGTGGCTGTAGTAGAAACAAGGGCAGTGTCACCATTACATGTCAAGTTGACCATTCATTGTCATACATATGATTTTACATATGTTTGGGTGAAAAACCTTACTGAGGTTTTTATGTGTTTTTAGTATTTCAATGTGTCCATGATTTCATGGACACTTCCTACCCAGACTACAATTCCCATAATGCTTTGGTGCACTGCTCCTTGTGCATAGGGGAGGGCTGTCTTACTGAGACAACATGTAGTCTAGGGAGGAAGTGAGCCCATTGTCCATGACATCATGGAGCCCATGGACACTTTTGAAATACTACATATATAAAAACGACGATTACCCACATAAAAAACCCAGGAAAGTGTTTCTTGTCTCCCAAACATCATTAAAATAAGCTCTGGTTGCAAAAGGGGTGAAGTCGCCGTTTAATGGGTTGAATCATTAAAGCTGCTATAAGCAATATGTCAAATGTAATTACTTTAAAAAAAAATGGTATTCAGACTGCCAGCAATGGGTAAAACAATATTGTCTCTGACACATCTTGGGGCCACAATCTGCATTCAAAGATGTTCCTAGCTTTGTCATTGGTCGATTTGCCTGTCTACTTCCTGATTGGTCAGTCATTTTGACCGGGTTCTTTTTTTTTCTCTGACCTATGACAAAGCTTCTAGGAATATCTTTGACTGCAGATTGTGGCCCCTAGATGTATCGCAGAGACTAAATCATGTGTGTTTTACTCATTGCTGAATGAAATAAAAATCATTAAAATTGACATTATTGCTTATAGGAGCTTTAATCACAATTTGTGACAATAATAAAGTAAGATATTGGTGACACAGCTTTCAGTGACTGTTATGACTTACAAAATGTCATCCTGTAGGCCGACAACTAAATAGATATATTTTTTTCTTGTCATTTCAGAACGTGAAGCTGACAAGGCGACGTCGGTATTGAAGGTACAGTGCTGTTGCCACTCCTGGGTGCTGTTGGCAGTGAAGGTTAGTAATGAACCTTTTGATTCCTGATGCTTGTGTAAGTGGGCTACATGCTACATGCTACCATACCATAGGTTGTCATTCGCACCGTGTATCGTTTCACGTAATCTGTGTATAATGCCACTCTACATCACATGCTGCAATGTGATTTATGTATTGTTTAACATCATTTACGGGTAAAGCTGTCGCGTCACGTCACATCACATTATGTATGTTCTGTTGTAGTCTTTCTGTGCTGTTTTCTGTGTCGAGTTATTAGAATTTCTATTTCCTTTCTCTTTTAATAAATAAAAGTATAAATATTTTTCTCCTTGCCCATTGCCTTAGTTCTTCACTAGTGGACTGTGTGTACAAAATGTGATTTGGCGTCATGCGACTTATTTCCGGTATCATTATGGTAGCATGTAGCCTGCTTAACACTGTTTACAGCCTTCTATGCTGTAGATCTGTCCAAACTAACAGGAAGAAAATTATGGCAGATTTTCTTCGTTGGTTAGTTTGTTTTGTTTAGTGCTGATATTGAAGGTAAGTGGGCGTAGTTTATTATCTTTTGATGTCGGGCAGAAACCTTGTATCTCCATAGTTCAACCTTTTGTAAATTAATTTCCTTACTTGGTCATGCTACAGTGTCACACACTAAAGTAGCAAATAGCTGATCTACAAGCTCACGATGCAAAGATCATCCATTATTGAATATAACCTATTAGTATCGAACATGCACGGTTTCTACCCCGACCTTTCATCTTCTCTTCTATTCTTTGCTTTAATAAAGTTATTGTTTTTTCTGGTCAGAGTTTTTAATCGCATTTTGCTTTATTTTTCATAAGTCATTTCTTTCTTTCCTATCTATCACTAGTTCTTCACTAGTGTATGTGGTGCGTGTGTCGGGTCGTGTCTCTCATACAGTTTCTAATCATTTGATTGGAGCTGTATCGTTTCACGTCATTTGCGTTGTGTCATTTGCTGGTAAAGCGCCATCACGTCAGTTCACATCAGATATGAACACAGGCCGGTATGTGATGTGCATTTATGTGATATTTTTATGTGATTATTTCACAAATTGCGGATAGCTCGTTGCACGCCATGCACTCTGTTCATTGCTCTTGTGTTCTAATGTCATCCTCAGTGTTGTATGTATGTTGTGTTCTCATGTTCATAGTGTTGCTGTATTGCTGACAAATACTGGGGTCCAAAGAATGCTTCTGCCATTGCATAATTTGCACCTCGTATAATTTGTCAATCGTCCACAAATGGCATAAATTGTAATGTATATTTAAATGTGGGCAATTCTTTTGAAAACATGTAGATTTTAAAATAGAAATGTGGGACAACTGGCTAGAAAGACTGGCCACAAACCTAAGGCCAACTGCTTGGGCGGAGACCAAGAATCTTTTTGTTTTGTTCATGTTCATAAAGCGCTCCAAGTGCTTTAAGTGAGAAGTCCAGCAGCAAACCTCTAGGTCATAAGAGCATTGTTTGTGCTATATTATCAGATCCAATTTGTGAGTATAAAGCTTCATCTAAGCCCACATCACATATGAACACAGGCCCGGTATGTGATGTGTGTTTATATGTCTCGTATCATTTCACATTGGTGAGTAAGGCTTCATCACGTCATCCCCACATCACATGATGAATTTAGGGTTAGGGCTAGGGTTAGGTATGTGATGTGGATTGATGTGATGTATGTCTTTTATAATGTGCGAGTGAAGCTTCATCGTGTCAGTTCACATCACATTATGTGGTGTGTATTGATGTGATTTATTTATGCTGCCATTTGCAGCTAAAACTTAATTCATGCCGGTCAGTAGGCGAGGCATTGACGATGGGCCTATGACCCAAAGGTTTTCTGCTGCACTTTTCACTTTTAGCACTTTGCAGCTCTTTATGAGCATGGAAAAATAAAATATTTTCTTAGTTTATGTCTGAGGAGTTTTCCTTAGTCTTCTTCTCGATTTCAATTGTAAGACATAATCATGGCTATCATTTATAGTCCATTATGATTCAAATTATTATGAATGTGATTGCTTTTGGACCTGTAAATTACAACAAAACAAACTAAGGCACTGGTGTGGTACTACTGGTTTACCAGAATGGGGTTCAACTCCCTGCGGTGCCCTCAATTTGTTGTATTTACATGGTTCATTTTCTGCTCATTGTTGCCTTTTCAGAGATGATAACCCCCAGGTTCTTTACTGCGTTTGTACTCTCTACATTTGGGTTACAAGTCTATTTAGGGACAAGCCCGAAGGTACTCTTGGTTTTCTCTTCTCCTTCCACCAAAAATGGCAGTCCACGGTCACACTCGGCAGTCAGTTGGGGGTTGGGGGTCCATATTAGAAGTCCATGGAACTTTTTTTCAAATCCTCGTTTTTCAGTATGCCGTTTTTCATTTTGGAGGATTTGAAAAAATAGACTAATCATTCCAAGATCATGGACTATAGCCCATGGTCTCGGAATGATTTTCGTTCCATAGTGAGGCGGCATAGCTAACCTATCGTTCATTTTATGACGTAAGCGCCAAATTTGGCAGAAGTTTTGACAGATATATTGGTAACGAAACTGGATATTGGGCCATCCCAAATTCTTATTCTGGTGGGTGTGGCAGCCATTTTTCAAAATGGCCGCCAGCGGTTTTGTCAAATCTTCCTAAACGTCCCTCTAGCAGCTACAATATTTGCTGTAGAAGACTGAAATGTTGCATGAAGGTCATGTGCTTTCAGACCAATTGGCTAAAAGGGGTGGGGGAGATGCAATGGGAGTGGCCTATCATAAAATGTGCATAACTTCGAAGTAGACATACAAATTTTGTTTTCATTATTACATTGTTTTTCAAAAATGATGAAAAACGGCGCGCTATAGTATGCCGTACAATATAGGCTATAGCCCATGGTCCAAAATGATGAGAAACGAGGATAACTTTTTTTTCCAAAATTTCAAAAAACATGGGCTATAACCCATCGTTTTTGTAATTTCCTCATTTTTTTCAAATTTTCAAAAATGATGAAAAACGGCGCGCTATAGTATGCCGTACGATATGGGCTATAGCCCATGGTCCAAAATGATGAGAAACGAGGATAACTTTTTTTTCCAAAATTTCAAAAAACATGGGC
Organism: Protomyctophum bolini; assembly: GCF_963924005.1. NCBI lineage: Eukaryota > Metazoa > Chordata > Actinopteri > Myctophiformes > Myctophidae > Protomyctophum > Protomyctophum bolini. Next base: position 29,825,106 of record NC_137864.1, read on the forward strand.
TATAACCCATCGTTTTTGTCATTTCGTCATTTTTTTCAAATCTTCAAAAATTATGAAAAACGGCGCGCTATAGTATGCCGTACGATATGGGCTATAGCCCACGGTCCAAAATGATGAGAAACGAGGCTAACTTTTTTTTTCAAATTTTCAAAAAACATGGGCTATAACCCATCGTTTTTGTCATTTCGTAATTTTTTTCAAATCTTCAAAAATGATGAAAAACGGCGCGCTATAGTATGCCGTACGATATGGGCTATAGCCCACGGTCCAAAATGATGAGAAACGAGGCTAACTTTATTTTTCAAAATTTCAAAAAACATGGGCTATAACCCATCGTTTTTGTCATTTCGTCATTTTTTTCAAATCCTCAAAAATGATGAAAAACGGCGCGCTATAGTATGCCGTACGATATGGGCTATAGCCCACGGTCCAAAATGATGAGAAACGAGGCTAACTTTTTTTTCCAAAATTTCAAAAAACATGGGCTATAACCCATCGTTTTTGTCATTTCGTCATTTTTTTCAAATCCTCAAAAATGATGAAAAACTGCGCGCTATAGTATGCCGTACGATATGGGCTATAGCCCACGGTCCAAAATGATGAGAAACGAAGCTAACTTTTTTTTCAAATTTTCAAAAAACATGGGATATAACCCATCGTTTTTGTCATTTCGTCATTTTTTTCAAATCCTCAAAAATGATGAAAAACTGCGCGCTATAGTATGCCGTACGATATGGGCTATAGCCCACGGTCCAAAATGATGAGAAACGAGGCTAACTTTTTTTTTCAAAATTTCAAAAAACATGGGCTATAACCCATCGTTTTTGTCATTTCGTCATTTTTTTCAAATCCTCAAAAATGATGAAAAACGGCGCGCTATAGTATGCCGTACGATATGGGCTATAGCCCACGGTCCAAAATGATGAGAAACGAGGCTAACTTTTTTTTCCAAAATTTCAAAAAACATGGGCTATAACCCATCGTTTTTGTCATTTCGTCATTATTTTCAAATCCTCAAAAATGATGAAAAACTGCGCGCTATAGTATGCCGTACGATATGGGCTATAGCCCACGGTCCAAAATGATGAGAAACGAGGCTAACTTTTTTTTTCAAAATTTCAAAAAACATGGGCTATAACCCATCGTTTTTGTCATTTCGTCATTTTTTTCAAATCCTCAAAAATGATGAAAAACGGCGCGCTATAGTATGCCGTACGATATGGGCTATAGCCCACGGTCCAAAATGATGAGAAACGAAGCTAACTTTTTTTTCAAAATTTCAAAAAACATGGGCTATAACCCATCGTTTTTGTCATTTCGTCATTTTTTTCAAATCCTCAAAAATGATGAAAAACTGCGCGCTATAGTATGCCGTACGATATGGGCTATAGCCCACGGTCCAAAATGATGAGAAACGAGGCTAACTTTTTTTTTCAAAATTTCAAAAAACATGGGCTATAACCCATCGTTTTTGTCATTTCGTAATTTTTTTCAAATCCTCAAAAATGATGAAAAACAGCGAGCTATAGTATGCCGTACGATATGGGCTATAGCCCACGGTCCAAAATGATGAGAAATGAGGCTAACTTTTTTTCTCCAAAATTTCAAAAAACATGGGCTATAACCCATCGTTTTTGTCATTTCGTCATTTTTTTCAAATCCTCAAAAATGATGAAAAACGGCGCGCTATAGTATGCCGTACGATATGGGCTATAGCCCACGGTCCAAAATGATGAGAAATGAGGCTAACTTTTTTTCTCCAAAATTTCAAAAAACATGGGCTATAACCCATCGTTTTTGTCATTTCGTCATTTTTTTCAAATCCTCAAAAATGATGAAAAACGGCGCGCTATAGTATGCCGTACGATATGGGCTATAGCCCACGGCCCACAAAATATATTTTAAGGACACAGACACACACGCACTAGGCTACTCCATAAACACAGCTACCACCCAAAGCACACTTTTGCAGGAATCATCAAATCACAAATCATTCGGTTTTTTCAGGATTTCATCCAATAGAGAACACTTCCCTCTAACACCCGCATTAATTTCTAGTTGCAAAAAATAGATTTCAACCTTACTACTACTTTGTACTACTAGCACTGACAATTAAAAAAGATGTTAAAAAAATAAAAAAATAAAGTTTGATGAAAAATTTATAATAATTATATAATAAATTAATAATTTACATTTGGGGGATATCTTTCACAATAATGAATAAAACATGTTCTAGACATTCTAATGATCACAAAAAAACATATGTTACAATTATTTTACCTACTTTTATTAGGGTAAAGGTCAAAAGTTTTAGGTTAAAAAATGTTCAAAATTGCACAGAGTCCAAACATTTTTTATTTGTGTGAATTTCAGCCTCTGTGGGGGGTATTCATATGCAAATATCATGACTAATGGCATTGAATTGGCATTGCAATGAACATCACTGATGACATTTAGGTGAAAAAAGAACAGAAAAAAATAATAATAATTTAGTAATTAATTAAAATAAATTTGTTGCTAAAAAGCAACCCTGGGTGCTAGAGGGTTAATCAGGCCACACACACACACACACTCTTCACAGTCCTCAGAAGGAGAGGTTTTACAGCAAGAGATTTTTACGTACAATCAGGAGCAATGCCCTGGCCTCTCTCTCTCCCACCCAGTCACTCTCCACAAACACTCTGCCTCCTACCCCTAACCCTCTCACCCCCCAATTCTAACCCTAAACTCAATCCTAGCTTTCCTCCCCAGCCACCTCAGAGCATGCACCCGGATCAGAGGCCCCTCCCTAGCGCAGGGACAGGGACGGACCTGGACGGGGCCACACATTACCCTCTCCTCTATGTCTTCCCTCCTCCAACTCTTCTTCTCCCACCACCCAGGCCATAGGCTCCTCTACCATGACAACACTACTCCCATTCATAACCACATTTTCACATACACTCCAACCACTTCACCACAAGTTTAAACAGAATTTCACCACTAGGCCTACACAACAATCCTACCCCCCATTACAAACACATCAGGTAATTTCTGCACTCAGAAGGAATAGGAACCCATGTGAGACCTCCTTGTGCATTCCAAATGTTCCACTTTACCTCCCAAGCCCCCACAGCCAGATACACTTTATATTGCTGTGATCATGTTTTGCCCAATCATTACACCTTTGGCTTATTTGAGTCTTCGCGTCTCGTCCTCTTTAGACAGTCCTTGGGTGCAACTTGACATTCATCCAAACAGAAAAGTCCTATATTTATTAATATTAAATGATGTAAGTGTGTAGTTTGTGTAGGCCTACCACCTTTTGCACATAATGCAGGAGGCAGAAGGAGGTTTCTTTACTGATAACGAGTGCTTCCAAACTCAGACACTTCAAATAAATAATCATCTTGCTGGCAAGATATGGCAGCCTTTTATCCAAGGAGCTTTACATAGATTGTGCATTACATTCACCCATTCACACACACATTCATTCATACACTGATTGCGGCGGAAGCCATGCAAGGCACCAACCAGCACATCGGGAGCCATTTGGGGTTCAGTGTCTTTGCCCAAGGACACTTTGACATGTTAGACAGGAGGAGGAGCCGGGATTCGAACCGCCGACCCAGGGATCATCATTGGACGACCTGCTCTACCTCCTGAGCCACAGCCACTCAGGAGGTAGAGCTTTGAGACCCACTGCTGTAGCCAGAGTGTTTCCAGGGAGACAACATGTTTTCATTTATTTTTAATAATCATTTTTAGATTTTTTTTTTGTCTCTTCCATCCTCCTCCTGGAGGATCGAGGTTCTTTTTCAAAACAATTATTCAAAATAAATGAAAAAAGCAATAAAAAAATGCACGGCTCCCTCACGTATTATAGATAATAATATCTGAATATCTGAATTATATAATATTATTTGAATAATATCACCAGAAAAAGGTACAGGTGGCCATGAGTAGACGATAAAATGACCAAAAGTAAAATATCTCTTTAAGTAAAACGATCAATTCTGCAATGTAGAAATAAAAGTCCGGAATTCATGTTTCCTTCTATGCATGAGGAGTCTAAGTTGCTCCTTTACACCTGACAGGGGGGAGTTTCCCTGGTTGGACATAGATCTACAAGCTCTACAAGAACTTGTAGCTCTGCTATTTTTGAAAAATTGTGAAAATGCGCCTCAAATCTTTGATTGAATATATATTATTACAGAGTGAACATTTTAACTCTGTCTGTCTGTCTGTTGTGTGTGCGTGCTTGCGTGTGCGCGCGCGCATGCGTGCAGCTTGTAAATCCACACAGCTGTTATCCATTCACTCCGACGGACCAATGACCGACGGTCTAGAACCGGATACAGGAGGCGGGGCTTATGCTTTAAAATGGAGGCGCACACGGTGCATAGTGTGTTTGGGGCGTTGCTGCTGGAAGGTAAGATTTGTTTGTTAACCGCATGGTTGTTAGCCAACATTAACTCTGTTATTGTTTAAAGTGTTAGTGTTGTTAGAAGGACTGTTGGTTGTTTATTGTGACTCTAAAAGGACAACAATATGAGGAATGTTTTGGTACTTTTTGAGACACAAACAAATAAACAAACAGGTGGAAAGTAAATAATTACATCTACTGAAGTGCTGTGGACAATAGGCTATATTGTACTTTTATATTCTATTATTTGGACACTTTACTAGTTATTTTGTAGATTTGGATTGTTAAATATATATCCTTTTGGCTACATTGCAATTTACCACTGGGCTACAACCACATTTTGGCCATTTGGAAGTAGCTGATCTACAATCTCACAATGCATTGTGATGCAATGCATTGTGAAATTGTAGATCAGCTAATTGTAGATTTGTAGCTATTTTTCAGATTTTTTTCCCCCTTTCAAACATTTGAAATGGGACATTTCTGCACAATGAGCTACATTTGGTAATTTTTTAAGTGCATTTTGATGCCATACCCTTTTACTTTAGTACATAATGGTAACCAGTTGTAACTGGCTCAGACACATTCATAAGATTAAACTAAATGTCTCTCTGTTGATGGAAAACTCAAATGTATCAGATCTACAAGCCCATTTCTACCACACAGAGCAACTTGATTTAAACTTTAAAGGGCCACTTCACCCCTTTTGCAACCAGACCTTCTTTGAATGATTTTTGAGACACACTTTCCTGGGGTTTTTATGTGTTTTTAAGATATTTTAGTATTTCAAAGTGTCCATGGAATCCATGATGTCATGGACACCGGGCTCACTTCCTTCCTGAACTACTATTCCCACAATGCTTTGGTCCACTGCTCCTCCTTGTGGATAGGGGGAGGGCTGTCTTACTTAGACAAAATGTAGTCCAGGAAGGAAGTGAGCCCCAGTGTCCATGACATCATGGACTCTTTGAAATACTGAAATATCTAAACTCCAGGAAAGTTTTTTTCTTTTTTTGGTCAAACATCATTCAAATAAGATCTGGATGCAAAAGAGAAAAGCAAGAATTTCCTAAAGATGTATTTTCTACAATGTATAAAATCTGGATAAAGAGTAATGTTGGCGTATGTTTGTGTCTTACAGGTTGATCATGTGACCTTGGTGTCATGCGTTGACCTTGGCTGCAGTCTTCAGGAGATGGCTGGTATTGATAATAGAGTGTCTACTCGGGTGAGCTGAAACGAATAACGGTGTCAACGAACGCTCCCTGAGATTACGAGGCGTACGGTGCTCGGGACGTATTGTGCCATACAACCTACGCGGCTCTATTAATACCGGCCATCTTCAACCGAGCGACGGAAGGCCCAACACGGTACGTAACTGGATTACATGTGGCTGTAGTAGAAACTAGGGCTGTGTCATTACATTACAACATGTTAAGTTGACCATTCATTGTCATACAAAGGACTGCGATTAACAATTGTGTTTGCTGTTGAACACGAAGTTTCCTTTTTAGCTTTTAGGCGTCATAAAAGAAATGGTTGCACAAGGCACATTATAGCCCTAGAATGTGTGTGACACAGCCTTGTCAGTGACTGTTATGACTTCCAAAATGTCATCCTGTAGGCCGACAACTAATTTTCTTTTCCCCTGCCATTTCAGAAAGTGAAGCTGACTGCTGGGTGAACTCTATGCTGTTGCCACTGCTGGGTGAACTCTATGCTGTTGCCACTGCTGGCTGCTGTTATCAGTGAAGGTTAGTTAACCGTCTGATTCCTGCTGCTTGTTTAAGTGGGTTACATGCTACCATACCGTAGGTTGTCTTTTGTGACATGTATAGTTTCACTTAATTTGTGTGTGTATAATGCCAGTCCACATCACCGTTATATGATGTTTGTGGAGGCATGTGATTTATTTATCGTTTAACATAATTTACGGGTAAAGTCTGTCCACATCCACATCACATATGTAAGATCTCCTTTCTCTTCTATTCTTTGGATTTAATAAAGTTATTTATTTTTTCTTGTCATAGTTTTTAATCGCATTTTGCTTTATTATATTTAAGTAATGTCTTTCTTCTTGCCTATCTATTGCCCTAGTTCTTCACTAGTGTTTTATGTGATGTGGAGGTGTGTGCTTTATGTCTTGTGTCATTATGGTAGCATGTAGCCCCTTAACACTGTCTTTACAGCTTACTATGCTGTAGGTCTGAACTAACAAGAGGAAGCAAATGATGGCCGCTGTGTCATTTGTTTCCTTGGTTGGTGTGTTTTGTTTAGTGCTGATATTGAAGGTAAGTGAGCGTAGTTTATTATCCTTGACTGTTGGGCAGAAACCTTGTATCTCCATAGTTCAACCTTTTTAGTAAATTAATTTCCTTACTTGGTCATGCTACAGTGTCACACACAAGTAGCAAATGGCCAATCTCACGAGGCAAAGATAATCCATTTTTGAATATTTAACATGTAGTATTCTGTTTTTCTAATGTATCGAACCAGTGAAGTATCAGCAAGAGCTTGTGACTAAATAATAACATTGGAACACAGATTATTATTATATTAATAATATGGATCAGTTGTTTTTGGTCCAGAAAAGTAACCGTTTTGGACGTACAAGGTTTCTACCCAACCTTCATCTTTTCTCTCTTCTTCTTTGCTTTAATAAAGTTATTTATTTTTGTGGTCTCAGAGTTTTTAATCGCATTTTGCTTTAATTTTTATTGTAATTTCTTATTTCTTTCTTTCCCATCTATGACACTAGTTTTTCACTAGTGTATGTGTGACTCGGGTCATGTCTCGCGTACAGTTTCTCATTTGGAGCTGTTTCATGTAATTTACCAGTAAAGCGTCATCACGTCAGTTCACATCAGATATGAACACAGGCCGATATGTGATGTGCATTTATGTGGTTTTTTAAAAGGTGATTTTTCACAGCAATTGCGGATAGCTCGTCATTCACGCCATTCTAATTGTGTTTATTGCTGTTGTATGTTGTGTACTAATGTTCATAGTGTTGCTGACAAATACTGGGGCGCATAGAATGCTGCTACCTCGTATAATTTATGTCAATCGTCCACACATGGCATAAATTGTACAGTCTTGCCCCATGTTTCCTACATGGGACAACTAGATCGAAAAATACTTGCACCACGAAAACCTAAATGCCAACTGCTTGGGCAGAGACCAAGAAAATCTATTTTGTTCATGTTCATAAAGCGCTCCAAGTGCTTAGAGTGAAAAGTGCAGCAGCAAACATCTAGGTCATAAGACCATTGTCGGTCTATATTATCAGATCTAATTTGTGAGTAAAGCTTCATTACGTAAGCCCACATCACCTATGAACACAGGCCCGGTATGTGATGTGTGTTTATGTCTTGTCTCATTTCACATTTGTGAGTAAGGCTTCATCATGTCATCCCACATCACATAATGAACTTAGGGTTAGGGTAGGGCTAGGTATGTGATGTTGGTTGATGTGATGTATGTCTTATAATGTGCAAGCTTCATCGCGTCAGTTAACATCACATTATGTGGTGTGTATTGATGTGATTTATTTATGCTGCCATTTGCAGCTAAAACTTCATCCAGGCATTGACGATGGGCCTATGACTCAAACGTTTTCTGCTGCACTTTTCACTTTTAGCACTTGGCAGCACTTTATGAGCATGAAAAAATAAGATTCTTAGTTTATGTCTGAGGAGTTTTCCTTAAGGTATTTGTGGAGTGAGTCTTCCGGTTTTCAATTGTATAATGACATAATCATGGATATCATTTATAGTCATGATTCAAATTGAGTGTGTAGGCTCTCTCTTTTTTTTTTAATTATCTGGCCGCAAGAGTACGGTACGTTTAAAACGTATTTTCCAAAATTGCAACTAATGACTGATTTGGACCTGTAAATTATATAAAACAAAAACTAAGGCACTGGTGTGGTACTCCTGGTTTACCAGAACGGGGTTCAACTCCCTGCGGTGCCCTCAATTTGTTGTATTTACATGGTTCATTTTCTGCTCATTGTGTTGCCTTTTCATAGATGATAACCCCCAGGTTCTTTACTGTGTTTGTACTCCCTACAGTTGGGTCACAAGTCCATAAAGGGACTCCTGGTCCCTTATTGTTGTTTTCTCCTTCCACCAAAAATGTTAGTTCTGGCTGAACTGTGCTGTCGGGTTTTCGTCAAACTTGGCAATATTGTAGCCCTCTACTTTTTGGGCTCAATTCCAATCATTTGAAAATGACTATTGGCCCTGATTTCCGATCACCCCATCCGATCGGGACAACCTAGAGGGCAATGCCAAACGGTGAGGTCGCAAAGCCCACAACCATTGGCCAATGGGTGGCGCTATAGCACTCAACTGAACATTCAAACTTTAAAACGGGCATAGCTCATGAACCGCTTGACCGTGAGCAATAAAACATTGATACCCGTGTGTAGGAATGGAGCTCCATACCCGTAAAAAAATCCTTAATAAAGTTATTGAGTACCCGTTATCAATAAGCTTTGGGCTTGTTTAGCATAGTGGCCCGGGGTCATGTTTTAATAATCAAGACGAGAGGTGGATCAATAGATGCCAACCAGCGCTGTCCGGGTAAACACAATTACGCTTTTAAAGTGGCGGAACATATATTAACCTGTTAACAGTTTATTTAAAGGTATATTCAGTGATTTCACTTGATTCAAATATCACTTATTTGTTTTGTTGTGATAATCCTCTATTAGTGTGCTGACCATATAAGGCGTTCCTCCCTGTCCCCAGTTAACCCCTGTGGGTCAAAAAACCTTAGTTTTCGATTTTGGCTCTCTATCCTGATTGGACGAAAGGCCTTATTGGGTCCCATCCAAAAACGAAACCTAAGGTTTTTTTGAGTGAAATCACTGAATATACCTTTAATATTTTATTCGTAAAAAGGTCAATTGCCCTAGTATAAGATACTGGTTCTGTTCAGATTTTATTGTCTCCTGTCTTTCCACAAAATAATATAAATTGCTCGTTAAGAACCCGGCTCGATAAGAACCCGGCTCGATAAGCCTGATCGTTATCGATAAACTCCATCCCTACCCATGTGTCTCCTCTTGCCTCACCTTCGTATTCTGACTTTTGTATCTCTCTCCTCCTGGGATCTTTGCTCAAAAATTAAGTAAAAGACTGTTTACTATACAAACTGTAGTCCTGTCCGAACCTGGAAGGACCACAGACACGGGTTTTAAATGTATAACAATCTTTATTAAAGTAAATACTCAGTGGGTTATAAAATGAGGCAAAACTGTAAACTACGACAAGACATTTCATACGTATATAGCAAAGCACTTAAACGCAATTAAACTCCCTTCACATAATAAAACCTTTCTCTATAAAATACTAGCCACCTCTATTACGTGTACACAATATACAACAGTGTTTGGTTGTGCAATTAACTGGCCCTGGCGGCGTGACCACGCCGAGGGGTTGGGTGGAGGGGTTCTCTTCTCACCCTTTTTACTCTGTCGGGTGACTTTTGTCATAGAGGTTTTTAATCTAGTCTTGACCGTGCAGAGTGTCACCCCCGAGGACAGATGCCGGGAGAAGGTGCCCGGGACTTAAACGCTCTGCCTCCTATTGTAACTTTTGATATTCGGGACTAAACATTTTTGTAAACTATGAACACACTGTTCTGTTAAGATTGTAGGGATCGATGAGTTCTTTGAGGCCGCAGTCACACCTATCAGACAAGCGTCTTATGGCTGTCTGATGAAAAGCATCAGACAAGACAGCTCCCAATGCATTTCTAATGGGAGTCACGTGGTTTCATCAGACAAACTTGTTTCATGGGGGGGGGGGGGGGCAAGACACAAGACAGAAAACATTTTGTAGGCGACAAACTGAAGAACAAGGCGGGACTTCAGACAAGACAAAAAGGGTTGGGTTTACCCGCCAACCAATAGGAGAGAAGGTCCGTTTGTTACGCTGCACTGGGCGGTCTTTTCACACTCTGTTGTTTTTTTTCTGCAGAGTGCAGACACGGAAGAGGAAAGAGCCTATGCACTTTCGTAACGAAAATTATTTTATTGTTAAGTAAAGTAGTTTGGTCTGTTCCAGTAAGCAATTCAACAGGAAAATATAATCCCTGCCCGTCGTGGCCGAACAGAAAATTAAAACAAACGTTATAATTCAAGGTGCATGCATTTTATCATTCACTCCTAACCTAGCTCTGGTCTATATAGCCTAATGCTTATATAATTCAGGTGTCGCGTCGACTCCGTTCAGATCTCTCGTTCCACCTCGTATCAGTTTGTTATTCCACCCGACCCATAATCAATAGTTATCCGTCTGACTGCACGGACCAACGATATAAAAGGACATCAGTGCTTTACACAGAGGATGCGACATTATAAATGAAGGCCTACTTCAAACCATTCCATATGATTTGGTTGTTAAAATAAAATAAAACTGTTAATATGAATGAACATGTTTTCAGTTCGCATGGGCAGTGCGCATTGGACTGGATATTATGAAAGAGTCGTAGCCATGACTTATATTTCTGAAAATGCTACTGCTCCCAAACAATCATTTTGGGCATGAAATGTTGAAGGATAAATGTAGATGTGATAATGATGTGCCGTGTTGGCTATGCCCAATGGGCCTACTGTACATTAGGCCTACTTCAGATTATGGTTCAAATATGATTCCCCCCCTTTTTTTTCTCTCATTTTTTTAATAACATTAACATCGAGGTGTCCACTGGCAATGCCAAAGCAGTGGCATGCACTCTTCAATCTGTCGTCTCCTCTCCTGAAGTAACGCTGAACGGTCGGACTGCAGATAGGAGAGAGCCGTGCGCCCAGGCGCAACTATAGGCTCCAACTTGGAGACGCATGTCATCTCTTATCCTATATTTCGCCTATAGCCTGCATCGACGTCTGCGTCATGGCTAACAGCCTGAAATGCAGCAAGTCGTGTGTTGTGGTAAAATGGATGTGCTTTATTAAAAATAATGGAGTCGTTGCTAACAGAAAATATTCATTTTCCACAATGATGCCATGCTTAGTCTGCGTACCTGGAGGCTATATACATACACACGGAATCAGTGCCAGACTTGGCACCTACTGTGGTAGTGGTACTGATAAAGTGGAGACGCAACACGTTGACACAACCAACAAGCTACTAGCTACTGTGTCCCGCAGCTAACAGCGTAAGGACAACAACGGGCAACACGTGGATCTGTTTCCGCATGTCCTCGCACCGCCCACGCACCGCCCAGATTCCGCAAAGCATTGTGGTCAATTGATGCGACAAACGACAAGACAGATGAAACCATAAAACATTGATAAGACGCTTGTCTGATAGGTGTGACTGGCGCCTGAGATATTGTGGTGCCCGACCATTGAGAGCTTTATAGGTGAGGATTTTGACCTCTATTCTGTATTTAACCGGGAGCCAGTGTAGAGAGGCCAGTGATGGTTCTGATCACATGGTTCTCTGACCCCTATAGTATAGGGGTTCCTCGTTACTACAGAGGAGTTCCAAATCTTTGCTTGCAACTTTTTTCATTTAATATTCATTCATTCGTTCATATCGTTAATGTAATAATTAAATCCAATTTTCATTTATGTATTTACTACATTAATTACATTAACCCTAGAATCACTATTCTGAGGGGAACATGAGCAAAAAATCTGATCTACAAGCTCATGTGTTAAGAGGATTTGAAAAAGAAAATGATGCCCCCTTTCATGACTATGCCAGTCCCAGGAAATGAATCCCAATGCATTTTTCCCATAGACATTTCAAAAAGTATTTAAAGACATTTTAAGCGTTGTACGAAGCCGAGTCGTGACAAATCATGACAACAAACACAATATTTTGGACCAAACGAAGAAGAAAAACAAAGTCTTGTATGTACCTGACGTTCTAATTTGTTTGGCCCAAAACATTGTGTTTATTGTCATGATTTGTCACAACAAGAGTTGGCTTTGTCTGCGGCGTAAACTTCTTTAAATAAATACTTTCTGAAAAGTCTAAGGAAAATGAACGGGGATTTATTTTCGGGGTCTCTCGAGGGGGCGGGACTGCGACGCTCTATCTATAGTATGCTGTGGTGCAACCCAACAGAGTTGCAGCACTTTTCAAGATTTTGGAGGATTTGAAAAAAAGATGAATCACGAAAAAAAAGGTATACTATAGTCCATGGTTTCGAACTGCATGACGTTTTTCATGATTTTGCAGGATTTGAGAACAAGATGAAAATAATGGACCTGTAAATTAAAACAAAACAAACTAAGGCACTGGTGTGGTACTCCTGGTTTACCAGAACGGGGTTCAAGTCCCTGCAGTGCTCTGCTCAATTTGTTGTATTTACATGGTTTATTTAAATTATACAAGACTAGTAAATGACCTTGACCAGTATAAATGACCTTGACCAGTATAAATTACCTTTACCAGTATGCGTTCTGTGACCATGGACTATAGCCTTTCGCTTTTCCACGATTTTCACCTTTTTTCAAATCCTCAACAATGATGAAGAATCGCGCAATATAGCGCGCCGCTAAATGACCTTGACCAATATCAATGACCTTGAGCAGTATAAATGACCTTCATAAGACTAGTAAATGACCTTGACCAGTATAAATGACCTTGACAAGTATAAATGACCTTGACCAGTATAAATGACCTTAACAAGTATATATGACCTTGACCAGTATAAATTACCTTCACCAGTAAAAATGACCTTGACCAGTATAAATGACCGTAACCAGTATGAATGACCTTGACCAGTATGCCCTCCGACACCATGGACTATAGCCTTTCGCTTTTCCGCGATTTTCACCTTTTTTTTAAATCCTCCGAAATGGTAAAAAACGACATACTATAGTATGCCCTCCGACACCATGGACTATAGCCTTTCGCTTTTCCGCGATTTTCACCTTTTTTTAAATCCTCCGAAATCGTGAAAAACGACATACTATATGCCCTCCGACACCATGGACTATAGAGTGTCGCAGTCCCTCCCCCTTTCAGAACGACGAGTGGCCCAGGAAATTAATTTTCCCATAGGCATTTCAAAACTTTTTCAAAGACCTTTTAAGCGTTGTACGAAGCCAACTCTTGTCGTGACAACATACACACAATATTTTGGACCAAACAAATAATTACAAAGAAGAAAAACAAACATACAAAAATAACAAAAAGTGTTGTAACCTGCCGTTTTGATCTACTTTCTAATTCTTTAATTGGCCTCGTTTTGTTTTTCATCATTTTGGACCATGTGCTATAGCTATAGGTTTCAAACGAGGATAACTTTTTCTTTTTCAAAATTTCAAAATTGATGAAAAACGGCGCGCTATAGTATGCCGTACTATTTGGGCTATAGCCCACGGTCCAAAATGATGAGAAACGAGGCTAACTTTTTTTTTCAAAATTTCAAAAAACATGGGCTATAACCCATCGTTTTTGTCATTTCGTCATTTTTTTCAAATCCTCAAAAATGATGAAAAACGGCGCGCTATAGTATGCCGTACGATATGGGCTATAGCCCATGGTCCAAAATGATGAGAAACGAGGCTAACTTTATTTTTCAAAATTTCAAAAAACATGGGCTATAACCCATCGTTTTTGTCATTTCGTCATTTTTTTCAAATCCTCAAAAATGATGAAAAACGGCGCGCTATAGTATGCCGTACGATATGGGCTATAGCCCACGGTCCAAAATGATGAGAAACGAGGCTAACTTTTTTTTTCAAAATTTCAAAAAACATGGGCTATAACCCATCGTTTTTGTCATTTCGTCATTTTTTTCAAATCTTCAAAAATGATGAAAAACGGCGCGCTATAGTATGCCGTACGATATGGGCTATAGCCCACGGTCCAAAATGATGAGAAACGAGGCTAACTTTATTTTTCAAAATTTCAAAAAACATGGGCTATAACCCATCATTTTTGTCATTTCGTCATTTTTTTCAAATCCTCAAAAATGATGAAAAACGGCGCGCTATAGTATGCCCTACGATATGGGCTATGGCCCACGGTCCAAAATGATGAGAAACGAGGCTAACTTTTTTTTTCAAAATTTCAAAAAACATGGGCTATAACCCATCGTTTTTGTCATTTCGTCATTTTTTTCAAATCTTCAAAAATGATGAAAAACGGCGCGCTATAGTATGCCGTACGATATGGGCTATAGCCCACGGTCCAAAATGATGAGAAACGAGGCTAACTTTATTTTTCAAAATTTCAAAAAACATGGGCTATAACCCATCATTTTTGTCATTTCGTCATTTTTTTCAAATCCTCAAAAATGATGAAAAACGGCGCGCTATAGTATGCCCTACGATATGGGCTATAGCCCACGGTCCAAAATGATGAGAAACGAGGCTAACTTTTTTTTTTCAAATTTAAAAAAAACATGGGCTATAACCCATCATTTTTGTCATTTCGTCATTTTTTTCAAATCCTCAAAAATGATGAAAAACGGCGCGCTATAGTATGCCGTACGATATGGGCTATGGCCCACGGTCCAAAATGATGAGAAACGAGGCTAACTTTTTTTTTCAAAATTTCAAAAAACATGGGCTATAACCCATCGTTTTTGTCATTTCGTCATTTTTTTCAAATCTTCAAAAATGATGAAAAACGGCGCGCTATAGTATGCCGTACGATATGGGCTATAGCCCACGGTCCAAAATGATGAGAAACGAGGCTAACTTTATTTTTCAAAATTTCAAAAAACATGGGATATAACCCATCATTTTTGTCATTTCGTCATTTTTTTCAAATCCTCAAAAATGATGAAAAACGGCGCGCTATAGTATGCCCTACGATATGGGCTATAGCCCACGGTCCAAAATGATGAGAAACGAGGCTAACTTTTTTTTTCAAATTTTAAAAAAACATGGGCTATAACCCATCATTTTTGTCATTTCGTCATTTTTTTCAAATCCTCAAAAATGATGAAAAACGGCGCGCTATAGTATGCCGTACGATATGGGCTATAGCCCACGGTCCAAAATGATGAGAAACGAGGCTAACTTTTTTTTTCAAATTTTAAAAAAACATGGGCTATAACCCATCATTTTTGTCATTTCGTCATTTTTTTCAAATCCTCAAAAATGATGAAAAACGGCGCGCTATAGTATGCCGTACGATATGGGCTATGGCCCACGGTCCAAAATGATGAGAAACGAGGCTAACTTTTTTTTTCAAAATTTCAAAAAACATGGGCTATAACCCATCGTTTTTGTCATTTCGTCATTTTTTTCAAATCCTCAAAAATGATGAAAAACGGCGCGCTATAGTATGCCGTACGATATGGGCTATAGCCCACGGTCCAAAATGATGAGAAACGAGGCTAACTTTTTTTTTCAAATTTTCAAAAAACATGGGCTATAACCCATCTTTTTTGTCATTTCGTAATTTTTTTCAAATCTTAAAAAATGATGAAAAACGGCGCGCTATAGTATGCCGTACGATATGGGCTATAGCCCACGGTCCAAAATGATGAGAAACGAGGCTAACTTTATTTTTCAAAATTTCAAAAAACATGGGCTATAACCCATCGTTTTTGTCATTTCGTCATTTTTTTCAAATCCTCAAAAATGATGAAAAACGGCGCGCTATAGTATGCCGTACGATATGGGCTATAGCCCACGGTCCAAAATGATGAGAAACGAGGCTAACTTTTTTTTTCAAATTTTCAAAAAACATGGGCTATAACCCATCGTTTTTGTCATTTCGTAATTTTTTTCAAATCTTAAAAAATGATGAAAAACGGCGCGCTATAGTATGCCGTACGATATGGGCTATAGCCCACGGTCCAAAATGATGAGAAACGAGGCTAACTTTATTTTTCAAAATTTCAAAAAAAATGGGCTATAACCCATCGTTTTTGTCATTTCGTCATTTTTTTCAAATCCTCAAAAATGATGAAAAACGGCGCGCTATAGTATGCCGTACGATATGGGCTATAGCCCACGGTCCAAAATGATGAGAAACGAGGCTAACTTTTTTTTTCAAATTTTCAAAAAACATGGGCTATAACCCATCGTTTTTGTCATTTCGTCATTTTTTCAAATCTTCAAAAATGATGAAAAACGGCGCGCTATAGTATGCCGTACGATATGGGCTATAGCCCACGGTCCAAAATGATGAGAAACGAGGCTAACTTTATTTTTCAAAATTTCAAAAAACATGGGCTATAACCCATCATTTTTGTCATTTCGTCATTTTTTTCAAATCCTCAAAAATGATGAAAAACGGCGCGCTATAGTATGCCCTACGATATGGGCTATAGCCCACGGTACAAAATGATGAGAAACGAGGCTAACTTTTTTTTTCAAATTTTCAAAAAACATGGGCTATAACCCATCGTTTTTGTCATTTCGTAATTTTTTTCAAATCTTCAAAAATGATGAAAAACGGCGCGCTATAGTATGCCGTACGATATGGGCTATAGCCCACGGTCCAAAATGATGAGAAACGAGGCTAACTTTTTTTTTCAAAATTTCAAAAAACATGGGCTATAACCCATCGTTTTTGTCATTTCGTCATTTTTTTCAAATCTTCAAAAATGATGAAAAACGGCGCGCTATAGTATGCCGTACGATATGGGCTATAGCCCACGGTCCAAAATGATAAGAAACGAGGCTAACTTTTTTTTTCAAATTTTCAAAAAACATGGGCTATAACCCATCGTTTTTGTCATTTCGTCATTTTTTTCAAATCTTCAAAAATGATGAAAAACGGCGCGCTATAGTATGCCGTACGATATGGGCTATAGCCCACGGTCCAAAATGATGAGAAACGAGGCTAACTTTTTTTTTCAAAATTTCTAAAAACATGGGCTATAACCCATCATTTTTGTCATTTCGTCATTTTTTTCAAATCCTCAAAAATGATGAAAAACGGCGCGCTATAGTATGCCCTACGATATGGGCTATAGCCCACGGTCCAAAATGATGAGAAACGAGGCTAACTTTTTTTTTCAAAATTTCAAAAAACATGGGCTATAACCCATCGTTTTTGTCATTTCGTAATTTTTTTCAAATCTTCAAAAATGATGAAAAACGGCGCGCTATAGTATGCCGTACGATATGGGCTATAGCCCACGGTCCAAAATGATGAGAAACGAGGCTAACTTTTTTTTTCAAATTTTCAAAAAACATGGGCTATAACCCATCGTTTTTGTCATTTCGTAATTTTTTTCAAATCTTCAAAAATGATGAAAAACGGCGCGCTATAGTATGCCCTACGATATGGGCTATAGCCCACGGTCCAAAATGATGAGAAACGAGGCTAACTTTTTTTTTCAAAATTTCAAAAAACATGGGCTATAACCCATCGTTTTTGTCATTTCGTAATTTTTTTCAAATCTTCAAAAATGATGAAAAACGGCGCGCTATAGTATGCCGTACGATATGGGCTATAGCCCACGGTCCAAAATGATGAGAAACGAGGCTAACTTTTTTTTTCAAAATTTCAAAAAACATGGGCTATAACCCATCATTTTTGTCATTTCGTCATTTTTTTCAAATCTTCAAAAATGATGAAAAACGGCGCGCTATAGTATGCCGTACGATATGGGCTATAGCCCACGGTCCAAAATGATGAGAAACGAGGCTAACTTTATTTTTCAAAATTTCAAAAAACATGGGCTATAACCCATCGTTTTTGTCATTTCGTCATTTTTTTCAAATCTTCAAAAATGATGAAAAACGGCGCGCTATAGTATGCCGTACGATATGGGCTATAGCCCACGGTCCAAAATGATGAGAAACGAGGCTAACTTTATTTTTCAAAATTTCAAAAAACATGGGCTATAACCCATCGTTTTTGTCATTTCGTAATTTTTTTCAAATCTTCAAAAATGATGAAAAACGGCGCGCTATAGTATGCCGTACGATATGGGCTATAGCCCACGGTCCAAAATGATGAGAAACGAGGCTAACTTTATTTTTCAAAATTTCAAAAAACATGGGCTATAACCCATCGTTTTTGTCATTTCGTCATTTTTTTCAAATCCTCAAAAATGATGAAAAACGGCGCGCTATAGTATGCCGTACGATATGGGCTATAGCCCACGGTCCAAAATGATGAGAAACGAGGCTAACTTTTTTTTTCAAAATTTCAAAAAACATGGGCTATAACCCATCGTTTTTGTCATTTCGTCATTTTTTTCAAATCCTCAAAAATGATGAAAAACGGCGCGCTATAGTATGCCGTACGATATGGGCTATAGCCCACGGTCCAAAATGATGAGAAACGAGGCTAACTTTTTTTTTCAAAATTTAAAAAAACATGGGCTATAACCCATCGTTTTTGTCATTTCGTCATTTTTTTTAAATCTTCAAAAATGATGAAAAACGGCGCGCTATAGTATGCCGTACGATATGGGCTATAGCCCACGGTCAAAAATGATGAGAAACGAGGCTAACTTTTTTTTTCAAAATTTCAAAAAACATGGGCTATAACCCATCGTTTTTGTCATTTCGTCATTTTTTTCAAATCTTCAAAAATGATGAAAAACGGTGCGCTATAGTATGCCGTACGATATGGGCTATAGCCCATGGTCCAAAATGATGAGAAACGAGGCTAACTTTTTTTTTCAAATTTTCAAAAAACATGGGCTATAACCCATCGTTTTTGTCATTTCGTCATTTTTTTCAAATCTTCAAAAATGATGAAAAACGGCGCGCTATAGTATGCCGTACGATATGGGCTATAGCCCACGGTCCAAAATGATGAGAAACGAGGCTAACTTTTTTTTTCAAATTTTCAAAAAACATGGGCTATAACCCATCGTTTTTGTCATTTCGTAATTTTTTTCAAATCTTCAAAAATGATGAAAAACGGCGCGCTATAGTATGCCGTACGATATGGGCTATAGCCCACGGTCCAAAATGATGAGAAACGAGGCTAACTTTTTTTTTCAAAATTTCAAAAAACATGGGCTATAACCCATCGTTTTTGTCATTTCGTCATTTTTTTCAAATCTTCAAAAATGATGAAAAACGGCGCGCTATAGTATGCCGTACGATATGGGCTATAGCCCACGGTCCAAAATGATAAGAAACGAGGCTAACTTTTTTTTTCAAATTTTCAAAAAACATGGGCTATAACCCATCGTTTTTGTCATTTCGTCATTTTTTTCAAATCTTCAAAAATGATGAAAAACGGCGCGCTATAGTATGCCGTACGATATGGGCTATAGCCCACGGTCCAAAATGATGAGAAACGAGGCTAACTTTTTTTTTCAAAATTTCTAAAAACATGGGCTATAACCCATCATTTTTGTCATTTCGTCATTTTTTTCAAATCCTCAAAAATGATGAAAAACGGCGCGCTATAGTATGCCCTACGATATGGGCTATAGCCCACGGTCCAAAATGATGAGAAACGAGGCTAACTTTTTTTTTCAAAATTTCAAAAAACATGGGCTATAACCCATCGTTTTTGTCATTTCGTAATTTTTTTCAAATCTTCAAAAATGATGAAAAACGGCGCGCTATAGTATGCCGTACGATATGGGCTATAGCCCACGGTCCAAAATGATGAGAAACGAGGCTAACTTTTTTTTTCAAATTTTCAAAAAACATGGGCTATAACCCATCGTTTTTGTCATTTCGTAATTTTTTTCAAATCTTCAAAAATGATGAAAAACGGCGCGCTATAGTATGCCCTACGATATGGGCTATAGCCCACGGTCCAAAATGATGAGAAACGAGGCTAACTTTTTTTTTCAAAATTTCAAAAAACATGGGCTATAACCCATCGTTTTTGTCATTTCGTAATTTTTTTCAAATCTTCAAAAATGATGAAAAACGGCGCGCTATAGTATGCCGTACGATATGGGCTATAGCCCACGGTCCAAAATGATGAGAAACGAGGCTAACTTTTTTTTTCAAAATTTCAAAAAACATGGGCTATAACCCATCATTTTTGTCATTTCGTCATTTTTTTCAAATCTTCAAAAATGATGAAAAACGGCGCGCTATAGTATGCCGTACGATATGGGCTATAGCCCACGGTCCAAAATGATGAGAAACGAGGCTAACTTTATTTTTCAAAATTTCAAAAAACATGGGCTATAACCCATCGTTTTTGTCATTTCGTCATTTTTTTCAAATCTTCAAAAATGATGAAAAACGGCGCGCTATAGTATGCCGTACGATATGGGCTATAGCCCACGGTCCAAAATGATGAGAAACGAGGCTAACTTTATTTTTCAAAATTTCAAAAAACATGGGCTATAACCCATCGTTTTTGTCATTTCGTAATTTTTTTCAAATCTTCAAAAATGATGAAAAACGGCGCGCTATAGTATGCCGTACGATATGGGCTATAGCCCACGGTCCAAAATGATGAGAAACGAGGCTAACTTTATTTTTCAAAATTTCAAAAAACATGGGCTATAACCCATCGTTTTTGTCATTTCGTCATTTTTTTCAAATCCTCAAAAATGATGAAAAACGGCGCGCTATAGTATGCCGTACGATATGGGCTATAGCCCACGGTCCAAAATGATGAGAAACGAGGCTAACTTTTTTTTTCAAAATTTCAAAAAACATGGGCTATAACCCATCGTTTTTGTCATTTCGTCATTTTTTTCAAATCCTCAAAAATGATGAAAAACGGCGCGCTATAGTATGCCGTACGATATGGGCTATAGCCCACGGTCCAAAATGATGAGAAACGAGGCTAACTTTTTTTTTCAAAATTTAAAAAAACATGGGCTATAACCCATCGTTTTTGTCATTTCGTCATTTTTTTCAAATCTTCAAAAATGATGAAAAACGGCGCGCTATAGTATGCCGTACGATATGGGCTATAGCCCACGGTCAAAAATGATGAGAAACGAGGCTAACTTTTTTTTTCAAAATTTCAAAAAACATGGGCTATAACCCATCGTTTTTGTCATTTCGTCATTTTTTTCAAATCTTCAAAAATGATGAAAAACGGTGCGCTATAGTATGCCGTACGATATGGGCTATAGCCCATGGTCCAAAATGATGAGAAACGAGGCTAACTTTTTTTTTCAAATTTTCAAAAAACATGGGCTATAACCCATCGTTTTTGTCATTTCGTCATTTTTTTCAAATCTTCAAAAATGATGAAAAACGGCGCGCTATAGTATGCCGTACGATATGGGCTATAGCCCACGGTCCAAAATGATGAGAAACGAGGCTAACTTTTTTTTTCAAATTTTCAAAAAACATGGGCTATAACCCATCGTTTTTGTCATTTCGTAATTTTTTTCAAATCTTAAAAAATTATGAAAAACGGCGAGCTATAGTATGCCGTACGATATGGGCTATAGCCCACGGTCCAAAATGATGAGAAACGAGGCTAACTTTATTTTTCAAAATTTCAAAAAACATGGGCTATAACCCATCGTTTTTGTCATTTCGTCATTTTTTTCAAATCTTCAAAAATGATGAAAAACGGCGCGCTATAGTATGCCGTACGATATGGGCTATAGCCCACGGTCCAAAATGATAAGAAACGAGGCTAACTTTATTTTTCAAAATTTCAAAAAACATGGGCTATAACCCATCATTTTTGTCATTTCGTCATTTTTTTCAAATCCTCAAAAATGATGAAAAACGGCGCGCTATAGTATGCCCTACGATATGGGCTATAGCCCACGGTCCAAAATGATGAGAAACGAGGCTAACTTTTTTTTCAAAATTTCAAAAAACATGGGCGATAACCCATCGTTTTTGTCATTTCGTCATTTTTTTCAAATCTTCAAAAATGATGAAAAACGGCGCGCTATAGTATGCCGTACGATATGGGCTATAGCCCACGGTCCAAAATGATGAGAAACAAGGCTAACTTTTTTTTTCAAATTTTCAAAAAACATGGGCTATAACCCATCATTTTTGTCATTTCGTCATTTTTTTCAAATCCTCAAAAATGATGAAAAACGGCGCGCTATAGTATGCCGTACGATATGGGTTATGGCCCACGGTCCAAAATGATGAGAAACGAGGCTAACTTTTTTTTTCAAAATTTCAAAAAACATGGGCTATAACCCATCGTTTTTGTCATTTCGTCATTTTTTTCAAATCCTCAAAAATTATGAAAAACTGCGCGCTATAGTATGCCGTACGATATGGGTTATAGCCCACGGTCCAAAATGATGAGAAACGAGGCTAACTTTTTTTTTCAAAATTTCAAAAAACATGGGCTATAACCCATCGTTTTTGTCATTTCGTCATTTTTTTCAAATCCTCAAAAATGATGAAAAACGGCGCGCTATAGTATGCCGTACGATATGGGCTATAGCCCACGGTCCAAAATGATGAGAAACGAGGCTAACCTTTTTTTCAAAATTTCAAAAAACATGGGCTATAACCCATCGTTTTTGTCATTTCGTCATTTTTTTCAAATCCTCAAAAATGATGAAAAACTGCGCGCTATAGTATGCCGTACGATATGGGCTATAGCCCACGGTCCAAAATGATGAGAAACGAGGCTAACTTTATTTTTCAAAATTTCAAAAAACATGGGCTATAACCCATCGTTTTTGTCATTTCGTCATTTTTTTCAAATCTTCAAAAATGATGAAAAACGGCGCGCTATAGTATGCCGTACGATATGGGCTATAGCCCACGGTCCAAAATGATAAGAAACGAGGCTAACTTTATTTTTCAAAATTTCAAAAAACATGGGCTATAACCCATCATTTTTGTCATTTCGTCATTTTTTTCAAATCCTCAAAAATGATGAAAAACGGCGCGCTATAGTATGCCCTACGATATGGGCTATAGCCCACGGTCCAAAATGATGAGAAACGAGGCTAACTTTTTTTTTCAAAATTTCAAAAAACATGGGCTATAACCCATCGTTTTTGTCATTTCGTCATTTTTTTCAAATCCTCAAAAATGATGAAAAACGGCGCGCTATAGTATGCCGTACGATATGGGCTATAGCCCACGGTCCAAAATGATGAGAAACGAGGCTAACTTTTTTTTTCAAAATTTAAAAAAACATGGGCTATAACCCATCGTTTTTGTCATTTCGTCATTTTTTTCAAATCTTCAAAAATGATGAAAAACGGCGCGCTATAGTATGCCGTACGATATGGGCTATAGCCCACGGTCAAAAATGATGAGAAACGAGGCTAACTTTTTTTTTCAAAATTTCAAAAAACATGGGCTATAACCCATCGTTTTTGTCATTTCGTCATTTTTTTCAAATCTTCAAAAATGATGAAAAACGGTGCGCTATAGTATGCCGTACGATATGGGCTATAGCCCATGGTCCAAAATGATGAGAAACGAGGCTAACTTTTTTTTTCAAATTTTCAAAAAACATGGGCTATAACCCATCGTTTTTGTCATTTCGTCATTTTTTTCAAATCTTCAAAAATGATGAAAAACGGCGCGCTATAGTATGCCGTACGATATGGGCTATAGCCCACGGTCCAAAATGATGAGAAACGAGGCTAACTTTTTTTTTCAAATTTTCAAAAAACATGGGCTATAACCCATCGTTTTTGTCATTTCGTAATTTTTTTCAAATCTTAAAAAATTATGAAAAACGGCGAGCTATAGTATGCCGTACGATATGGGCTATAGCCCACGGTCCAAAATGATGAGAAACGAGGCTAACTTTATTTTTCAAAATTTCAAAAAACATGGGCTATAACCCATCGTTTTTGTCATTTCGTCATTTTTTTCAAATCTTCAAAAATGATGAAAAACGGCGCGCTATAGTATGCCGTACGATATGGGCTATAGCCCACGGTCCAAAATGATAAGAAACGAGGCTAACTTTATTTTTCAAAATTTCAAAAAACATGGGCTATAACCCATCATTTTTGTCATTTCGTCATTTTTTTCAAATCCTCAAAAATGATGAAAAACGGCGCGCTATAGTATGCCCTACGATATGGGCTATAGCCCACGGTCCAAAATGATGAGAAACGAGGCTAACTTTTTTTTCAAAATTTCAAAAAACATGGGCGATAACCCATCGTTTTTGTCATTTCGTCATTTTTTTCAAATCTTCAAAAATGATGAAAAACGGCGCGCTATAGTATGCCGTACGATATGGGCTATAGCCCACGGTCCAAAATGATGAGAAACAAGGCTAACTTTTTTTTTCAAATTTTCAAAAAACATGGGCTATAACCCATCATTTTTGTCATTTCGTCATTTTTTTCAAATCCTCAAAAATGATGAAAAACGGCGCGCTATAGTATGCCGTACGATATGGGTTATGGCCCACGGTCCAAAATGATGAGAAACGAGGCTAACTTTTTTTTTCAAAATTTCAAAAAACATGGGCTATAACCCATCGTTTTTGTCATTTCGTCATTTTTTTCAAATCCTCAAAAATTATGAAAAACTGCGCGCTATAGTATGCCGTACGATATGGGTTATAGCCCACGGTCCAAAATGATGAGAAACGAGGCTAACTTTTTTTTTCAAAATTTCAAAAAACATGGGCTATAACCCATCGTTTTTGTCATTTCGTCATTTTTTTCAAATCCTCAAAAATGATGAAAAACGGCGCGCTATAGTATGCCGTACGATATGGGCTATAGCCCACGGTCCAAAATGATGAGAAACGAGGCTAACCTTTTTTTCAAAATTTCAAAAAACATGGGCTATAACCCATCGTTTTTGTCATTTCGTCATTTTTTTCAAATCCTCAAAAATGATGAAAAACTGCGCGCTATAGTATGCCGTACGATATGGGCTATAGCCCACGGTCCAAAATGATGAGAAACGAGGCTAACTTTATTTTTCAAAATTTCAAAAAACATGGGCTATAACCCATCGTTTTTGTCATTTCGTCATTTTTTTCAAATCTTCAAAAATGATGAAAAACGGCGCGCTATAGTATGCCGTACGATATGGGCTATAGCCCACGGTCCAAAATGATAAGAAACGAGGCTAACTTTATTTTTCAAAATTTCAAAAAACATGGGCTATAACCCATCATTTTTGTCATTTCGTCATTTTTTTCAAATCCTCAAAAATGATGAAAAACGGCGCGCTATAGTATGCCCTACGATATGGGCTATAGCCCACGGTCCAAAATGATGAGAAACGAGGCTAACTTTTTTTTTCAAAATTTCAAAAAACATGGGCGATAACCCATCGTTTTTGTCATTTCGTCATTTTTTTCAAATCTTCAAAAATGATGAAAAACGGCGCGCTATAGTATGCCGTACGATATGGGCTATAGCCCACGGTCCAAAATGATGAGAAACAAGGCTAACTTTTTTTTTCAAATTTTCAAAAAACATGGGCTATAACCCATCATTTTTGTCATTTCGTCATTTTTTTCAAATCCTCAAAAATGATGAAAAACGGCGCGCTATAGTATGCCGTACGATATGGGCTATGGCCCACGGTCCAAAATGATGAGAAACGAGGCTAACTTTTTTTTTCAAAATTTCAAAAAACATGGGCTATAACTATAGGTTACTTTAGTAACCCCAGTTATTTAAACGACTGAGCGAGGTGAATCGCCCTATGGGGAGTGCCATCTCTGGCATGAACACACAGAATTAAACCATATACTTCACGAACAATTTCATTGGTCGGGACTTCTACCCGCCCATGGCATGATCACCCCTCCCACCGGGGTGATAACGTTCCACTCATGCCACACGGGTCATTCCATGTTAACCAGATTGGCTTCTGCTTAGTTAAGTCAGAAGGGTAGTCTTTCGGGCGATTCACCTCGCTCAGTCGTTTAAATAACTGGGGTTACTAAAGTAACCTATAGTTATTTTAAACTCCTTCACTCAGTGAATCGCCCTATGGGGAAATATAAACTCCCGTATAGCTACCTACCAGTTGAACAAGTCCCAACCAACGTCACAGGCTTTTTACCCGTGACGGCCAACCCAGGAAGCGACGTCTAAAACGGCATGAGCCATTGCAGACGGCACCACATCCAAGTTATTCGGCGAAAGTCGAGGGGGGCGACCAGCTCGCCGCCGTACAAACATCCTGAATGGGGACACCCTTAGTGAGCGCCCAGGATGCAGACATATCCCTAGTAGAGTGAGCCCTCAAGCCCCCTGGGGGCTCCACTCCTCTCTCGGCATATGCCAAACGAATGGCTTCCACAATCCACTGTGAAAGTCTTACCTTCGTTATCGGTTTTCCCTTACTTTGGGAACCCCATGACACGAACAATTGATCCCCATTCCTGAAAGGAGCAGTTCTGTCCACATAGTGTCTCAGCGCTCTGACCGGGCATAGGCAATTCAACCTCCTCTCCTCCACAGAGGAGAAAGGTGGCGGGTGAAATGCCATCAGATTGACCGGGGCGCAGCCAGAGGGGAAATTCTTAGGCAAGAACGCGAGGCTCGGCCTAATAGACTCTAGAGTCGTTCCCGCTGAATCTCATGCAGCTCGGGTTGACCAAAAGCGCATGTATGTCGCTGGCTCGCTTCGCAGTCGTCAAAGCGACCAGCAGAGCAGTCTTTAGTGTGAGGAACTTCAAGTCCACTGTCCCCAGTGGCTCGAAGGGGCCCTGTGAAAGGGCGTCCAGTACCAGAGTCAGGTCCCATGATGGGACCAGAGATCTGGAAACTGGAAAGGCTCGCCTAACGCCCGCCATGAAACGACGGACTAGCAGGTTCTCACCTACTGTCTTGCCGTCTACCCCCATGTGGCACGCCGAAATGGCCGCCAGGTTGACCTTCACAGAGGATTGGCCTAGACCTCTGTCCAGGAATTCCTGCAAGAAGGTCAGAATGTGCCTCACCGAAGCCTGAAACGGGATAACCCGTACAGGTCTGGCCGCACACCAACGTTCGAACACGGTCCAGGCCGTGTTGTATCGTTGTCTAGTAGACGGGGCTCTCGCCCCTAGAATCATCGTGATGACGTTCGGGGGCAGGCCTTCGGCATCCAGGTTCAGCCCCTCACGGGCCAGACCCAGAGGTCCAGGTCCTGTGGACGTGGATGGAAGATATCCTGCCCCGCTTGGGTGAGCAGGTCCCTCCGCAGCGGGAGCTGCCAGGGCTGGTCGTACAGGAGTGGGACTATGTCCGACCTCCAAGACCCCCAAGCCGGGGCCACCAGTAGCATGCATAGGCCCTGAGTCCTCACCCTGGCCAGGGCGGGGGGGGATCAGGGGCAGAGGAGGGAATGCATAAAGCAGGCCCCTCGGCCAAGGGTGCGCCAACGCATCCATGCCCAGAGACGGGGACCCTGTCAGGGAGAAGAAGTACTGACACTTCGTGTTCTCTTCCGACGCGAACAGGTCCGCCACCGGCGTGCCGTATCTGGCCCATATCTGAGCTGCTACTTCCTTGTGCAGCGACCACTCGTGGTAGCGGAGTGGGCCTCTGGACAACAGGTCGGCTCCTGTGTTCAGGAGTCCTGGGACATGGCAGGCCGTGATCGACAGCAGATGCTCGTGGCACCATGTCAGTAGCCTGTGTGCCAACGTGTGCAGGCGCAGGGATTTGAGCCCTCCCTGCTTGTTGATATAGCACATTGTCGTGGTGTTGTCGGTTCGAACCAGAACGTGACACCCCTGGATAAACGGTTTGAAGTGCCGCAGGGCAAGGAAGACCGCCAGGAGCTCCAGATAGTTGATGTGTGCACGCCTCATGGCTCCGTGCCACACTCCTCTGGCCGTCCTGCCGTCGTGGGTGGCCCCCCACCCCGACATGCTGGCGTCCGTGGTGACGATCTTCCTGGTAAGGGTCTGTCCCAGGGGAACACCCTCCACCAGGACACCTCTGTTCGACCACCACTTCAGGGCGAGTACACAGCCTGCAGATACCATCACTCGCCGTGACAGGCACCTGGTGGACACACCTAGGGACCTTATCCATCTCTGGAAAGGTCTCATGTATAGCCTGCCCAGCCGTACTAGGGAGATGGCCAACGCCATGAGCCCGGCCATCCTTAGGCAGGTTCGGAAGGGGACCCTCTGTCCCGTCCTGAACAGCGCCACGCACTGTAGGAAAGCGTCCATCCTCGCTTGGCTCAGTCGAGCCGTGTAGGAGACTGAATCCAGTGCTATGCCTATGAAGTCTATCGACCTTGTGGGGACCAGAACACTCTTCTCGTGATTGATGGTGAACCCCAGGGAGGTCATGTGGAGCACCACTTGAGTGGTGTTCCGCATCGCCTCTCATGCAGAGTCCGCGCTTAATAGCCAATCGTCGATGTAGCTCGCTACGCGGAGACCCAGACGCCGCAGCGGGGCAATCGCTGCCTCGGTTTCTGCATTTCACAAAGACCCTGGGGCTCAGGGACATCCCAAAGGGGAGGACAGTGTACTCGTACACTCTCCCCTTGAAACCGAACCTCAGGAATTTCCTGTGAGGTGGGTAAATGGGAATATGAAAATAGGCGTCTTTCAGGTCTATCGACGTGAACCAGTCGTTTGGACGTATGGAACGTACGAGGGACTTGGCCGTCAGCATTTTGAAGTTTAAGGTCTTGAGGTACCGATTGAGAGCCCGTAGGTCCAGTATCGGACGTAGCCCCCCCCCTTTTTTCTTGACCAGGAAGTAGCGGGAGTAAAAACCGCTGCGACTCTGAGTCAATGGTACCTCTCTGACGGCCTTCTTCTCCAGCAGGGACTGAATGTCTGTCTGGAGCACTTCTGCCGCTTGCCCACGAGCTTCGGAGAAGAGGACTTCTGCGAAAGCAGGTGGTCTCATAGCAAACTGGAGCCTGTAGCCCTTCGCTATGGTGCGTAGGACCCAGGGGGATGCTCCGCACAGTTCCCACTGCGGTCGGCATCGAGCCAGAGGGTTCTCTGTGGCCATGGGAGCCTCCACTGTGGCAGTGGAGCTCCCTGGACGAGAGAAAAATTGGGCATGACCCGTCCGGCTCGTGACGAGTGTGCCCGTCGAAACGGGTGCACTCGGCACCGGAAATAGGTCCCGTCTCATTGTGTCGGGAAACCCAGGGGTTTCCCTCCACAGCGAGCTCATGCCCCCCCGATATTGTTGTTGTTTCTGTTTTTTTTGGGCAAAGCCTTCATTACAGAAACAGGACAGAGTTGATCTCCTGCTGGAGAATCTGACCCGCTTCGCCGTGTGCCTCGGAGTAGAGGGCTTCTCCGAATGCAGGGGGCCTCATAGCGAACCGGAGCCTGTAACCTCTCGCTATGGAGCGGAGAACCCAAGAAGACGCTCCGCACAGTTCCCACTGTGACGCGCAAGGGGGTTCTCCATTGCCAGGAGAGCGCGTGGTCGCACAGGGCCACGGGCCCGCACATGGCGGGAACCCGTGCCATGAGCCTCAACCTCTTGTGGGGCGGCTTGGGAGTGCAGTCCGAGACTACTACGCCCAGCGCAAGCCCTGAGGCGGGTTTGATGGGGGAAGACGTCAGGGTGCGTCTCCCCCGTGGAGGGCGGCGGCGCGGCTGCTGGAGGGCGGCGGCGTTGGTCAGCGGGGCATGGGGGACGTTTGTCCCTCACGTCCACGGAGGGAGCTCTTGGAGGAGCTCGTTGTCCGTCATCCACCTTGAAAACAGCCTATCTAGAATGCTAAGCAGCTAGGGTGGCATCGGCCATCCGACGAGGTTGCTACTCCCGACCTCGAAAAGGTTAGCTAAAAGCTAAACAAACCTAGCTTCACAATGTACATACCTGTAATGTTGAGGGAAGCAGTCGGTAGTCGAGGGTCGCTGGGGAACCACGTCGAGTGAGACTCGTGCCTTTGGCCGCTGCGTGAGGTAGTAGTAGTGGTAGTCGTCGGTGGAGGCCTAGGACTGCATCCGACATCCCGTTGTCGCAACCACCCGGCTCGAAGGAGCCTCGTTGGTGGGCTGACGAGATCCCGCTGGAGGGAGAGCAGCACCAAGAGCCAGCCGGCGAGGCCTGGCTGATGTCTTGGGTCTGGCTCCACAGTTCTGTTTACCAGTGTGGTGAAGAGCGTGTGGAGCTTGTTGTTGGCGGTCCGAGCCGCCTTCTTGGCAGGGGAGGAGCCCAGGAAGGACTCGTCATGGTGTCTCCGAGACGCGTCAAGGTTGAGGGGTCTGGAGAGAGAGGACGAGGCGGTGGGGGCTGGGTTCTTGTTAGTATCCATGCCAACTAGAGTGGAGTTTTCACAAACACTCAAGATAGCAGAGAAAACAAACCACCCGCAGGCTCTTGCTAGTTAGAGTGGAGTTTACACAGAGCACTCAAAAATAGCAGAGAAATTACTAGAACCTGGGTTACTTTCGTAACCTAGCAGGGAGAGTACTAGAACTAGAGTTACTTTCGTAACTACTAGGACCGTAGTCACTGTCTGCGTGTTGTCACGTAGGTTATTGTTTACACTAATAAGCCCAGTGGTGAGGCCTCGTCTTTTGGCGATGGCCTGGCAAATTGCGCTCCGTTTTTTTACCGCGGGAGCGTGTAAAAGGCCGGAGGCGGAGAGTAGCTTCGGCGGCGAGTCAACTAGAGCTGTTGTCACCCCTGCAGGCCATCTTGGGTGTTGGTGTAGCTTGAAGAAGGAACCCGCAGTCCAAGATATTGTAGAAGCACTTCTCTTTTAAGTTATAAGGTTGGAGCCCGTTTTTTCAGCGGGCTTAGGTACCTTCTTAGCCGGAGCGTAGTTGTGCCCATCCCCCTGGCTCCAGGTGCAGGCTGCTGCCTGTCCGGTGGCGGTGGATGTAGACTTAGGACGAGCCCCTGTATTGGGGCGCTGGGTCAGAGTGGAGAATGTGTTCTCAGATCAAAACCCGGGTCGTCCAAGTTGGCATCGCCGTGGGCGATGCGGACCTCAACCCGCTGAAGACGCCTCTGCTTCCGCCGGAAGGAAAGGGGAAGACAGCATGGACAGAAGCCAGGAGCAAGGATGGCCTGGCGAAGAAGTCCAGGCAAAGGCACAGCTTGTGTGGAGGTCATCTACAGCCAGAAGGTTGGAGCATGACCTGTGGAGACAGACCCTCTGTGGAGTAGCTGCTAAGCTACTAGCCTTGGTGCTAGTGGATGCTGGGTTCTTGTCAGTATCCATGTTAACTAGAGTGGAGTTTTCACAAACACTCAAGAT
Source organism: Protomyctophum bolini (assembly GCF_963924005.1). Classification (NCBI taxonomy): domain Eukaryota; kingdom Metazoa; phylum Chordata; class Actinopteri; order Myctophiformes; family Myctophidae; genus Protomyctophum; species Protomyctophum bolini. The sequence continues at coordinate 29,856,458 of NC_137864.1, forward strand.
AGCAGAGAAAACAAACCAACCACAGGCTCTTGCTAGTTAGAGTGGAGTTTACACAGAGCACTCAAAAATAGCAGAGAAATTACTAGAACCTGGGTTACTTTCGTAACCTAGCAGGGAAAGTACTACAACCAGAGTTACTTCAGTAACTACTAGGACCGTGGTCACTATCCGCGGGTCGTCACGTGGGTCAAGTGGGTTATTGTTTACACTAATAAGCCCAGTGGAGGGGCCTCGTCTTTCGGCGATGGCCTGGAAGATGCACTCCGGTTTTTACCGCGGGAGCGTGTAAAAGGCCGGAGGCGGAGAGTAACTTCGGCGGCGAGTAAACCAACGTCTTTCGGCGGCAAGTAAACAAAGCTGGGCCGCGTCGGTGATGTGTATTCAGCGGCGCGGAGCGTAGCGGCGAGTTAGCTCGCGTCTTTCGGCGTCAGGCTAACAAGGCAGGGCCGCGTCTAAGGCTCGTTGTGTAGGCGAGTGCAAGCTAGCAGACAGCCCGGTCTTACGGCGCGGGAGGAGGCTAACGTTGTGTAACAGCGAGGCTAAGTGGCGTCTCTCGGCGCTGCACCAGCGAGCTAAAGCTAGCCGAGGAGGGCCTCTAGCTAGAGCTAACGACCGGAGGAGGAAGCTGGCTAGCGGGCTAACAAACTCTACACTGCACAAGACCTTTGTTACGCTTCTCAGCGGCCGGTAAACACTTACGTGGTCTTTTGCAAGAGACGTGTCATCGTGAAGAGGGCTACCGGAGGGTTTGCAGAACACTGTGAATCTCTTGGTACAAGCCGATGGCCCGTCTTTGGTGAGATACGGTTTCAACAGGTAATAACAAACAGGTAGCGTGGCTTAACGTGCGTTCAGCAAGCAGAAGACAATCGGAATGACCCGTGTGGCATGAGTGGAACGTTATCACCCCGGTGGGAGGGGTGATCATGCCATGGGCGGGTAGAAGTCCCGACCAATGAAATTGTTCGTGAAGTATATGGTTTAATTCTGTGTGTTCATGCCAGAGATGGCACTCCCCATAGGGCGATTCACTGAGTGAAGGAGTTTAAAATAACCCATCGTTTTTGTCATTTCGTCATTTTTTTCAAATCCTCAAAAATTATGAAAAACTGCGCGCTATAGTATGCCGTACGATATGGGTTATAGCCCACGGTCCAAAATGATGAGAAACGAGGCTAACTTTTTTTTTCAAAATTTCAAAAAACATGGGCTATAACCCATCGTTTTTGTCATTTCGTAATTTTTTTCAAATCTTCAAAAATGATGAAAAACGGCGCGCTATAGTATGCCGTACGATATGGGCTATAGCCCACGGTCCAAAATGATGAGAAACGAGGCTAACTTTTTTTTTCAAAATTTCAAAAAACATGGGCTATAACCCATCATTTTTGTCATTTCGTCATTTTTTTCAAATCTTCAAAAATGATGAAAAACGGCGCGCTATAGTATGCCGTACGATATGGGCTATAGCCCACGGTCCAAAATGATGAGAAACGAGGCTAACTTTATTTTTCAAAATTTCAAAAAACATGGGCTATAACCCATCGTTTTTGTCATTTCGTCATTTTTTTCAAATCTTCAAAAATGATGAAAAACGGCGCGCTATAGTATGCCGTACGATATGGGCTATAGCCCATGGTCCAAAATGATGAGAAACGAGGCTAACTTTATTTTTCAAAATTTCAAAAAACATGGGCTATAACCCATCGTTTTTGTCATTTCGTCATTTTTTTCAAATCTTCAAAAATGATGAAAAACGGCGCGCTATAGTATGCCGTACGATATGGGCTATAGCCCACGGTCCAAAATGATGAGAAACGAGGCTAACTTTTTTTTTCAAAATTTCAAAAAACATGGGCTATAACCCATCGTTTTTGTCATTTCGTCATTTTTTTCAAATCTTCAAAAATGATGAAAAACGGCGCGCTATAGTATGCCGTACGATATGGGCTATAGCCCACGGTCCAAAATGATGAGAAACGAGGCTAACTTTTTTTTTCAAATTTTCAAAAAACATGGGCTATAACCCATCGTTTTTGTCATTTCGTAATTTTTTTCAAATCTTCAAAAATGATGAAAAACGGCGCGCTATAGTATGCCGTACGATATGGGCTATAGCCCACGGTCCAAAATGATGAGAAACGAGGCTAACTTTATTTTTCAAAATTTCAAAAAACATGGGCTATAACCCATCGTTTTTGTCATTTCGTCATTTTTTTCAAATCCTCAAAAATGATGAAAAACGGCGCGCTATAGTATGCCGTACGATATGGGCTATAGCCCACGGTCCAAAATGATGAGAAACGAGGCTAACTTTTTTTTTCAAAATTTCAAAAAACATGGGCTATAACCCATCGTTTTTGTCATTTCGTCATTTTTTTCAAATCTTCAAAAATGATGAAAAACGGCGCGCTATAGTATGCCGTACGATATGGGCTATAGCCCACGGTCAAAAATGATGAGAAACGAGGCTAACTCTTTTTTTCAAAATTTCAAAAAACATGGGCTATAACCCATCGTTTTTGTCATTTCGTCATTTTTTTCAAATCTTCAAAAATGATGAAAAACGGCGCGCTATAGTATGCCGTACGATATGGGCTATAGCCCATGGTCCAAAATGATGAGAAACGAGGCTAACTTTTTTTTTCAAATTTTCAAAAAACATGGGCTATAACCCATCGTTTTTGTCATTTCGTCATTTTTTTCAAATCTTCAAAAATGATGAAAAACGGCGCGCTATAGTATGCCGTACGATATGGGCTATAGCCCACGGTCCAAAATGATGAGAAACGAGGCTAACTTTTTTTTTCAAATTTTCAAAAAACATGGGCTATAACCCATCGTTTTTGTCATTTCGTAATTTTTTTCAAATCTTAAAAAATTATGAAAAACGGCGAGCTATAGTATGCCGTACGATATGGGCTATAGCCCACGGTCCAAAATGATGAGAAACGAGGCTAACTTTATTTTTCAAAATTTCAAAAAACATGGGCTATAACCCATCGTTTTTGTCATTTCGTCATTTTTTTCAAATCTTCAAAAATGATGAAAAACGGCGCGCTATAGTATGCCGTACGATATGGGCTATAGCCCACGGTCCAAAATGATAAGAAACGAGGCTAACTTTATTTTTCAAAATTTCAAAAAACATGGGCTATAACCCATCATTTTTGTCATTTCGTCATTTTTTTCAAATCCTCAAAAATGATGAAAAACGGCGCGCTATAGTATGCCCTACGATATGGGCTATAGCCCACGGTCCAAAATGATGAGAAACGAGGCTAACTTTTTTTTCCAAAATTTCAAAAAACATGGGCGATAACCCATCGTTTTTGTCATTTCGTCATTTTTTTCAAATCTTCAAAAATGATGAAAAACGGCGCGCTATAGTATGCCGTACGATATGGGCTATAGCCCACGGTCCAAAATGATGAGAAACAAGGCTAACTTTTTTTTTCAAATTTTCAAAAAACATGGGCTATAACCCATCATTTTTGTCATTTCGTAATTTTTTTCAAATCCTCAAAAATGATGAAAAACGGCGCGCTATAGTATGCCGTACGATATGGGTTATGGCCCACGGTCCAAAATGATGAGAAACGAGGCTAACTTTTTTTTTCAAAATTTCAAAAAACATGGGCTATAACCCATCGTTTTTGTCATTTCGTCATTTTTTTCAAATCCTCAAAAATTATGAAAAACTGCGCGCTATAGTATGCCGTACGATATGGGTTATAGCCCACGGTCCAAAATGATGAGAAACGAGGCTAACTTTTTTTTTCAAAATTTCAAAAAACATGGGCTATAACCCATCGTTTTTGTCATTTCGTCATTTTTTTCAAATCCTCAAAAATGATGAAAAACGGCGCGCTATAGTATGCCGTACGATATGGGCTATAGCCCACGGTCCAAAATGATGAGAAACGAGGCTAACCTTTTTTTCAAAATTTCAAAAAACATGGGCTATAACCCATCGTTTTTGTCATTTCGTCATTTTTTTCAAATCCTCAAAAATGATGAAAAACTGCGCGCTATAGTATGCCGTACGATATGGGCTATAGCCCACGGTCCAAAATGATGAGAAACGAGGCTAACTTTATTTTTCAAAATTTCAAAAAACATGGGCTATAACCCATCGTTTTTGTCATTTCGTCATTTTTTTCAAATCTTCAAAAATGATGAAAAACGGCGCGCTATAGTATGCCGTACGATATGGGCTATAGCCCACGGTCCAAAATGATAAGAAACGAGGCTAACTTTATTTTTCAAAATTTCAAAAAACATGGGCTATAACCCATCATTTTTGTCATTTCGTCATTTTTTTCAAATCCTCAAAAATGATGAAAAACGGCGCGCTATAGTATGCCCTACGATATGGGCTATAGCCCACGGTCCAAAATGATGAGAAACGAGGCTAACTTTTTTTTTCAAAATTTCAAAAAACATGGGCGATAACCCATCGTTTTTGTCATTTCGTCATTTTTTTCAAATCTTCAAAAATGATGAAAAACGGCGCGCTATAGTATGCCGTACGATATGGGCTATAGCCCACGGTCCAAAATGATGAGAAACAAGGCTAACTTTTTTTTTCAAATTTTCAAAAAACATGGGCTATAACCCATCATTTTTGTCATTTCGTCATTTTTTTCAAATCCTCAAAAATGATGAAAAACGGCGCGCTATAGTATGCCGTACGATATGGGCTATGGCCCACGGTCCAAAATGATGAGAAACGAGGCTAACTTTTTTTTTCAAAATTTCAAAAAACATGGGCTATAACCCATCGTTTTTGTCATTTCGTCATTTTTTTCAAATCCTCAAAAATTATGAAAAACTGCGCGCTATAGTATGCCGTACGATATGGGTTATAGCCCACGGTCCAAAATGATGAGAAACGAGGCTAACTTTTTTTTTCAAAATTTCAAAAAACATGGGCTATAACCCATCGTTTTTGTCATTTCGTCATTTTTTTCAAATCCTCAAAAATGATGAAAAACGGCGCGCTATAGTATGCCGTACGATATGGGCTATAGCCCACGGTCCAAAATGATGAGAAACGAGGCTAACCTTTTTTTCAAAATTTCAAAAAACATGGGCTATAACCCATCGTTTTTGTCATTTCGTCATTTTTTTCAAATCCTCAAAAATGATGAAAAACTGCGCGCTATAGTATGCCGTACGATATGGGCTATAGCCCACGGTCCAAAATGATGAGAAACGAGGCTAACTTTTTTTTCCAAAATTTAAAAAAACATGGGATATAACCCATCGTTTTTGTCATTTCGTCATTTTTTTCAAATCCTCAAAAATGATGAAAAACGGCGCGCTATAGTATGCCGTACTATATGGGCTATAGCCCATGGTCCAAAATGATGAGAAACGAGGCTAACTTTTTTTTTCAAAATTTCAAAAAACATGGGTTATAACCCATCGTTTTTGTCATTTCGTCATTTTTTTCAAATCTTCAAAAATGATGAAAAACGGCGCGCTATAGTATGCCGTACGATATGGGCTATAGCCCATGGTCCAAAATGATGAGAAACGAGGCTAACTTTTTTTTTCAAAATTTCAAAAAACATGGGCTATAACCCATCGTTTTTGTCATTTCGTCATTTTTTTCAAATCCTCAAAAATGATGAAAAACTGCGCGCTATAGTATGCCGTACGATATGGGCTATGGCCCACGGTCCAAAATGATGAGAAACGAGGCTAACTTTTTTTTTCAAAATTTCAAAAAACATGGGCTATAACCCATCGTTTTTGTCATTTCGTCATTTTTTTCAAATCCTCAAAAATTATGAAAAACTGCGCGCTATAGTATGCCGTACGATATGGGTTATAGCCCACGGTCCAAAATGATGAGAAACGAGGCTAACTTTTTTTTTCAAAATTTCAAAAAACATGGGCTATAACCCATCGTTTTTGTCATTTCGTCATTTTTTTCAAATCCTCAAAAATGATGAAAAACGGCGCGCTATAGTATGCCGTACGATATGGGCTATAGCCCACGGTCCAAAATGATGAGAAACGAGGCTAACTTTTTTTTTCAAATTTTCAAAAAACATGGGCTATAACCCATCATTTTTGTCATTTCGTCATTTTTTTCAAATCCTCAATAATGATGAAAAACGGCGCGCTATAGTATGCCGTACGATATGGGCTATGGCCCACGGTCCAAAATGATGAGAAACGAGGCTAACTTTTTTTTTCAAAATTTCAAAAAACATTGGCTATAACCCATCGTTTTTGTCATTTCGTCATTTTTTTCAAATCCTCAAAAATTATGAAAAACTGCGCGCTATAGTATGCCGTACGATATGGGTTATAGCCCACAGTCCAAAATGATGAGAAACGAGGCTAACTTTTTTTTTCAAAATTTCAAAAAACATGGGCTATAACCCATCGTTTTTGTCATTTCGTCATTTTTTTCAAATCCTCAAAAATGATGAAAAACGGCGCGTTATAGTATGCCGTACGATATGGGCTATAGCCCACGGTCCAAAATGATGAGAAACGAGGCTAACCTTTTTTTCAAAATTTCAAAAAACATGGGCTATAACCCATCGTTTTTGTCATTTCGTCATTTTTTTCAAATCCTCAAAAATGATGAAAAACTGCGCGCTATAGTATGCCGTACGATATGGGCTATAGCCCACGGTCCAAAATGATGAGAAACGAGGCTAACTTTTTTTTCCAAAATTAAAAAAAACATGGGATATAACCCATCGTTTTTGTCATTTCGTCATTTTTTTCAAATCCTCAAAAATGATGAAAAACGGCGCGCTATAGTATGCCGTACGATATGGGCTATAGCCCATGGTCCAAAATGATGAGAAACGAGGCTAACTTTTTTTTCCAAAATTAAAAAAAACATGGGATATAACCCATCGTTTTTGTCATTTCGTCATTTTTTTCAAATCTTCAAAAATGATGAAAAACGGCGCGCTATAGTATGCCGTACGATATGGGCTATAGCCCATGGTCCAAAATGATGAGAAACGAGGCTAACTTTTTTTTCCAAAATTTCAAAAAACATGGGCTATAACCCATCGTTTTTGTCATTTCGTCATTTTTTTCAAATCCTCAAAAATGATGAAAAACTGCGCGCTATAGTATGCCGTACGATATGGGCTATGGCCCACGGTCCAAAATGATGAGAAACGAGGCTAACTTTTTTTTTCAAAATTTCAAAAAACATGGGCTATAACCCATCGTTTTTGTCATTTCGTCATTTTTTTCAAATCCTCAAAAATTATGAAAAACTGCGCGCTATAGTATGCCGTACGATATGGGTTATAGCCCACGGTCCAAAATGATGAGAAACGAGGCTAACTTTTTTTTTCAAAATTTCAAAAAACATGGGCTATAACCCATCGTTTTTGTCATTTCGTCATTTTTTTCAAATCCTCAAAAATGATGAAAAACGGCGCGCTATAGTATGCCGTACGATATGGGCTATAGCCCACAGTCCAAAATGATGAGAAACGAGGCTAACCTTTTTTTCAAAATTTCAAAAAACATGGGCTATAACCCATCGTTTTTGTCATTTCGTCATTTTTTTCAAATCCTCAAAAATGATGAAAAACTGCGCGCTATAGTATGCCGTACGATATGGGCTATAGCCCACGGTCCAAAATGATGAGAAACGAGGCTAACTTTTTTTTCCAAAATTTCAAAAAACATGAGCTATAACCCATCGTTTTTGTCATTTCGTCATTTTTGTTCAAATCCTCAAAAATGATGAAAAACGGCGCGCTATATTATGCCGTACGATATGGGCTATAGCCCATGGTCCAAAATGATGAGAAACGAGGCTAACTTTTTTTTTCAAAATTTCAAAAAACATGGGCTATAACCCATCGTTTTTGTCATTTCGTCATTTTTTTCAAATCCTCAAAAATGATGAAAAACTGCGCGCTATAGTATGCCGTACGATATGGGCTATAGCCCACGGTCCAAAATGATGAGAAACGAGGCTACCTTTTTTTTCAAAATTTCAAAAAACATGGGCTATAACCCATCGTTTTTGTCATTTCGTCATTTTTTTCAAATCCTCAAAAATGATGAAAAACGGCGCGCTATAGTATGCCGTACGATATGGGCTATAGCCCATGGTCCAAAATGATGAGAAACGAGGCTAACCTTTTTTTCAAATTTTCAAAAAACATGGGCTATAACCCATCGTTTTTGTCATTTCGTCATTTTTTTCAAATCCTCAAAAATGATGAAAAACTGTGCGCTATAGTATGCCGTACGATATGGGCTATAGCCCACGGTCCAAAATGATGAGAAACGAGGCTAACTTTTTTTTCCAAAATTTCAAAAAACATGGGCTATAACCCATCGTTTTTGTCATTTCGTCATTTTTTTCAAATCCTCAAAAATGATGAAAAACGGCGCGCTATAGTATGCCGTACGATATGGGCTATAGCCCATGGTCCAAAATGATGAGAAACGAGGCTAACTTTTTTTTTCAAAATTTCAAAAAACATGGGCTATAACCCATAGTTTTTGTCATTTCGTCATTTTTTTCAAATCCTCAAAAATGATGAAAAACTGCGCGCTATAGTATGCCGTACGATATGGGCTATAGCCCAAGGTCCAAAATGATGAGAAACGAGGCTAACTTGTTTTTTCAAAATTTCAAAAAACATGGGCTATAACCCATCGTTTTTGTCATTTCGTCATTTTTTTCAAATCCTCAAAAATGATGAAAAACGGCGCGCTATAGTATGCCGTACGATATGGGCTATAGCCCACGGTCCAAAATGATGAGAAACGAGGCTACCTTTTTTTTCAAAATTTCAAAAAACATGGGCTATAACCCATCGTTTTTGTCATTTCGTCATTTTTTTCAAATCCTCAAAAATGATGAAAAACGGCGCGCTATAGTATGCCGTACGATATGGGCTATAGCCCACGGTCCAAAATGATGAGAAACGAGGCTACCTTTTTTTTCAAAATTTCAAAAAACATGGGCTATAACCCATCGTTTTTGTCATTTCGTCATTTTTTTCAAATCCTCAAAAATGATGAAAAACTGCGCGCTATAGTATGCCGTACGATATGGGCTATAGCCCACGGTCCAAAATGATGAGAAACGAGGCTAACTTTTTTTTTCAAAATTTCAAAAAACATGGGCTATAACCCATCGTTTTTGTCATTTCGTCATTTTTTTCAAATCCTCAAAAATTATGAAAAACTGCGCGCTATAGTATGCCGTACGATATGGGTTATAGCCCACGGTCCAAAATGATGAGAAACGAGGCTAACTTTTTTTTCCAAAATTTCAAAAAACATGGGCTATAACCCATCGTTTTTGTCATTTCGTCATTTTTTCAAATCCTCAAAAATGATGAAAAACTGCGCGCTATAGTATGCCGTACGATATGGGCTATAGCCCACGGTCCAAAATGATGAGAAACGAGGCTAACTTTTTTTTTCAAAATTTTAAAAAACATGGGCTATAACCCATCGTTTTTGTCATTTCGTCATTTTTTTCAAATCCTCAAAAATGATGAAAAACGGCGCGCTATAGTATGCCGTACGATATGGGCTATAGCCCATGGTCCAAAATGATGAGAAACGAGGCTAACTTTTTTTTCCAAAATTTCAAAAAACATGGGCTATAACCCATCGTTTTTGTCATTTCGTCATTTTTTTCAAATCCTCAAAAATGATGAAAAACTGCGCGCTATAGTATGCCGTACGATATGGGCTATGGCCCACGGTCCAAAATGATGAGAAACGAGGCTAACTTTTTTTTTCTAAATTTCAAAAAACATGGGCTATAACCCATCGTTTTTGTCATTTCGTCATTTTTTTCAAATCCTCAAAAATGATGAAAAACGGCGCGCTATAGTATGCCGTACGATATGGGCTATAGCCCACGGTCCAAAATGATGAGAAACGAGGCTAACCTTTTTTTTTTTAAATTTCAAAAAACATGGGCTATAACCCATCGTTTTTGTCATTTCGTCATTTTTTTCAAATCCTCAAAAATGATGAAAAACTGCGCGCTATAGTATGCCGTACGATATGGGTTATAGCCCACGGTCCAAAATGATGAGAAACGAGGCTAATTTTTTTTTCAAAATTTCAAAAAACATGGGCTATAACCCATCGTTTTTGTCATTTCGTCATTTTTTTCAAATCCTCAAAAATGATGAAAAACGGCGCGCTATAGTATGCCGTACGATATGGGCTATAGCCCACGGTCCAAAATGATGAGAAACGAGGCTAACCTTTTTTTCAAAATTTCAAAAAACATGGGCTATAACCCATCGTTTTTGTCATTTCGTCATTTTTTTCAAATCCTCAAAAATGATGAAAAACTGCGCGCTATAGTATGCCGTACGATATGGGCTATAGCCCACGGTCCAAAATGTTGAGAAACGAGGCTAACTTTTTTTTCCAAAATTTAAAAAAACATGGGCTATAACCCATCGTTTTTGTCATTTCGTCATTTTTTTCAAATCCTCAAAAATGATGAAAAACGGCGCGCTATAGTATGCCGTACGATATGGGCTATAGCCCATGGTCCAAAATGATGAGAAACGAGGCTAACTTTTTTTTCCAAAATTAAAAAAAACATGGGATATAACCCATCGTTTTTGTCATTTCGTCATTTTTTTCAAATCTTCAAAAATGATGAAAAACGGCGCGCTATAGTATGCCGTACGATATGGGCTATAGCCCATGGTCCAAAATGATGAGAAACGAGGCTAACTTTTTTTTCCAAAATTTCAAAAAACATGGGCTATAACCCATCGTTTTTGTCATTTCGTCATTTTTTTCAAATCCTCAAAAATGATGAAAAACTGCGCGCTATAGTATGCCGTACGATATGGGCTATGGCCCACGGTCCAAAATGATGAGAAACGAGGCTAACTTTTTTTTTCAAAATTTCAAAAAACATGGGCTATAACCCATCGTTTTTGTCATTTCGTCATTTTTTTCAAATCCTCAAAAATTATGAAAAACTGCGCGCTATAGTATGCCGTACGATATGGGTTATAGCCCACGGTCCAAAATGATGAGAAACGAGGCTAACTTTTTTTTTCAAAATTTCAAAAAACATGGGCTATAACCCATCGTTTTTGTCATTTCGTCATTTTTTTCAAATCCTCAAAAATGATGAAAAACGGCGCGCTATAGTATGCCGTACGATATGGGCTATAGCCCACAGTCCAAAATGATGAGAAACGAGGCTAACCTTTTTTTCAAAATTTCAAAAAACATGGGCTATAACCCATCGTTTTTGTCATTTCGTCATTTTTTTCAAATCCTCAAAAATGATGAAAAACTGCGCGCTATAGTATGCCGTACGATATGGGCTATAGCCCACGGTCCAAAATGATGAGAAACGAGGCTAACTTTTTTTTCCAAAATTTCAAAAAACATGAGCTATAACCCATCGTTTTTGTCATTTCGTCATTTTTGTTCAAATCCTCAAAAATGATGAAAAACGGCGCGCTATATTATGCCGTACGATATGGGCTATAGCCCATGGTCCAAAATGATGAGAAACGAGGCTAACTTTTTTTTTCAAAATTTCAAAAAACATGGGCTATAACCCATCGTTTTTGTCATTTCGTCATTTTTTTCAAATCCTCAAAAATGATGAAAAACTGCGCGCTATAGTATGCCGTACGATATGGGCTATAGCCCACGGTCCAAAATGATGAGAAACGAGGCTACCTTTTTTTTCAAAATTTCAAAAAACATGGGCTATAACCCATCGTTTTTGTCATTTCGTCATTTTTTTCAAATCCTCAAAAATGATGAAAAACGGCGCGCTATAGTATGCCGTACGATATGGGCTATAGCCCATGGTCCAAAATGATGAGAAACGAGGCTAACCTTTTTTTCAAATTTTCAAAAAACATGGGCTATAACCCATCGTTTTTGTCATTTCGTCATTTTTTTCAAATCCTCAAAAATGATGAAAAACTGTGCGCTATAGTATGCCGTACGATATGGGCTATAGCCCACGGTCCAAAATGATGAGAAACGAGGCTAACTTTTTTTTCCAAAATTTCAAAAAACATGGGCTATAACCCATCGTTTTTGTCATTTCGTCATTTTTTTCAAATCCTCAAAAATGATGAAAAACGGCGCGCTATAGTATGCCGTACGATATGGGCTATAGCCCATGGTCCAAAATGATGAGAAACGAGGCTAACTTTTTTTTTCAAAATTTCAAAAAACATGGGCTATAACCCATAGTTTTTGTCATTTCGTCATTTTTTTCAAATCCTCAAAAATGATGAAAAACTGCGCGCTATAGTATGCCGTACGATATCGGCTATAGCCCAAGGTCCAAAATGATGAGAAACGAGGCTAACTTGTTTTTTCAAAATTTCAAAAAACATGGGCTATAACCCATCGTTTTTGTCATTTCGTCATTTTTTTCAAATCCTCAAAAATGATGAAAAACGGCGCGCTATAGTATGCCGTACGATATGGGCTATAGCCCACGGTCCAAAATGATGAGAAACGAGGCTACCTTTTTTTTCAAAATTTCAAAAAACATGGGCTATAACCCATCGTTTTTGTCATTTCGTCATTTTTTTCAAATCCTCAAAAATGATGAAAAACGGCGCGCTATAGTATGCCGTACGATATGGGCTATAGCCCACGGTCCAAAATGATGAGAAACGAGGCTACCTTTTTTTTCAAAATTTCAAAAAACATGGGCTATAACCCATCGTTTTTGTCATTTCGTCATTTTTTTCAAATCCTCAAAAATGATGAAAAACTGCGCGCTATAGTATGCCGTACGATATGGGCTATAGCCCACGGTCCAAAATGATGAGAAACGAGGCTAACTTTTTTTTTCAAAATTTCAAAAAACATGGGCTATAACCCATCGTTTTTGTCATTTCGTCATTTTTTTCAAATCCTCAAAAATTATGAAAAACTGCGCGCTATAGTATGCCGTACGATATGGGTTATAGCCCACGGTCCAAAATGATGAGAAACGAGGCTAACTTTTTTTTCCAAAATTTCAAAAAACATGGGCTATAACCCATCGTTTTTGTCATTTCGTCATTTTTTCAAATCCTCAAAAATGATGAAAAACTGCGCGCTATAGTATGCCGTACGATATGGGCTATAGCCCACGGTCCAAAATGATGAGAAACGAGGCTAACTTTTTTTTTCAAAATTTTAAAAAACATGGGCTATAACCCATCGTTTTTGTCATTTCGTCATTTTTTTCAAATCCTCAAAAATGATGAAAAACGGCGCGCTATAGTATGCCGTACGATATGGGCTATAGCCCATGGTCCAAAATGATGAGAAACGAGGCTAACTTTTTTTTCCAAAATTTCAAAAAACATGGGCTATAACCCATCGTTTTTGTCATTTCGTCATTTTTTTCAAATCCTCAAAAATGATGAAAAACTGCGCGCTATAGTATGCCGTACGATATGGGCTATGGCCCACGGTCCAAAATGATGAGAAACGAGGCTAACTTTTTTTTTCTAAATTTCAAAAAACATGGGCTATAACCCATCGTTTTTGTCATTTCGTCATTTTTTTCAAATCCTCAAAAATGATGAAAAACGGCGCGCTATAGTATGCCGTACGATATGGGCTATAGCCCACGGTCCAAAATGATGAGAAACGAGGCTAACCTTTTTTTTTTTAAATTTCAAAAAACATGGGCTATAACCCATCGTTTTTGTCATTTCGTCATTTTTTTCAAATCCTCAAAAATGATGAAAAACTGCGCGCTATAGTATGCCGTACGATATGGGTTATAGCCCACGGTCCAAAATGATGAGAAACGAGGCTAATTTTTTTTTCAAAATTTCAAAAAACATGGGCTATAACCCATCGTTTTTGTCATTTCGTCATTTTTTTCAAATCCTCAAAAATGATGAAAAACGGCGCGCTATAGTATGCCGTACGATATGGGCTATAGCCCACGGTCCAAAATGATGAGAAACGAGGCTAACCTTTTTTTCAAAATTTCAAAAAACATGGGCTATAACCCATCGTTTTTGTCATTTCGTCATTTTTTTCAAATCCTCAAAAATGATGAAAAACTGCGCGCTATAGTATGCCGTACGATATGGGCTATAGCCCACGGTCCAAAATGTTGAGAAACGAGGCTAACTTTTTTTTCCAAAATTTAAAAAAACATGGGCTATAACCCATCGTTTTTGTCATTTCGTCATTTTTTTCAAATCCTCAAAAATGATGAAAAACGGCGCGCTATAGTATGCCGTACGATATGGGCTATAGCCCATGGTCCAAAATGATGAGAAACGAGGCTAACTTTTTTTTTCAAAATTTCAAAAAACATGGGCTATAACCCATCGTTTTTGTCATTTCGTCATTTTTTTCAAATCCTCAAAAATTATGAAAAACTGCGCGCTATAGTATGCCGTACGATATGGGTTATAGCCCACGGTCCAAAATGATGAGAAACGAGGCTAACTTTTTTTTTCAAAATTTCAAAAAACATGGGCTATAACCCATCGTTTTTGTCATTTCGTCATTCTTTTCAAATCCTCAAAAATGATGAAAAACGGCGCGCTATAGTATGCCGTACGATATGGGCTATAGCCCATGGTCCAAAATGATGAGAAACGAGGCTAACTTTTTTTTTCAAAATTTCAAAAAACATGGGTTATAACCCATCGTTTTTGTCATTTCGTCATTTTTTTCAAATCCTCGAAAATGATGAAAAACTGCGCGCTATAGTATGCCGTACGATATGGGCTATGGCCCACGTTCCAAAATGATGAGAAACGAGGCTAACTTTTTTTTTCAAAATTTCAAAAAACATGGGCTATAACCCATCGTTTTTGTCATTTCGTCATTTTTTTCAAATCCTCAAAAATTATGAAAAACTGCGCGCTATAGTATGCCGTACGATATGGGTTATAGCCCACGGTCCAAAATGATGAGAAACGAGGCTAACTTTTTTTTTCAAAATTTCAAAAAACATGGGCTATAACCCATCGTTTTTGTCATTTCGTCATTCTTTTCAAATCCTCAAAAATGATGATAAACGGCGCGCTATAGTATGCCGTACGATATGGGCTATAGCCCATGGTCCAAAATGATGAGAAACGAGGCTAACTTTTTTTTTCAAAATTTCAAAAAACATGG
The DNA here is from genome assembly GCF_963924005.1 of Protomyctophum bolini. NCBI lineage: Eukaryota > Metazoa > Chordata > Actinopteri > Myctophiformes > Myctophidae > Protomyctophum > Protomyctophum bolini. The sequence goes on from NC_137864.1 coordinate 29,871,584, forward strand.
GCTATAACCCATCGTTTTTGTCATTTCGTCATTTTTTTCAAATCCTCGAAAATGATGAAAAACTGCGCGCTATAGTATGCCGTACGATATGGGCTATGGCCCACGGTCCAAAATGATGAGAAACGAGGCTAACATTTTTTTTTTTTAATTTCAAAAAACATGGGCTATAACCCATCGTTTTTGTCATTTCGTCATTTTTTCAAATCCTCAAAAATGATGAAAAACGGCGCGCTATAGTATGCCGTACGATATGGGCTATAGCCCACGGTCCAAAATGATGAGAAACGAGGCTAACTTTTTTTTCAAAATTTCAAAAAACATGGGCTATAACCCATCGTTTTTGTCATTTCGTCATTTTTTTCAAATCCTCAAAAATGATGAAAAACTGCGCGCTATAGTATGCCGTACGATATGGGCTATAGCCCACGGTCCAAAATGATGAGAAACGAGGCTAACTTTTTTTTCCAAAATTTAAAAAAACATGGGCTATAACCCATCGTTTTTGTCATTTCGTCATTTTTTTCAAATCCTCAAAAATGATGAAAAACGGCGCGCTATAGTATGCCGTACGATATGGGCTATAGCCCACGGTCCAAAATGATGAGAAACGAGGCTAACTTTTTTTTCAAAATTTCAAAAAACATGGGCTATAACCCATCGTTTTTGTCATTTCGTCATTTTTTTCAAATCCTCAAAAATGATGAAAAACTGCGCGCTATAGTATGCCGTACGATATGGGCTATAGCCCACGGTCCAAAATGATGAGAAACGAGGCTAACTTATTTTTTCAAAATTTCAAAAAACATGGGCTATAACCCATCGTTTTTGTCATTTCGTCATTTTTTTCAAATCCTCAAAAATGATGAAAAACGGCGCGCTATAGTATGCCGTACGATATGGGCTATAGCCCACGGTCCAAAATGATGAGAAACGAGGCTAACTTTTTTTTCAAAATTTCAAAAAACATGGGCTATAACCCATCGTTTTTGTTATTTCGTCATTTTTTTCAAATCCTCAAAAATGATGAAAAACTGCGCGCTATAGTATGCCGTACGATATGGGCTATAGCCCACGGTCCAAAATGATGAGAAACGAGGCTAACTTTTTTTTCAAAATTTCAAAAAACATGGGCTATAACCCATCGTTTTTGTCATTTCGTCATTTTTTTCAAATCCTCAAAAATGATGAAAAACTGCGCGCTATAGTATGCCGTACGATATGGGCTATAGCCCACGGTCCAAAATGATGAGAAACGAGGCTAACTTATTTTTTCAAAATTTAAAAAAACATGGGCTATAACCCATCGTTTTTGTCATTTCGTCATTTTTTTCAAATCCTCAAAAATGATGAAAAACGGCGCGCTATAGTATGCCGTACGATATGGGCTATAGCCCATGGTCCAAAATGATGAGAAACGAGGCTAACTTTTTTTTCAAAATTTCAAAAAACATGGGCTATAACCCATCGTTTTTGTCATTTCGTCATTTTTTTCAAATCCTCAAAAATGATGAAAAACTGCGCGCTATAGTATGCCGTACGATATGGGCTATAGCCCACGGTCCAAAATGTTGAGAAACGAGGCTAACTTTTTTTTCCAAAATTTAAAAAAACATGGGCTATAACCCATCGTTTTTGTCATTTCGTCATTTTTTTCAAATCCTCAAAAATGATGAAAAACGGCGCGCTATAGTATGCCGTACGATATGGGCTATAGCCCATGGTCCAAAATGATGAGAAACGAGGCTAACTTTTTTTTTCAAAATTTCAAAAAACATGGGCTATAACCCATCGTTTTTGTCATTTCGTCATTTTTTTCAAATCCTCAAAAATGATGAAAAACGGCGCGCTATAGTATGCCGTACGATATGGGCTATAGCCCATGGTCCAAAATGATGAGAAACGAGGCTAACTTTTTTTTTCAAAATTTCAAAAAACATGGGCTATAACCCATCGTTTTTGTCATTTCGTCATTTTTTTCAAATCCTCAAAAATGATGAAAAACTGCGCGCTATGGTATGCCGTACGATATGGGCTATGGCCCACGGTCCAAAATGATGAGAAACGAGGCTAACTTTTTTTTTCAAAATTTCAAAAAACATGGGCTATAACCCATCGTTTTTGTCATTTCGTCATTTTTTTCAAATCCTCAAAAATTATGAAAAACTGCGCGCTATAGTATGCCGTACGATATGGGTTATAGCCCACGGTCCAAAATGATGAGAAACGAGGCTAACTTTTTTTTTCAAAATTTCAAAAAACATGGGCTATAACCCATCGTTTTTGTCATTTCGTCATTCTTTTCAAATCCTCAAAAATGATGAAAAACGGCGCGCTATAGTATGCCGTACGATATGGGCTATAGCCCATGGTCCAAAATGATGAGAAACGAGGCTAACTTTTTTTTTCAAAATTTCAAAAAACATGGGCTATAACCCATCGTTTTTGTCATTTCGTCATTTTTTTCAAATCCTCGAAAATGATGAAAAACTGCGCGCTATAGTATGCCGTACGATATGGGCTATGGCCCACGGTCCAAAATGATGAGAAACGAGGCTAACTTTTTTTTTCAAAATTTCAAAAAACATGGGCTATAACCCATCGTTTTTGTCATTTCGTCATTTTTTCAAATCCTCAAAAATGATGAAAAACGGCGCGCTATAGTATGCCGTACGATATGGGTTATAGCCCACGGTCCAAAATGATGAGAAACGAGGCTAACCTTTTTTTCAAAATTTAAAAAAACATGGGCTATAACCCATCGTTTTTGTCATTTCGTCATTTTTTTCAAATCCTCAAAAATGATGAAAAACTGCGCGCTATAGTATGCCGTACGATATGGGCTATAGCCCACGGTCCAAAATGATGAGAAACGAGGCTAACTTTTTTTTCCAAAATTTAAAAAAACATGGGCTATAACCCATCGTTTTTGTCATTTCGTCATTTTTTTCAAATCCTCAAAAATGATGAAAAACGGCGCGCTATAGTATGCCGTACGATATGGGCTATAGCCCATGGTCCAAAATGATGAGAAACAAGGCTAACTTTTTTTTCCAAAATTTCAAAAAACATGGGCTATAACCCATCGTTTTTGTCATTTTGTCATTTTTTTCAAATCCTCAAAAATGATGAAAAACTGCGCGATATAGTATGCCGTACGATATGGGCTATAGCCCACGGTCCAAAATGATGAGAAACGAGGCTAACTTTTTTTTTCAAAATTTCAAAAAACATGGGCTATAACCCATCGTTTTTGTAATTTCGTCATTTTTTTCAAATCCTCAAAAATGATGAAAAACGGCGCGCTATAGTATGCCGTACGATATGGGCTATAGCCCACGGTCCAAAATGATGAGAAACGAGGCTAACTTTTTTTTCAAAATTTTAAAAAACATGGGCTATAACCCATCGTTTTTGTTATTTCGTCATTTTTTTTCAAATCCTCAAAAATGATGAAAAACTGCGCGCTATAGTATGCCGTACGATATGGGCTATAGCCCACGGTCCAAAATGATGAGAAACGAGGCTAACTTTTTTTTCAAAATTTCAAAAAACATGGGCTATAACCCATAGTTTTTGTCATTTCGTCATTTTTTTCAAATCCTCAAAAATGATGAAAAACTGCGCGCTATAGTATGCCGTACGATATGGGCTATAGCCCACGGTCCAAAATGATGAGAAACGAGGCTAACTTATTTTTTCAAAATTTCAAAAAACATGGGCTATAACCCATCGTTTTTGTCATTTTGTCATTTTTTTCAAATCCTCAAAAATGATGAAAAACGGCGCGCTATAGTATGCCGTACGATATGGGCTATAGCCCACGGTCCAAAATGATGAGAAACGAGGCTAACTTTTTTTTCAAAATTTCAAAAAACATGGGCTATAACCCATCGTTTTTGTTATTTCGTCATTTTTTTCAAATCCTCAAAAATGATGAAAAACTGCGCGCTATAGTATGCCGTACGATATGGGCTATAGCCCACGGTCCAAAATGATGAGAAACGAGGCTAACTTATTTTTTCAAAATTTCAAAAAACATGGGCTATAACCCATCGTTTTTGTCATTTCGTCATTTTTTTCAAATCCTCAAAAATGATGAAAAACGGCGCGCTATAGTATGCCGTACGATATGGGCTATAGCCCATAGTCCAAAATGATGAGAAACGAGGCTAACTTTTTTTTTCAAAATTTCAAAAAACATGGGCTATAACCCATCGTTTTTGTCATTTTGTCATTTTTTTCAAATCCTCAAAAATGATGAAAAACGGCGCGCTATAGTATGCCGTACGATATGGGCTATAGCCCACGGTCCAAAATGATGAGAAACGAGGCTAACTTTTTTTTCAAAATTTCAAAAAACATGGGCTATAACCCATCGTTTTTGTTATTTCGTCATTTTTTTCAAATCCTCAAAAATGATGAAAAACTGCGCGCTATAGTATGCCGTACGATATGGGCTATAGCCCACGGTCCAAAATGATGAGAAACGAGGCTAACTTATTTTTTCAAAATTTCAAAAAACATGGGCTATAACCCATCGTTTTTGTCATTTCGTCATTTTTTTCAAATCCTCAAAAATGATGAAAAACGGCGCGCTATAGTATGCCGTACGATATGGGCTATAGCCCATAGTCCAAAATGATGAGAAACGAGGCTAACTTTTTTTTTCAAAATTTAAAAAAACATGGGCTATAACCCATCGTTTTTGTCATTTCGTCATTTTTTTCAAATCCTCAAAAATGATGAAAAACTGCGCGCTATAGTATGCCGTACGATATGGGCTATAGCCCACGGTCCAAAATGATGAGAAACGAGGCTAACTTTTTTTTTCAAATTTTCAAAAAACATGGGCTATAACCCATCGTTTTTGTCATTTCGTCATTTTTTTCAAATCCTCAAAAATGATGAAAAACGGCGCGCTATAGTATGCCGTACGATATGGGCTATAGCCCACGGTCCAAAATGATGAGAAACGAGGCTAACTTTTTTTTCAAAATTTCAAAAAACATGGGCTATAACCCATCGTTTTTGTCATTTCGTCATTTTTTTCAAATCCTCAAAAATGATGAAAAACTGCGCGCTATAGTATGCCGTACGATATGGGCTATAGCCCACGGTCCAAAATGATGAGAAACGAGGCTAACTTTTTTTTTCAAAATTTCAAAAAACATGGGCTATAACCCATCGTTTTTGTCATTTCGTCATTTTTTTCAAATCCTCAAAAATGATGAAAAACGGCGCGCTATAGTATGCCGTACGATATGGGCTATAGCCCATGGTCCAAAATGATGAGAAACGAGGCTAACTTTTTTTTTCAAAATTTCAAAAAACATGGGCTATAACCCATCGTTTTTGTCATTTCGTCATTTTTTTCAAATCCTCAAAAATGATGAAAAACTGCGCGCTATAGTATGCCGTACGATATGGGCTATAGCCCACGGTCCAAAATGATGAGAAACGAGGCTAACCTTTTTTTCAAAATTTCAAAAAACATGGGCTATAACCCATCGTTTTTGTCATTTTGTCATTTTTTTCAAATCCTCAAAAATGATGAAAAACTGCGTGCTATAGTATGCCGTACGATATGGGCTATAGCCCACGGTCCAAAATGATGAGAAACGAGGCTAACTTTTTTTTCCAAAATTTCAAAAAACATGGGCTATAACCCATCGTTTTTGTCATTTCGTCATTTTTTTCAAATCCTCAAAAATGATGAAAAACTGCGCGCTATAGTATGCCGTACGATATGGGCTATAGCCCACGGTCCAAAATGATGAGAAACGAGGCTAACTTTTTTTTTCAAAATTTCAAAAAACATGGGCTATAACCCATCGTTTTTGTCATTTCGTCATTTTTTTCAAATCCTCAAAAATGATGAAAAACTGCGCGCTATAGTATGCCGTACGATATGGGCTATAGCCCACGGTCCAAAATGATGAGAAACGAGGCTAACTTTATTTTTCAAAATTTCAAAAAACATGGGCTATAACCCATCGTTTTTGTCATTTCGTCATTTTTTTCAAATCTTCAAAAATGATGAAAAACGGCGCGCTATAGTATGCCGTACGATATGGGCTATAGCCCACGGTCCAAAATGATAAGAAACGAGGCTAACTTTATTTTTCAAAATTTCAAAAAACATGGGCTATAACCCATCATTTTTGTCATTTCGTCATTTTTTTCAAATCCTCAAAAATGATGAAAAACGGCGCGCTATAGTATGCCCTACGATATGGGCTATAGCCCACGGTCCAAAATGATGAGAAACGAGGCTAACTTTTTTTTTCAAAATTTCAAAAAACATGGGCGATAACCCATCGTTTTTGTCATTTCGTCATTTTTTTCAAATCTTCAAAAATGATGAAAAACGGCGCGCTATAGTATGCCGTACGATATGGGCTATAGCCCACGGTCCAAAATGATGAGAAACAAGGCTAACTTTTTTTTTCAAATTTTCAAAAAACATGGGCTATAACCCATCATTTTTGTCATTTCGTCATTTTTTTCAAATCCTCAAAAATGATGAAAAACGGCGCGCTATAGTATGCCGTACGATATGGGCTATGGCCCACGGTCCAAAATGATGAGAAACGAGGCTAACTTTTTTTTTCAAAATTTCAAAAAACATGGGCTATAACCCATCGTTTTTGTCATTTCGTCATTTTTTTCAAATCCTCAAAAATTATGAAAAACTGCGCGCTATAGTATGCCGTACGATATGGGTTATAGCCCACGGTCCAAAATGATGAGAAACGAGGCTAACTTTTTTTTTCAAAATTTCAAAAAACATGGGCTATAACCCATCGTTTTTGTCATTTCGTCATTTTTTTCAAATCCTCAAAAATGATGAAAAACGGCGCGCTATAGTATGCCGTACGATATGGGCTATAGCCCACGGTCCAAAATGATGAGAAACGAGGCTAACCTTTTTTTCAAAATTTCAAAAAACATGGGCTATAACCCATCGTTTTTGTCATTTCGTCATTTTTTTCAAATCCTCAAAAATGATGAAAAACTGCGCGCTATAGTATGCCGTACGATATGGGCTATAGCCCACGGTCCAAAATGATGAGAAACGAGGCTAACTTTTTTTTCCAAAATTTAAAAAAACATGGGATATAACCCATCGTTTTTGTCATTTCGTCATTTTTTTCAAATCCTCAAAAATGATGAAAAACGGCGCGCTATAGTATGCCGTACTATATGGGCTATAGCCCATGGTCCAAAATGATGAGAAACGAGGCTAACTTTTTTTTTCAAAATTTCAAAAAACATGGGTTATAACCCATCGTTTTTGTCATTTCGTCATTTTTTTCAAATCTTCAAAAATGATGAAAAACGGCGCGCTATAGTATGCCGTACGATATGGGCTATAGCCCATGGTCCAAAATGATGAGAAACGAGGCTAACTTTTTTTTTCAAAATTTCAAAAAACATGGGCTATAACCCATCGTTTTTGTCATTTCGTCATTTTTTTCAAATCCTCAAAAATGATGAAAAACTGCGCGCTATAGTATGCCGTACGATATGGGCTATGGCCCACGGTCCAAAATGATGAGAAACGAGGCTAACTTTTTTTTTCAAAATTTCAAAAAACATGGGCTATAACCCATCGTTTTTGTCATTTCGTCATTTTTTTCAAATCCTCAAAAATTATGAAAAACTGCGCGCTATAGTATGCCGTACGATATGGGTTATAGCCCACGGTCCAAAATGATGAGAAACGAGGCTAACTTTTTTTTTTCAAAATTTCAAAAAACATGGGCTATAACCCATCGTTTTTGTCATTTCGTCATTTTTTTCAAATCCTCAAAAATGATGAAAAACGGCGCGCTATAGTATGCCGTACGATATGGGCTATAGCCCACGGTCCAAAATGATGAGAAACGAGGCTAACTTTTTTTTTCAAATTTTCAAAAAACATGGGCTATAACCCATCATTTTTGTCATTTCGTCATTTTTTTCAAATCCTCAATAATGATGAAAAACGGCGCGCTATAGTATGCCGTACGATATGGGCTATGGCCCACGGTCCAAAATGATGAGAAACGAGGCTAACTTTTTTTTTCAAAATTTCAAAAAACATGGGCTATAACCCATCGTTTTTGTCATTTCGTCATTTTTTTCAAATCCTCAAAAATTATGAAAAACTGCGCGCTATAGTATGCCGTACGATATGGGTTATAGCCCACAGTCCAAAATGATGAGAAACGAGGCTAACTTTTTTTTTCAAAATTTCAAAAAACATGGGCTATAACCCATCGTTTTTGTCATTTCGTCATTTTTTTCAAATCCTCAAAAATGATGAAAAACGGCGCGTTATAGTATGCCGTACGATATGGGCTATAGCCCACGGTCCAAAATGATGAGAAACGAGGCTAACCTTTTTTTCAAAATTTCAAAAAACATGGGCTATAACCCATCGTTTTTGTCATTTCGTCATTTTTTTCAAATCCTCAAAAATGATGAAAAACGGCGCGTTATAGTATGCCGTACGATATGGGCTATAGCCCACGGTCCAAAATGATGAGAAACGAGGCTAACCTTTTTTTCAAAATTTCAAAAAACATGGGCTATAACCCATCGTTTTTGTCATTTCGTCATTTTTTTCAAATCCTCAAAAATGATGAAAAACTGCGCGCTATAGTATGCCGTACGATATGGGCTACAGCCCACGGTCCAAAATGATGAGAAACGAGGCTAACTTTTTTTTCCAAAATTAAAAAAAACATGGGATATAACCCATCGTTTTTGTCATTTCGTCATTTTTTTCAAATCCTCAAAAATGATGAAAAACGGCGCGCTATAGTATGCCGTACGATATGGGCTATAGCCCATGGTCCAAAATGATGAGAAACGAGGCTAACTTTTTTTTCCAAAATTAAAAAAAACATGGGATATAACCCATCGTTTTTGTCATTTCGTCATTTTTTTCAAATCTTCAAAAATGATGAAAAACGGCGCGCTATAGTATGCCGTACGATATGGGCTATAGCCCATGGTCCAAAATGATGAGAAACGAGGCTAACTTTTTTTTCCAAAATTTCAAAAAACATGGGCTATAACCCATCGTTTTTGTCATTTCGTCATTTTTTTCAAATCCTCAAAAATGATGAAAAACTGCGCGCTATAGTATGCCGTACGATATGGGCTATGGCCCACGGTCCAAAATGATGAGAAACGAGGCTAACTTTTTTTTTCAAAATTTCAAAAAACATGGGCTATAACCCATCGTTTTTGTCATTTCGTCATTTTTTTCAAATCCTCAAAAATTATGAAAAACTGCGCGCTATAGTATGCCGTACGATATGGGTTATAGCCCACGGTCCAAAATGATGAGAAACGAGGCTAACTTTTTTTTTCAAAATTTCAAAAAACATGGGCTATAACCCATCGTTTTTGTCATTTCGTCATTTTTTTCAAATCCTCAAAAATGATGAAAAACGGCGCGCTATAGTATGCCGTACGATATGGGCTATAGCCCACAGTCCAAAATGATGAGAAACGAGGCTAACCTTTTTTTCAAAATTTCAAAAAACATGGGCTATAACCCATCGTTTTTGTCATTTCGTCATTTTTTTCAAATCCTCAAAAATGATGAAAAACTGCGCGCTATAGTATGCCGTACGATATGGGCTATAGCCCACGGTCCAAAATGATGAGAAACGAGGCTAACTTTTTTTTCCAAAATTTCAAAAAACATGAGCTATAACCCATCGTTTTTGTCATTTCGTCATTTTTGTTCAAATCCTCAAAAATGATGAAAAACGGCGCGCTATATTATGCCGTACGATATGGGCTATAGCCCATGGTCCAAAATGATGAGAAACGAGGCTAACTTTTTTTTTCAAAATTTCAAAAAACATGGGCTATAACCCATCGTTTTTGTCATTTCGTCATTTTTTTCAAATCCTCAAAAATGATGAAAAACTGCGCGCTATAGTATGCCGTACGATATGGGCTATAGCCCACGGTCCAAAATGATGAGAAACGAGGCTACCTTTTTTTTCAAAATTTCAAAAAACATGGGCTATAACCCATCGTTTTTGTCATTTCGTCATTTTTTTCAAATCCTCAAAAATGATGAAAAACGGCGCGCTATAGTATGCCGTACGATATGGGCTATAGCCCATGGTCCAAAATGATGAGAAACGAGGCTAACCTTTTTTTCAAATTTTCAAAAAACATGGGCTATAACCCATCGTTTTTGTCATTTCGTCATTTTTTTCAAATCCTCAAAAATGATGAAAAACTGTGCGCTATAGTATGCCGTACGATATGGGCTATAGCCCACGGTCCAAAATGATGAGAAACGAGGCTAACTTTTTTTTCCAAAATTTCAAAAAACATGGGCTATAACCCATCGTTTTTGTCATTTCGTCATTTTTTTCAAATCCTCAAAAATGATGAAAAACGGCGCGCTATAGTATGCCGTACGATATGGGCTATAGCCCATGGTCCAAAATGATGAGAAACGAGGCTAACTTTTTTTTTCAAAATTTCAAAAAACATGGGCTATAACCCATAGTTTTTGTCATTTCGTCATTTTTTTCAAATCCTCAAAAATGATGAAAAACTGCGCGCTATAGTATGCCGTACGATATGGGCTATAGCCCAAGGTCCAAAATGATGAGAAACGAGGCTAACTTGTTTTTTCAAAATTTCAAAAAACATGGGCTATAACCCATCGTTTTTGTCATTTCGTCATTTTTTTCAAATCCTCAAAAATGATGAAAAACGGCGCGCTATAGTATGCCGTACGATATGGGCTATAGCCCACGGTCCAAAATGATGAGAAACGAGGCTACCTTTTTTTTCAAAATTTCAAAAAACATGGGCTATAACCCATCGTTTTTGTCATTTCGTCATTTTTTTCAAATCCTCAAAAATGATGAAAAACGGCGCGCTATAGTATGCCGTACGATATGGGCTATAGCCCACGGTCCAAAATGATGAGAAACGAGGCTACCTTTTTTTTCAAAATTTCAAAAAACATGGGCTATAACCCATCGTTTTTGTCATTTCGTCATTTTTTTCAAATCCTCAAAAATGATGAAAAACTGCGCGCTATAGTATGCCGTACGATATGGGCTATAGCCCACGGTCCAAAATGATGAGAAACGAGGCTAACTTTTTTTTTCAAAATTTCAAAAAACATGGGCTATAACCCATCGTTTTTGTCATTTCGTCATTTTTTTCAAATCCTCAAAAATTATGAAAAACTGCGCGCTATAGTATGCCGTACGATATGGGTTATAGCCCACGGTCCAAAATGATGAGAAACGAGGCTAACTTTTTTTTCCAAAATTTCAAAAAACATGGGCTATAACCCATCGTTTTTGTCATTTCGTCATTTTTTCAAATCCTCAAAAATGATGAAAAACTGCGCGCTATAGTATGCCGTACGATATGGGCTATAGCCCACGGTCCAAAATGATGAGAAACGAGGCTAACTTTTTTTTTCAAAATTTCAAAAAACATGGGCTATAACCCATCGTTTTTGTCATTTCGTCATTTTTTTCAAATCCTCAAAAATGATGAAAAACGGCGCGCTATAGTATGCCGTACGATATGGGCTATAGCCCATGGTCCAAAATGATGAGAAACGAGGCTAACTTTTTTTTCCAAAATTTCAAAAAACATGGGCTATAACCCATCGTTTTTGTCATTTCGTCATTTTTTTCAAATCCTCAAAAATGATGAAAAACGGCGCGCTATAGTATGCCGTACGATATGGGCTATAGCCCACGGTCCAAAATGATGAGAAACGAGGCTACCTTTTTTTTCAAAATTTCAAAAAACATGGGCTATAACCCATCGTTTTTGTCATTTCGTCATTTTTTTCAAATCCTCAAAAATGATGAAAAACTGCGCGCTATAGTATGCCGTACGATATGGGCTATAGCCCACGGTCCAAAATGATGAGAAACGAGGCTAACTTTTTTTTTCAAAATTTCAAAAAACATGGGCTATAACCCATCGTTTTTGTCATTTCGTCATTTTTTTCAAATCCTCAAAAATTATGAAAAACTGCGCGCTATAGTATGCCGTACGATATGGGTTATAGCCCACGGTCCAAAATGATGAGAAACGAGGCTAACTTTTTTTTCCAAAATTTCAAAAAACATGGGCTATAACCCATCGTTTTTGTCATTTCGTCATTTTTTCAAATCCTCAAAAATGATGAAAAACTGCGCGCTATAGTATGCCGTACGATATGGGCTATAGCCCACGGTCCAAAATGATGAGAAACGAGGCTAACTTTTTTTTTCAAAATTTCAAAAAACATGGGCTATAACCCATCGTTTTTGTCATTTCGTCATTTTTTTCAAATCCTCAAAAATGATGAAAAACGGCGCGCTATAGTATGCCGTACGATATGGGCTATAGCCCATGGTCCAAAATGATGAGAAACGAGGCTAACTTTTTTTTCCAAAATTTCAAAAAACATGGGCTATAACCCATCGTTTTTGTCATTTCGTCATTTTTTTAAAATCCTCAAAAATGATGAAAAACTGCGCGCTATAGTATGCCGTACGATATGGGCTATGGCCCACGGTCCAAAATGATGAGAAACGAGGCTAACTTTTTTTTTCTAAATTTCAAAAAACATGGGCTATAACCCATCGTTTTTGTCATTTCGTCATTTTTTTCAAATCCTCAAAAATGATGAAAAACGGCGCGCTATAGTATGCCGTACGATATGGGCTATAGCCCACGGTCCAAAATGATGAGAAACGAGGCTAACCTTTTTTTTTTTAAATTTCAAAAAACATGGGCTATAACCCATCGTTTTTGTCATTTCGTCATTTTTTTCAAATCCTCAAAAATGATGAAAAACGGCGCGCTATAGTATGCCGTACGATATGGGCTATAGCCCACGGTCCAAAATGATGAGAAACGAGGCTAACCTTTTTTTCAAAATTTCAAAAAACATGGGCTATAACCCATCGTTTTTGTCATTTCGTCATTTTTTTCAAATCCTCAAAAATGATGAAAAACTGCGCGCTATAGTATGCCGTACGATATGGGCTATAGCCCACGGTCCAAAATGTTGAGAAACGAGGCTAACTTTTTTTTCCAAAATTTAAAAAAACATGGGCTATAACCCATCGTTTTTGTCATTTCGTCATTTTTTTCAAATCCTCAAAAATGATGAAAAACGGCGCGCTATAGTATGCCGTACGATATGGGCTATAGCCCATGGTCCAAAATGATGAGAAACGAGGCTAACTTTTTTTTTCAAAATTTCAAAAAACATGGGCTATAACCCATCGTTTTTGTCATTTCGTCATTTTTTTCAAATCCTCAAAAATTATGAAAAACTGCGCGCTATAGTATGCCGTACGATATGGGTTATAGCCCACGGTCCAAAATGATGAGAAACGAGGCTAACTTTTTTTTTCAAAATTTCAAAAAACATGGGCTATAACCCATCGTTTTTGTCATTTCGTCATTCTTTTCAAATCCTCAAAAATGATGAAAAACGGCGCGCTATAGTATGCCGTACGATATGGGCTATAGCCCATGGTCCAAAATGATGAGAAACGAGGCTAACTTTTTTTTTCAAAATTTCAAAAAACATGGGTTATAACCCATCGTTTTTGTCATTTCGTCATTTTTTTCAAATCCTCGAAAATGATGAAAAACTGCGCGCTATAGTATGCCGTACGATATGGGCTATGGCCCACGGTCCAAAATGATGAGAAACGAGGCTAACTTTTTTTTTCAAAATTTCAAAAAACATGGGCTATAACCCATCGTTTTTGTCATTTCGTCATTTTTTTCAAATCCTCAAAAATTATGAAAAACTGCGCGCTATAGTATGCCGTACGATATGGGTTATAGCCCACGGTCCAAAATGATGAGAAACGAGGCTAACTTTTTTTTTCAAAATTTCAAAAAACATGGGCTATAACCCATCGTTTTTGTCATTTCGTCATTCTTTTCAAATCCTCAAAAATGATGATAAACGGCGCGCTATAGTATGCCGTACGATATGGGCTATAGCCCATGGTCCAAAATGATGAGAAACGAGGCTAACTTTTTTTTTCAAAATTTCAAAAAACATGGGCTATAACCCATCGTTTTTGTCATTTCGTCATTTTTTTCAAATCCTCGAAAATGATGAAAAACTGCGCGCTATAGTATGCCGTACGATATGGGCTATGGCCCACGGTCCAAAATGATGAGAAACGAGGCTAACATTTTTTTTTTTTAATTTCAAAAAACATGGGCTATAACCCATCGTTTTTGTCATTTCGTCATTTTTTCAAATCCTCAAAAATGATGAAAAACGGCGCGCTATAGTATGCCGTACGATATGGGCTATAGCCCACGGTCCAAAATGATGAGAAACGAGGCTAACTTTTTTTTCAAAATTTCAAAAAACATGGGCTATAACCCATCGTTTTTGTCATTTCGTCATTTTTTTCAAATCCTCAAAAATGATGAAAAACTGCGCGCTATAGTATGCCGTACGATATGGGCTATAGCCCACGGTCCAAAATGATGAGAAACGAGGCTAACTTTTTTTTCCAAAATTTAAAAAAACATGGGCTATAACCCATCGTTTTTGTCATTTCGTCATTTTTTTCAAATCCTCAAAAATGATGAAAAACGGCGCGCTATAGTATGCCGTACGATATGGGCTATAGCCCACGGTCCAAAATGATGAGAAACGAGGCTAACTTTTTTTTCAAAATTTCAAAAAACATGGGCTATAACCCATCGTTTTTGTCATTTCGTCATTTTTTTCAAATCCTCAAAAATGATGAAAAACTGCGCGCTATAGTATGCCGTACGATATGGGCTATAGCCCACGGTCCAAAATGATGAGAAACGAGGCTAACTTATTTTTTCAAAATTTCAAAAAACATGGGCTATAACCCATCGTTTTTGTCATTTCGTCATTTTTTTCAAATCCTCAAAAATGATGAAAAACGGCGCGCTATAGTATGCCGTACGATATGGGCTATAGCCCACGGTCCAAAATGATGAGAAACGAGGCTAACTTTTTTTTCAAAATTTCAAAAAACATGGGCTATAACCCATCGTTTTTGTTATTTCGTCATTTTTTTCAAATCCTCAAAAATGATGAAAAACTGCGCGCTATAGTATGCCGTACGATATGGGCTATAGCCCACGGTCCAAAATGATGAGAAACGAGGCTAACTTTTTTTTCAAAATTTCAAAAAACATGGGCTATAACCCATCGTTTTTGTCATTTCGTCATTTTTTTCAAATCCTCAAAAATGATGAAAAACTGCGCGCTATAGTATGCCGTACGATATGGGCTATAGCCCACGGTCCAAAATGATGAGAAACGAGGCTAACTTATTTTTTCAAAATTTAAAAAAACATGGGCTATAACCCATCGTTTTTGTCATTTCGTCATTTTTTTCAAATCCTCAAAAATGATGAAAAACGGCGCGCTATAGTATGCCGTACGATATGGGCTATAGCCCATGGTCCAAAATGATGAGAAACGAGGCTAACTTTTTTTTCAAAATTTCAAAAAACATGGGCTATAACCCATCGTTTTTGTCATTTCGTCATTTTTTTCAAATCCTCAAAAATGATGAAAAACTGCGCGCTATAGTATGCCGTACGATATGGGCTATAGCCCACGGTCCAAAATGTTGAGAAACGAGGCTAACTTTTTTTTCCAAAATTTAAAAAAACATGGGCTATAACCCATCGTTTTTGTCATTTCGTCATTTTTTTCAAATCCTCAAAAATGATGAAAAACGGCGCGCTATAGTATGCCGTACGATATGGGCTATAGCCCATGGTCCAAAATGATGAGAAACGAGGCTAACTTTTTTTTTCAAAATTTCAAAAAACATGGGCTATAACCCATCGTTTTTGTCATTTCGTCATTTTTTTCAAATCCTCAAAAATGATGAAAAACGGCGCGCTATAGTATGCCGTACGATATGGGCTATAGCCCATGGTCCAAAATGATGAGAAACGAGGCTAACTTTTTTTTTCAAAATTTCAAAAAACATGGGCTATAACCCATCGTTTTTGTCATTTTGTCATTTTTTTCAAATCCTCAAAAATGATGAAAAACTGCGCGCTATGGTATGCCGTACGATATGGGCTATGGCCCACGGTCCAAAATGATGAGAAACGAGGCTAACTTTTTTTTTCAAAATTTCAAAAAACATGGGCTATAACCCATCGTTTTTGTCATTTCGTCATTTTTTTCAAATCCTCAAAAATTATGAAAAACTGCGCGCTATAGTATGCCGTACGATATGGGTTATAGCCCACGGTCCAAAATGATGAGAAACGAGGCTAACTTTTTTTTTCAAAATTTCAAAAAACATGGGCTATAACCCATCGTTTTTGTCATTTCGTCATTCTTTTCAAATCCTCAAAAATGATGAAAAACGGCGCGCTATAGTATGCCGTACGATATGGGCTATAGCCCATGGTCCAAAATGATGAGAAACGAGGCTAACTTTTTTTTTCAAAATTTCAAAAAACATGGGCTATAACCCATCGTTTTTGTCATTTCGTCATTTTTTTCAAATCCTCGAAAATGATGAAAAACTGCGCGCTATAGTATGCCGTACGATATGGGCTATGGCCCACGGTCCAAAATGATGAGAAACGAGGCTAACTTTTTTTTTCAAAATTTCAAAAAACATGGGCTATAACCCATCGTTTTTGTCATTTCGTCATTTTTTCAAATCCTCAAAAATGATGAAAAACGGCGCGCTATAGTATGCCGTACGATATGGGTTATAGCCCACGGTCCAAAATGATGAGAAACGAGGCTAACCTTTTTTTCAAAATTTAAAAAAACATGGGCTATAACCCATCGTTTTTGTCATTTCGTCATTTTTTTCAAATCCTCAAAAATGATGAAAAACTGCGCGCTATAGTATGCCGTACGATATGGGCTATAGCCCACGGTCCAAAATGATGAGAAACGAGGCTAACTTTTTTTTCCAAAATTTAAAAAAACATGGGCTATAACCCATCGTTTTTGTCATTTCGTCATTTTTTTCAAATCCTCAAAAATGATGAAAAACGGCGCGCTATAGTATGCCGTACGATATGGGCTATAGCCCATGGTCCAAAATGATGAGAAACAAGGCTAACTTTTTTTTCCAAAATTTCAAAAAACATGGGCTATAACCCATCGTTTTTGTCATTTTGTCATTTTTTTCAAATCCTCAAAAATGATGAAAAACTGCGCGATATAGTATGCCGTACGATATGGGCTATAGCCCACGGTCCAAAATGATGAGAAACGAGGCTAACTTTTTTTTTCAAAATTTCAAAAAACATGGGCTATAACCCATCGTTTTTGTAATTTCGTCATTTTTTTCAAATCCTCAAAAATGATGAAAAACGGCGCGCTATAGTATGCCGTACGATATGGGCTATAGCCCACGGTCCAAAATGATGAGAAACGAGGCTAACTTTTTTTTCAAAATTTTAAAAAACATGGGCTATAACCCATCGTTTTTGTTATTTCGTCATTTTTTTTCAAATCCTCAAAAATGATGAAAAACTGCGCGCTATAGTATGCCGTACGATATGGGCTATAGCCCACGGTCCAAAATGATGAGAAACGAGGCTAACTTTTTTTTCAAAATTTCAAAAAACATGGGCTATAACCCATAGTTTTTGTCATTTCGTCATTTTTTTCAAATCCTCAAAAATGATGAAAAACTGCGCGCTATAGTATGCCGTACGATATGGGCTATAGCCCACGGTCCAAAATGATGAGAAACGAGGCTAACTTATTTTTTCAAAATTTCAAAAAACATGGGCTATAACCCATCGTTTTTGTCATTTTGTCATTTTTTTCAAATCCTCAAAAATGATGAAAAACGGCGCGCTATAGTATGCCGTACGATATGGGCTATAGCCCACGGTCCAAAATGATGAGAAACGAGGCTAACTTTTTTTTCAAAATTTCAAAAAACATGGGCTATAACCCATCGTTTTTGTTATTTCGTCATTTTTTTCAAATCCTCAAAAATGATGAAAAACTGCGCGCTATAGTATGCCGTACGATATGGGCTATAGCCCACGGTCCAAAATGATGAGAAACGAGGCTAACTTATTTTTTCAAAATTTCAAAAAACATGGGCTATAACCCATCGTTTTTGTCATTTCGTCATTTTTTTCAAATCCTCAAAAATGATGAAAAACGGCGCGCTATAGTATGCCGTACGATATGGGCTATAGCCCATAGTCCAAAATGATGAGAAACGAGGCTAACTTTTTTTTTCAAAATTTCAAAAAACATGGGCTATAACCCATCGTTTTTGTCATTTTGTCATTTTTTTCAAATCCTCAAAAATGATGAAAAACGGCGCGCTATAGTATGCCGTACGATATGGGCTATAGCCCACGGTCCAAAATGATGAGAAACGAGGCTAACTTTTTTTTCAAAATTTCAAAAAACATGGGCTATAACCCATCGTTTTTGTTATTTCGTCATTTTTTTCAAATCCTCAAAAATGATGAAAAACTGCGCGCTATAGTATGCCGTACGATATGGGCTATAGCCCACGGTCCAAAATGATGAGAAACGAGGCTAACTTATTTTTTCAAAATTTCAAAAAACATGGGCTATAACCCATCGTTTTTGTCATTTCGTCATTTTTTTCAAATCCTCAAAAATGATGAAAAACGGCGCGCTATAGTATGCCGTACGATATGGGCTATAGCCCATAGTCCAAAATGATGAGAAACGAGGCTAACTTTTTTTTTCAAAATTTAAAAAAACATGGGCTATAACCCATCGTTTTTGTCATTTCGTCATTTTTTTCAAATCCTCAAAAATGATGAAAAACTGCGCGCTATAGTATGCCGTACGATATGGGCTATAGCCCACGGTCCAAAATGATGAGAAACGAGGCTAACTTTTTTTTTCAAATTTTCAAAAAACATGGGCTATAACCCATCGTTTTTGTCATTTCGTCATTTTTTTCAAATCCTCAAAAATGATGAAAAACGGCGCGCTATAGTATGCCGTACGATATGGGCTATAGCCCACGGTCCAAAATGATGAGAAACGAGGCTAACTTTTTTTTCAAAATTTCAAAAAACATGGGCTATAACCCATCGTTTTTGTCATTTCGTCATTTTTTTCAAATCCTCAAAAATGATGAAAAACTGCGCGCTATAGTATGCCGTACGATATGGGCTATAGCCCACGGTCCAAAATGATGAGAAACGAGGCTAACTTTTTTTTTCAAAATTTCAAAAAACATGGGCTATAACCCATCGTTTTTGTCATTTCGTCATTTTTTTCAAATCCTCAAAAATGATGAAAAACGGCGCGCTATAGTATGCCGTACGATATGGGCTATAGCCCATGGTCCAAAATGATGAGAAACGAGGCTAACTTTTTTTTTCAAAATTTCAAAAAACATGGGCTATAACCCATCGTTTTTGTCATTTCGTCATTTTTTTCAAATCCTCAAAAATGATGAAAAACTGCGCGCTATAGTATGCCGTACGATATGGGCTATAGCCCACGGTCCAAAATGATGAGAAACGAGGCTAACCTTTTTTTCAAAATTTCAAAAAACATGGGCTATAACCCATCGTTTTTGTCATTTTGTCATTTTTTTCAAATCCTCAAAAATGATGAAAAACTGCGTGCTATAGTATGCCGTACGATATGGGCTATAGCCCACGGTCCAAAATGATGAGAAACGAGGCTAACTTTTTTTTCCAAAATTTCAAAAAACATGGGCTATAACCCATCGTTTTTGTCATTTCGTCATTTTTTTCAAATCCTCAAAAATGATGAAAAACTGCGCGCTATAGTATGCCGTACGATATGGGCTATAGCCCACGGTCCAAAATGATGAGAAACGAGGCTAACTTTTTTTTTCAAAATTTCAAAAAACATGGGCTATAACCCATCGTTTTTGTCATTTCGTCATTTTTTTCAAATCCTCAAAAATGATGAAAAACGGCGCGCTATAGTATGCCGTACGATATGGGCTATAGCCCACGGTCCAAAATGATGAGAAACGAGGCTAACTTTTTTTTTCAAAATTTCAAAAAACATGGGCTATAACCCATCGTTTTTGTCATTTCGTCATTTTTTTCAAATCCTCAAAAATGATGAAAAACGGCGCGCTATAGTATGCCGTACGATATGGGCTATAGCCCACGGTCCAAAATGATGAGAAACGAGGCTAACCTTTTTTTCAAAATTTCAAAAAACATGGGCTATAACCCATCGTTTTTGTCATTTTGTCATTTTTTTCAAATCCTCAAAAATGATGAAAAACTGCGCGCTATAGTATGCCGTACGATATGGGCTATAGCCCACGGTCCAAAATGATGAGAAACGAGGCTAACTTTTTTTTTCAAAATTTCAAAAAACATGGGCTATAACCCATCGTTTTTGTCATTTTGTCATTTTTTTCAAATCCTCAAAAATGATGAAAAACTGCGCGCTATAGTATGCCGTACGATATGGGCTATAGCCCACGGTCCAAAATGATGAGAAACGAGGCTAACTTTTTTTTTCAAAATTTAAAAAAACATGGGCTATAACCCATCGTTTTTGTCATTTCGTCATTTTTTTCAAATCCTCAAAAATGATGAAAAACGGCGCGCTATAGTATGCCGTACGATATGGGCTATAGCCCACGGTCCAAAATGATGAGAAACGAGGCTAACCTTTTTTTCAAAATTTCAAAAAACATGGGCTATAACCCATCGTTTTTGTCATTTCGTCATTTTTTCAAATCCTCAAAAATGATGAAAAACGGCGCGCTATAGTATGCCGTACGATATGGGTTATAGCCCACGGTCCAAAATGATGAGAAACGAGGCTAACCTTTTTTTCAAAATTTCAAAAAACATGGGCTATAACCCATCGTTTTTGTCATTTCGTCATTTTTTTCAAATCCTCAAAAATGATGAAAAACTGCGCGCTATAGTATGCCGTACGATATGGGCTATAGCCCACGGTCCAAAATGATGAGAAACGAGGCTAACTTTTTTTTCCAAAATTTAAAAAAACATGGGCTATAACCCATCGTTTTTGTCATTTCGTCATTTTTTTCAAATCCTCAAAAATGATGAAAAACGGCGCGCTATAGTATGCCGTACGATATGGGCTATAGCCCATGGTCCAAAATGATGAGAAACAAGGCTAACTTTTTTTTCCAAAATTTCAAAAAACATGGGCTATAACCCATCGTTTTTGTCATTTTGTCATTTTTTTCAAATCCTCAAAAATGATGAAAAACTGCGCGATATAGTATGCCGTACGATATGGGCTATAGCCCACGGTCCAAAATGATGAGAAACGAGGCTAACTTTTTTTTTCAAAATTTCAAAAAACATGGGCTATAACCCATCGTTTTTGTCATTTCGTCATTTTTTTCAAATCCTCAAAAATGATGAAAAACGGCGCGCTATAGTATGCCGTACGATATGGGCTATAGCCCACGGTCCAAAATGATGAGAAACGAGGCTAACTTTTTTTTCAAAATTTTAAAAAACATGGGCTATAACCCATCGTTTTTGTTATTTCGTCATTTTTTTCAAATCCTCAAAAATGATGAAAAACTGCGCGCTATAGTATGCCGTACGATATGGGCTATAGCCCACGGTCCAAAATGATGAGAAACGAGGCTAACTTTTTTTTCAAAATTTCAAAAAACATGGGCTATAACCCATAGTTTTTGTCATTTCGTCATTTTTTTCAAATCCTCAAAAATGATGAAAAACTGCGCGCTATAGTATGCCGTACGATATGGGCTATAGCCCACGGTCCAAAATGATGAGAAACGAGGCTAACTTATTTTTTCAAAATTTCAAAAAACATGGGCTATAACCCATCGTTTTTGTCATTTTGTCATTTTTTTCAAATCCTCAAAAATGATGAAAAACGGCGCGCTATAGTATGCCGTACGATATGGGCTATAGCCCACGGTCCAAAATGATGAGAAACGAGGCTAACTTTTTTTTCAAAATTTCAAAAAACATGGGCTATAACCCATCGTTTTTGTTATTTCGTCATTTTTTTCAAATCCTCAAAAATGATGAAAAACTGCGCGCTATAGTATGCCGTACGATATGGGCTATAGCCCACGGTCCAAAATGATGAGAAACGAGGCTAACTTTTTTTTCAAAATTTCAAAAAACATGGGCTATAACCCATCGTTTTTGTCATTTCGTCATTTTTTTCAAATCCTCAAAAATGATGAAAAACTGCGCGCTATAGTATGCCGTACGATATGGGCTATAGCCCACGGTCCAAAATGATGAGAAACGAGGCTAACTTATTTTTTCAAAATTTCAAAAAACATGGGCTATAACCCATCGTTTTTGTCATTTCGTCATTTTTTTCAAATCCTCAAAAATGATGAAAAACGGCGCGCTATAGTATGCCGTACGATATGGGCTATAGCCCATAGTCCAAAATGATGAGAAACGAGGCTAACTTTTTTTTTCAAAATTTAAAAAAACATGGGCTATAACCCATCGTTTTTGTCATTTCGTCATTTTTTTCAAATCCTCAAAAATGATGAAAAACTGCGCGCTATAGTATGCCGTACGATATGGGCTATAGCCCACGGTCCAAAATGATGAGAAACGAGGCTAACTTTTTTTTTCAAATTTTCAAAAAACATGGGCTATAACCCATCGTTTTTGTCATTTCGTCATTTTTTTCAAATCCTCAAAAATGATGAAAAACGGCGCGCTATAGTATGCCGTACGATATGGGCTATAGCCCACGGTCCAAAATGATGAGAAACGAGGCTAACTTTTTTTTCAAAATTTCAAAAAACATGGGCTATAACCCATCGTTTTTGTCATTTCGTCATTTTTTTCAAATCCTCAAAAATGATGAAAAACTGCGCGCTATAGTATGCCGTACGATATGGGCTATAGCCCACGGTCCAAAATGATGAGAAACGAGGCTAACTTTTTTTTTCAAAATTTCAAAAAACATGGGCTATAACCCATCGTTTTTGTCATTTCGTCATTTTTTTCAAATCCTCAAAAATGATGAAAAACGGCGCGCTATAGTATGCCGTACGATATGGGCTATAGCCCATGGTCCAAAATGATGAGAAACGAGGCTAACTTTTTTTTTCAAAATTTCAAAAAACATGGGCTATAACCCATCGTTTTTGTCATTTCGTCATTTTTTTCAAATCCTCAAAAATGATGAAAAACTGCGCGCTATAGTATGCCGTACGATATGGGCTATAGCCCACGGTCCAAAATGATGAGAAACGAGGCTAACCTTTTTTTCAAAATTTCAAAAAACATGGGCTATAACCCATCGTTTTTGTCATTTTGTCATTTTTTTCAAATCCTCAAAAATGATGAAAAACTGCGTGCTATAGTATGCCGTACGATATGGGCTATAGCCCACGGTCCAAAATGATGAGAAACGAGGCTAACTTCTTTTTCCAAAATTTCAAAAAACATGGGCTATAACCCATCGTTTTTGTAATTTCGTCATTTTTTTCAAATCCTCAAAAATGATGAAAAACTGCGCGCTATAGTATGCCGTACGATATGGGCTATAGCCCACGGTCCAAAATGATGAGAAACGAGGCTAACTTTTTTTTTCAAAATTTCAAAAAACATGGGCTATAACCCATCGTTTTTGTCATTTCGTCATTTTTTTCAAATCCTCAAAAATGATGAAAAACGGCGCGCTATAGTATGCCGTACGATATGGGCTATAGCCCACGGTCCAAAATGATGAGAAACGAGGCTAACTTTTTTTTTCAAAATTTCAAAAAACATGGGCTATAACCCATCGTTTTTGTCATTTCGTCATTTTTTTCAAATCCTCAAAAATGTTGAAAAACGGCGCGCTATAGTATGCCGTACGATATGGGCTATAGCCCACGGTCCAAAATGATGAGAAACGAGGCTAACCTTTTTTTCAAAATTTCAAAAAACATGGGCTATAACCCATCGTTTTTGTCATTTTGTCATTTTTTTCAAATCCTCAAAAATGATGAAAAACTGCGCGCTATAGTATGCCGTACGATATGGGCTATAGCCCACGGTCCAAAATGATGAGAAACGAGGCTAACTTTTTTTTCCAAAATTTCAAAAAACATGGGCTATAACCCATCGTTTTTGTCATTTTGTCATTTTTTTCAAATCCTCAAAAATGATGAAAAACTGCGCGCTATAGTATGCCGTACGATATGGGCTATAGCCCACGGTCCAAAATGATGAGAAACGAGGCTAACTTTTTTTTTCAAAATTTAAAAAAACATGGGCTATAACCCATCGTTTTTGTCATTTCGTCATTTTTTTCAAATCCTCAAAAATGATGAAAAACGGCGCGCTATAGTATGCCGTACGATATGGGCTATAGCCCACGGTCCAAAATGATGAGAAACGAGGCTAACCTTTTTTTCAAAATTTCAAAAAACATGGGCTATAACCCATCGTTTTTGTCATTTTGTCATTTTTTTCAAATCCTCAAAAATGATGAAAAACTGCGCGCTATAGTATGCCGTACGATATGGGCTATAGCCCACGGTCCAAAATGATGAGAAACGAGGCTAACTTTTTTTTCCAAAATTTCAAAAAACATGGGCTATAACCCATCGTTTTTGTCATTTCGTCATTTTTTTCAAATCCTCAAAAATGATGAAAAACGGCGCGCTATAGTATGCCGTACGATATGGGCTATAGCCCATGGTCCAAAATGATGAGAAACGAGGCAAAGTTTTTTTTTCAAAATTTCAAAAAACATGGGCTATAACCCATCGTTTTTGTCATTTCATCATTTTTTTCAAATCCTCAAAAATGATGAAAAACGGCGCGCTATAGTATGCCGTACGATATGGGCTATAGCCCACGGTCCAAAATGATGAGAAACGAGGCTAACTTTTTTTTCAAAATTTCAAAAAACATGGGCTATAACCCATCGTTTTTGTCATTTTGTCATTTTTTTCAAATCCTCAAAAATGATGAAAAACTGCGCGCTATAGTATGCCGTACGATATGGGCTATAGCCCATGGTCCAAAATGATGAGAAACGAGGCTAACTTTTTTTTTCAAAATTTCAAAAAACATGGGCTATAACCCATCGTTTTTGTCATTTCGTCATTTTTTTCAAATCCTCAAAAATGATGAAAAACGGCGCGCTATAGTATGCCGTACGATATGGGCTATAGCCCATGGTCCAAAATGATGAGAAACGAGGCTAACTTTTTTTTTCAAAATTTCAAAAAACATGGGCTATAACCCATCGTTTTTGTCATTTCGTCATTTTTTTCAAATCCTCAAAAATGATGAAAAACTGCGCGCTATAGTATGCCGTACGATATGGGCTATAGCCCACGGTCCAAAATGATGAGAAACGAGGCTAACCTTTTTTTCAAATTTTCAAAAAACATGGGCTATAACCCATCGTTTTTGTCATTTCGTCATTTTTTTTAAATCCTCAAAAATGATGAAAAACGGCGCGCTATAGTATGCCGTACGATATGGGCTATAGCCCATGGTCCAAAATGATGAGAAACGAGGCTAACTTTTTTTTTCAAAATTTCAAAAAACATGGGCTATAACCCATCGTTTTTGTCATTTCGTCATTTTTTTCAAATCCTCAAAAATGATGAAAAACTGCGCGCTATAGTATGCCGTACGATATGGGCTATAGCCCACGGTCCAAAATGATGAGAAACGAGGCTAACTTTTTTTTTCAAAATTTCAAAAAACATGGGCTATAACCCATCGTTTTTGTCATTTCGTCATTTTTTTCAAATCCTCAAAAATGATGAAAAACGGCGCGCTATAGTATGCCGTACGATATGGGCTATAGCCCATGGTCCAAAATGATGAGAAACGAGGCTAACTTTTTTTTTCAAAATTTAAAAAAACATGGGCTATAACCCATCGTTTTTGTCATTTCGTCATTTTTTTCAAATCCTCAAAAATGATGAAAAACGGCGCGCTATAGTATGCCGTACGATATGGGCTATAGCCCATGGTCCAAAATGATGAGAAACGAGGCTAACTTTTTTTTTCAAAATTTCAAAAAACATGGGCTATAACCCATCGTTTTTGTCATTTCGTCATTTTTTTCAAATCCTCAAAAATGATGAAAAACTGCGCGCTATAGTATGCCGTACGATATGGGCTATAGCCCACGGTCCAAAATGATGAGAAACGAGGCTAACTTTTTTTTTCAAAATTTCAAAAAACATGGGCTATAACCCATCGTTTTTGTCATTTCGTCATTTTTTTCAAATCCTCAAAAATGATGAAAAACGGCGCGCTATAGTATGCCGTACGATATGGGCTATAGCCCATGGTCCAAAATGATGAGAAACGAGGCTAACTTTTTTTTTCAAAATTTCAAAAAACATGGGCTATAACCCATCGTTTTTGTCATTTCGTCATTTTTTTCAAATCCTCAAAAATGATGAAAAACGGCGCGCTATAGTATGCCGTACGATATGGGCTATAGCCCACGGTCCAAAATGATGAGAAACGAGGCTAACCTTTTTTTCAAATTTTCAAAAAACATGGGCTATAACCCATCGTTTTTGTCATTTTGTCATTTTTTTCAAATCCTCAAAAATGATGAAAAACTGCGCGCTATAGTATGCCGTACGATATGGGCTATAGCCCACGGTCCAAAATGATGAGAAACGAGGCTAACTTTTTTTTCCAAAATTTCAAAAAACATGGGCTATAACCCATCGTTTTTGTCATTTCGTCATTTTTTTCAAATCCTCAAAAATGATGAAAAACTGCGCGCTATAGTATGCCGTACGATATGGGCTATAGCCCACGGTCCAAAATGATGAGAAACGAGGCTAACTTTTTTTTTCAAAATTTAAAAAAACATGGGCTATAACCCATCGTTTTTGTCATTTCGTCATTTTTTTCAAATCCTCAAAAATGATGAAAAACGGCGCGCTATAGTATGCCGTACGATATGGGCTATAGCCCACGGTCCAAAATGATGAGAAACGAGGCTAACCTTTTTTTCAAAATTTCAAAAAACATGGGCTATAACCCATCGTTTTTGTCATTTCGTCATTTTTTTCAAATCCTCAAAAATGATGAAAAACTGCGCGCTATAGTATGCCGTACGATATGGGCTATAGCCCACGGTCCAAAATGATGAGAAACGAGGCTAACCTTTTTTTCAAAATTTCAAAAAACATGGGCTATAACCCATCGTTTTTGTCATTTTGTCATTTTTTTCAAATCCTCAAAAATGATGAAAAACTGCGCGCTATAGTATGCCGTACGATATGGGCTATAGCCCACGGTCCAAAATGATGAGAAACGAGGCTAACTTTTTTTTCCAACATTTCAAAAAACATGGGCAATAACCCATCGTTTTTGTCATTTTGTCATTTTTTTCAAATCCTCAAAAATGATGAAAAACTGCGCGCTATAGTATGCCGTACGATATGGGCTATAGCCCACGGTCCAAAATGATGAGAAACGAGGCTAACTTTTTTTTTCAAAATTTAAAAAAACATGGGCTATAACCCATCGTTTTTGTCATTTCGTCATTTTTTTCAAATCCTCAAAAATGATGAAAAACGGCGCGCTATAGTATGCCGTACGATATGGGCTATAGCCCACGGTCCAAAATGATGAGAAACGAGGCTAACTTTTTTTTCAAAATTTCAAAAAACATGGGCTATAACCCATCGTTTTTGTCATTTCGTCATTTTTTTCAAATCCTCAAAAATGATGAAAAACGGCGCGCTATAGTATGCCGTACGATATGGGCTATAGCCCATGGTCCAAAATGATGAGAAACGAGGCTAACTTTTTTTTTCAAAATTTCAAAAAACATGGGCTATAACCCATCGTTTTTGTCATTTCGTCATTTTTTTTAAATCCTCAAAAATGATGAAAAACGGCGCGCTATAGTATGCCGTACGATATGGGCTATAGCCCATGGTCCAAAATGATGAGAAACGAGGCTAACTTTTTTTTTCAAAATTTCAAAAAACATGGGCTATAACCCATCGTTTTTGTCATTTCGTCATTTTTTTCAAATCCTCAAAAATGATGAAAAACTGCGCGCTATAGTATGCCGTACGATATGGGCTATAGCCCACGGTCCAAAATGATGAGAAACGAGGCTAACTTTTTTTTTCAAAATTTCAAAAAACATGGGCTATAACCCATCGTTTTTGTCATTTCGTAATTTTTTTCAAATCCTCAAAAATGATGAAAAACGGCGCGCTATAGTATGCCGTACGATATGGGCTATAGCCCATGGTCCAAAATGATGAGAAAAGAGGCTAACTTTTTTTTTCAAAATTTCAAAAAACATGGGCTATAACCCATCGTTTTTGTCATTTCGTCATTTCTTTCAAATCCTCAAAAATGATGAAAAACGGCGCGCTATAGTATGCCGTACGATATGGGCTATAGCCCACGGTCCAAAATGATGAGAAACGAGGCTAACTTTTTTTTTCAAAATTTCAAAAAACATGGGCTATAACCCATCGTTTTTGTCATTTCGTCATTTTTTTCAAATCCTCAAAAATGATGAAAAACGGCGCGCTATAGTATGCCGTACGATATGGGCTATAGCCCATGGTCCAAAATGATGAGAAACGAGGCTAACTTTCTTTTTTCAAAATTTCAAAAAACATGGGCTATAACCCATCGTTTTTGTCATTTCGTCATTTTTTTCAAATCCTCAAAAATGATGAAAAACGGCGCGCTATAGTATGCCGTACGATATGGGCTATAGCCCACGGTCCAAAATGATGAGAAACGAGGCTAACCTTTTTTTCAAATTTTCAAAAAACATGGGCTATAACCCATCGTTTTTGTCATTTTGTCATTTTTTTCAAATCCTCAAAAATGATGAAAAACTGCGCGCTATAGTATGCCGTACGATATGGGCTATAGCCCACGGTCCAAAATGATGAGAAACGAGGCTAACTTTTTTTTCCAAAATTTCAAAAAACATGGGCTATAACCCATCGTTTTTGTCATTTCGTCATTTTTTTCAAATCCTCAAAAATGATGAAAAACTGCGCGCTATAGTATGCCGTACGATATGGGCTATAGCCCACGGTCCAAAATGATGAGAAACGAGGCTAACTTTTTTTTTCAAAATTTAAAAAAACATGGGCTATAACCCATCGTTTTTGTCATTTCGTCATTTTTTTCAAATCCTCAAAAATGATGAAAAACGGCGCGCTATAGTATGCCGTACGATATGGGCTATAGCCCACGGTCCAAAATGATGAGAAACGAGGCTAACCTTTTTTTCAAAATTTCAAAAAACATGGGCTATAACCCATGGTTTTTGTCATTTCGTCATTTTTTTCAAATCCTCAAAAATGATGAAAAACTGCGCGCTATAGTATGCCGTACGACATGGGCTATAGCCCACGGTCCAAAATGATGAGAAACGAGGCTAACTTTTTTTTTCAAAATTTCAAAAAACATGGGCTATAACCCATCGTTTTTGTCATTTCGTCATTTTTTTCAAATCCTCAAAAATGATGAAAAACGGCGCGCTATAGTATGCCGTACGATATGGGCTATAGCCCATGGTCCAAAATGATGAGAAACGAGGCAAACTTTTTTTTTCAAAATTTCAAAAAACATGGGCTATAACCCATCGTTTTTGTCATTTCGTCATTTTTTTCAAATCCTCAAAAATGATGAAAAACTGCGCGCTATAGTATGCCGTACGATATGGGCTATAGCCCACGGTCCAAAATGATGAGAAACGAGACTAACTTTTTTTTTCAAAATTTCAAAAAACATGGGCTATAACCCATCGTTTTTGTCATTTCGTCATTTTTTTCAAATCCTCAAAAATGATGAAAAACGGCGCGCTATAGTATGCCGTACGATATGGGCTATAGCCCACGGTCCAAAATGATGAGAAACGAGGCTAACCTTTTTTTCAAAATTTCAAAAAACATGGGCTATAACCCATGGTTTTTGTCATTTCGTCATTTTTTTCAAATCCTCAAAAATGATGAAAAACTGCGCGCTATAGTATGCCGTACGACATGGGCTATAGCCCACGGTCCAAAATGATGAGAAACGAGGCTAACTTTTTTTTTCAAAATTTCAAAAAACATGGCTATAACCCATCGTTTTTGTCATTTCGTCATTTTCTTCAAATCCTCAAAAATGATGAAAAACGGCGCGCTATAGTATGCCGTACGATATGGGCTATAGCCCATGGTCCAAAATGATGAGAAACGAGGCAAACTTTTTTTTTCAAAATTTCAAAAAACATGGGCTATAACCCATCGTTTTTGTCATTTCGTCATTTTTTTCAAATCCTCAAAATGATGAAAAACTGCGCGCTATAGTATGCCGTACGATATGGGCTATAGCCCACGGTCCAAAATGATGAGAAACGAGACTAACTTTTTTTTTCAAAATTTCAAAAAACATGGGCTATAACCCATCGTTTTTGTCATTTCATAATTTTTTTCAAATCCTCAAAAATGATGAAAAACGGCGCGCTATAGTATGCCGTACGATATGGGCTATAGCCCACGGTCCAAAATGATGAGAAACGAGGCTAACTTTTTTTTCAAAATTTCAAAAAACATGGGCTATAACCCATCGTTTTTGTCATTTCGTCATTTTTTTCAAATCCTCAAAAATGATGAAAAACTGCGCGCTATAGTATGCCGTACGATATGGGCTATAGCCCATGGTCCAAAATGATGAGAAACGAGGCTAACTTTTTTTTTCAAAATTTCAAAAAACATGGGCTATAACCCATCGTTTTTGTCATTTCGTCATTTTTTTCAAATCCTCAAAAATGATGAAAAACGACGCGCTATAGTATGCCGTACGATATGGGCTATAGCCCATGGTCCAAAATGATGAGAAACGAGGCTAACTTTTTTTTTCAAAATTTCAAAAAACATGGGCTATAACCCATCGTTTTTGTCATTTCGTCATTTTTTTCAAATCCTCAAAAATGATGAAAAACTGCGCGCTATAGTATGCCGTACGATATGGGCTATAGCCCATGGTCCAAAATGATGAGAAACGAGGCTAACTTTTTTTTCCAAAATTTCAAAAAACATGGGCTATAACCCATCGTTTTTGTCATTTCGTCATTTTTTTCAAATCCTCAAAAATGATGAAAAACTGCGCGCTATAGTATGCCGTACGATATGGGCTATAGCCCACGGTCCAAAATGATGAGAAACGAGGCTAACTTTTTTTTTCAAAATTAAAAAAAACATGGGCTATAACCCATCGTTTTTGTCATTTCGTCATTTTTTTCAAATCCTCAAAAATGATGAAAAACGGCGCGCTATAGTATGCCGTACGATATGGGCTATAGCCCACGGTCCAAAATGATGAGAAACGAGGCTAACCTTTTTTTCAAAATTTCAAAAAACATGGGCTATAACCCATCGTTTTTGTCATTTCGTCATTTTTTTCAAATCCTCAAAAATGATGAAAAACTGCGCGCTATAGTATGCCGTACGATATGGGCTATAGCCCACGGTCCAAAATGATGAGAAACGAGGCTAACTTTTTTTTTCAAAATTTCAAAAAACATGGGCTATAACCCATCGTTTTTGTCATTTCGTCATTTTTTTCAAATCCTCAAAAATGATGAAAACGGCGCGCTATAGTATGCCGTACGATATGGGCTATAGCCCATGGTCCAAAATGATGAGAAACGAGGCTAACTTTTTTTTTCAAAATTTAAAAAAACATGGGCTATAACCCATCGTTTTTTTCATTTCGTCATTTTTTTCAAATCCTCAAAAATGATGAAAAACGGCGCGCTATAGTATGCCGTACGATATGGGCTATAGCCCATGGTCCAAAATGATGAGAAACGAGGCTAACTTTTTTTTTCAAAATTTCAAAAAACATGGGCTATAACCCATCGTTTTTGTCATTTCGTCATTTTTTTCAAATCCTCAAAAATGATGAAAAACTGCGCGCTATAGTATGCCGTACGATATGGGCTATAGCCCACGGTCCAAAATGATGAGAAACGAGGCTAACTTTTTTTTTCAAAATTTCAAAAAACATGGGCTATAACCCATCGTTTTTGTCATTTCGTCATTTTTTTCAAATCCTCAAAAATGATGAAAAACGGCGCGCTATAGTATGCCGTACGATATGGGCTATAGCCCATGGTCCAAAATGATGAGAAACGAGGCTAACTTTTTTTTTCAAAATTTCAAAAAACATGGGCTATAACCCATCGTTTTTGTCATTTCGTCATTTTTTTCAAATCCTCAAAAATGATGAAAAACTGCGCGCTATAGTATGCCGTACGATATGGGCTATAGCCCACGGTCCAAAATGATGAGAAACGAGGCTAACTTTTTTTTTCAAAATTTCAAAAAACATGGGCTATAACCCATCGTTTTTGTCATTTCGTCATTTTTTTCAAATCCTCAAAAATGATGAAAAACGGCGCGCTATAGTATGCCGTACGATATGGGCTATAGCCCATGGTCCAAAATGATGAGAAACGAGGCTAACTTTTTTTTTCAAAATTTCAAAAAACATGGGCTATAACCCATCGTTTTTGTCATTTCGTCATTTTTTTCAAATCCTCAAAAATGATGAAAAACGGCGCGCTATAGTATGCCGTACGATATGGGCTATAGCCCACGGTCCAAAATGATGAGAAACGAGGCTAACTTTTTTTTTCAAAATTTCAAAAAACATGGGCTATAACCCATCGTTTTTGTCATTTCGTCATTTTTTTCAAATCCTCAAAAATGATGAAAAACGGCTCGCTATAGTATGCCGTACGATATGGGCTATAGCCCATGGTCCAAAATGATGAGAAACGAGGCTAACTTTTTTTTTCAAAATTTCAAAAAACATGGGCTATAACCCATCGTTTTTGTCATTTCGTCATTTTTTTCAAATCCTCAAAAATGATGAAAAACGGCGCGCTATAGTATGCCGTACGATATGGGCTATAGCCCACGGTCCAAAATGATGAGAAACGAGGCTAACCTTTTTTTCAAATTTTCAAAAAACATGGGCTATAACCCATCGTTTTTGTCATTTTGTCATTTTTTTCAAATCCTCAAAAATGATGAAAAACTGCGCGCTATAGTATGCCGTACGATATTGGCTATAGCCCACGGTCCAAAATGATGAGAAACGAGGCTAACTTTTTTTTCCAAAATTTCAAAAAACATGGGCTATAACCCATCGTTTTTGTCATTTCGTCATTTTTTTCAAATCCTCAAAAATGATGAAAAACTGCGCGCTATAGTATGCCGTACGATATGGGCTATAGCCCACGGTCCAAAATGATGAGAAACGAGGCTAACTTTTTTTTCCAAAATTAAAAAAAACATGGGCTATAACCCATCGTTTTTGTCATTTCGTCATTTTTTTCAAATCCTCAAAAATGATGAAAAACGGCGCGCTATAGTATGCCGTACGATATGGGCTATAGCCCACGGTCCAAAATGATGAGAAACGAGGCTAACCTTTTTTTCAAAATTTCAAAAACATGGGCTATAACCCATCGTTTTTGTCATTTCGTCATTTTTTTCAAA
Organism: Protomyctophum bolini; assembly: GCF_963924005.1. Lineage (NCBI taxonomy): Eukaryota > Metazoa > Chordata > Actinopteri > Myctophiformes > Myctophidae > Protomyctophum > Protomyctophum bolini. The sequence continues at coordinate 29,905,099 of NC_137864.1, forward strand.
TCCTCAAAAATGATGAAAAACTGCGCGCTATAGTATGCCGTACGATATGGGCTATAGCCCACGGTCCAAAATGATGAGAAACGAGGCTAACTTTTTTTTTCAAAATTTCAAAAAACATGGGCTATAACCCATCGTTTTTGTCATTTCGTCATTTTTTTCAAATCCTCAAAAATGATGAAAAACGGCGCGCTATAGTATGCCGTACGATATGGGCTATAGCCCATGGTCCAAAATGATGAGAAACGAGGCAAACTTTTTTTTTCAAAATTTCAAAAAACATGGGCTATAACCCATCGTTTTTGTCATTTCGTCATTTTTTTCAAATCCTCAAAAATGATGAAAAACTGCGCGCTATAGTATGCCGTACGATATGGGCTATAGCCCACGGTCCAAAATGATGAGAAACGAGGCTAACTTTTTTTTTCAAAATTTCAAAAAACATGGGCTATAACCCATCGTTTTTGTCATTTCATAATTTTTTTCAAATCCTCAAAAATGATGAAAAACGGCGCGCTATAGTATGCCGTACGATATGGGCTATAGCCCACGGTCCAAAATGATGAGAAACGAGGCTAACTTTTTTTTCAAAATTTCAAAAAACATGGGCTATAACCCATCGTTTTTGTCATTTCGTCATTTTTTTCAAATCCTCAAAAATGATGAAAAACGGCGCGCTATAGTATGCCGTACGATATGGGCTATAGCCCACGGTCCAAAATGATGAGAAACGAGGCTAACTTTTTTTTCAAAATTTCAAAAAACATGGGCTATAACCCATCGTTTTTGTCATTTCGTCATTTTTTTCAAATCCTCAAAAATGATGAAAAACTGCGCGCTATAGTATGCCGTACGATATGGGCTATAGCCCATGGTCCAAAATGATGAGAAACGAGGCTAACTTTTTTTTTCAAAATTTCAAAAAACATGGGCTATAACCCATCGTTTTTGTCATTTCGTCATTTTTTTCAAATCCTCAAAAATGATGAAAAACGGCGCGCTATAGTATGCCGTACGATATGGGCTATAGCCCATGGTCCAAAATGATGAGAAACGAGGCTAACTTTTTTTTTCAAAATTTCAAAAAACATGGGCTATAACCCATCGTTTTTGTCATTTCGTCATTTTTTTCAAATCCTCAAAAATGATGAAAAACTGCGCGCTATAGTATGCCGTACGATATGGGCTATAGCCCATGGTCCAAAATGATGAGAAACGAGGCTAACTTTTTTTTCCAAAATTTCAAAAAACATGGGCTATAACCCATCGTTTTTGTCATTTCGTAATTTTTTTAAAATCCTCAAAAATGATGAAAAACTGCGCGCTATAGTATGCCGTACGATATGGGCTATAGCCCACGGTCCAAAATGATGAGAAACGAGGCTAACTTTTTTTTTCAAAATTTAAAAAAACATGGGCTATAACCCATCGTTTTTGTCATTTCGTCATTTTTTTCAAATCCTCAAAAATGATGAAAAACGGCGCGCTATAGTATGCCGTACGATATGGGCTATAGCCCACGGTCCAAAATGATGAGAAACGAGGCTAACCTTTTTTTCAAAATTTCAAAAAACATGGGCTATAACCCATCGTTTTTGTCATTTCGTCATTTTTTTCAAATCCTCAAAAATGATGAAAAACTGCGCGCTATAGTATGCCGTACGATATGGGCTATAGCCCACGGTCCAAAATGATGAGAAACGAGGCTAACTTTTTTTTCAAAATTTCAAAAAACATGGGCTATAACCCATCGTTTTTGTCATTTCGTCATTTTTTTCAAATCCTCAAAAATGATGAAAAACGGCGCGCTATAGTATGCCGTACGATATGGGCTATAGCCCATGGTCCAAAATGATGAGAAACGAGGCAAACTTTTTTTTTCAAAATTTCAAAAAACATGGGCTATAACCCATCGTTTTTTTCATTTCGTCATTTTTTTCAAATCCTCAAAAATGATGAAAAACAGCGTGCTATAGTATGCCGTACGATATGGGCTATAGCCCACGGTCCAAAATGATGAGAAACGAGGCTAACTTTTTTTTTCAAAATTTCAAAAAACATGGGCTATAACCCATCGTTTTTGTCATTTCATATTTTTTTTCAAATCCTCAAAAATGATGAAAAACGGCGCGCTATAGTATGCCGTACGATATGGGCTATAGCCCACGGTCCAAAATGATGAGAAACGAGGCTAACTTTTTTTTCAAAATTTCAAAAAACATGGGCTATAACCCATCGTTTTTGTCATTTCGTCATTTTTTTCAAATCCTCAAAAATGATGAAAAACTGCGCGCTATAGTATACCGTACGATATGGGCTATAGCCCACGGTCCAAAATGATGAGAAACGAGGCTAACTTTTTTTCCCAAAATTTCAAAAAACATGGGCTATAACCCATCGTTTTTGTCATTTCGTCATTTTTTTTAAATCCTCAAAAATGATGAAAAACGGCGCGCTACAGTATGCCGTACGATATGGGCTATAGCCCATGGTCCAAAATGATGAGAAACGAGGCTAACTTCTTTTTTTCAAAATTTCAAAAAACATGGGCTATAACCCATCGTTTTTGTCATTTCGTCATTTTTTTCAAATCCTCAAAAATGATGAAAAACTGCGCGCTATAGTATGCCGTACGATATGGGCTATAGCCCACGGTCCAAAATGATGAGAAACGAGGCTAACTTTTTTTTTCAAAATTTCAAAAAACATGGGCTATAACCCATCGTTTTTGTCATTTCATCATTTTTTTCAAATCCTAAAAATGATGAAAAACGGCGCGCTATAGTATGCCGTACGATATGGGCTATAGCCCATGGTCCAAAATGATGAGAAACGAGGCTAACTTCTTTTTTTCAAAATTTCAAAAAACATGGGCTATAACCCATCGTTTTTGTCATTTCGTCATTTTTTTCAAATCCTCAAAAATGATGAAAAACTGCGCGCTATAGTATGCCGTACGATATGGGCTATAGCCCACGGTCCAAAATGATGAGAAACGAGGCTAACTTTTTTTTTCAAAATTTCAAAAAACATGGGCTATAACCCATCGTTTTTGTCATTTCGTCATTTTTTTCAAATCCTCAAAAATGATGAAAAACGGCGCGCTATAGTATGCCGTACGATATGGGCTATAGCCCACGGTCCAAAATGATGAGAAACGAGGCTAACTTTTTTTTCAAAATTTCAAAAAACATGGGCTATAACCCATCGTTTTTGTCATTTCGTCATTTTTTTCAAATCCTCAAAAATGATGAAAAACTGCGCGCTATAGTATGCCGTACGATATGGGCTATAGCCCACGGTCCAAAATGATGAGAAACGAGGCTAACTTTTTTTTTCAAAATTTCAAAAAACATGGGCTATAACCCATCGTTTTTGTCATTTCGTCATTTTTTTCAAATCCTCAAAAATGATGAAAAACGGCGCGCTATAGTATGCCGTACGATATGGGCTATAGCCCATGGTCCAAAATGATGAGAAACGAGGCTAACTTTTTTTTTCAAAATTTCAAAAAACATGGGCTATAACCCATCGTTTTTGTCATTTCGTCATTTCTTTCAAATCCTCAAAAATGATGAAAAACTGCGCGCTATAGTATGCCGTACGATATGGGCTATAGCCCACGGTCCAAAATGATGAGAAACGAGGCTAACTTTTTTTTTCAAAATTTCAAAAAACATGGGCTATAACCCATCGTTTTTGTCATTTTTTTCAAATCCTCAAAAATGATGAAAAACGGCGCGCTATAGTATGCCGTACGATATGGGCTATAGCCCACGGTCCAAAATGATGAGAAACGAGGCTAACTTTTTTTTTCAAAATTTCAAAAAACATGGGCTATAACCCATCGTTTTTGTCATTTCGTCATTTTTTTCAAATCCTCAAAAATGATGAAAAACTGCGCGCTATAGTATGCCGTACGATATGGGCTATAGCCCACGGTCCAAAATGATGAGAAACGAGGCTAACTTTTTTTTTCAAAATTTCAAAAAACATGGGCTATAACCCATCGTTTTTGTCATTTCGTCATTTTTTTCAAATCCTCAAAAATTATGAAAAACTGCGCGCTATAGTATGCCGTACGATATGGGTTATAGCCCACGGTCCAAAATGATGAGAAACTAGGCTAACTTCTTTTTTTCAAAATTTCAAAAAACATGGGCTATAACCCATCGTTTTTGTCATTTCGTCATTTTTTTCAAATCCTCAAAAATGATGAAAAACGGCGCGCTATAGTATGCCGTACGATATGGGCTATAGCCCACGGTCCAAAATGATGAGAAACGAGGCTAACTTTTTTTTTCAAAATTTCAAAAAACATGGGCTATAACCCATCGTTTTTGTCATTTCGTCATTTTTTTCAAATCCTCAAAAATTATGAAAAACTGCGCGCTATAGTATGCCGTACGATATGGGTTATAGCCCACGGTCCAAAATGATGAGAAACTAGGCTAACTTTTTTTTTTGAAATTTCAAAAAACATGGGCTATAACCCATCGTTTTTGTCATTTCGTCATTTTTTTCAAATCCTCAAAAATGATGAAAAACGGCGCGCTATAGTATGCCGTACGATATGGGCTATAGCCCACGGTCCAAAATGATGAGAAACGAGGCTAACCTTTTTTTCAAAATTTCAAAAAACATGGGCTATAACCCATCGTTTTTGTCATTTCGTCATTTTTTTCAAATCCTCAAAAATGATGAAAAACTGCGCGCTATAGTATGCCGTACGATATGGGCTATAGCCCACGGTCCAAAATGATGAGAAACGAGGCTAACTTTTTTTTTCAAAATTTCAAAAAACATGGGCTATAACCCATCGTTTTTGTCATTTCGTCATTTTTTTCAAATCCTCAAAAATGATGAAAAACTGCGCGCTATAGTATGCCGTACGATATGGGCTATAGCCCACGGTCCAAAATGATGAGAAACGAGGCTAACTGTTTTTTTCAAAATTTCAAAAAACATGGGCTATAACCCATCGTTTTTGTCATTTCGTCATTTTTTTCAAATCCTCAAAAATGATGAAAAACTGCGCGCTATAGTATGCCGTACGATATGGGCTATAGCCCACGGTCCAAAATGATGAGAAACGAGGCTAACTTTTTTTTTCAAAATTTCAAAAAACATGGGCTATAACCCATCGTTTTTGTCATTTCGTCATTTTTTTCAAATCCTCAAAAATGATGAAAAACTGCGCGCTATAGTATGCCGTACGATATGGGCTATAGCCCACGGTCCAAAATGATGAGAAACGAGGCTAACTTTTTTTTTCAAAATTTCAAAAAACATGGGCTATAACCCATCGTTTTTGTCATTTCGTCATTTTTTTCAAATCCTCAAAAATGATGAAAAACGGCGCGCTATAGTATGCCGTACGATATGGGCTATAGCCCACGGTCCAAAATGATGAGAAACGAGGCTAACCTTTTTTTCAAAATTTCAAAAAACATGGGCTATAACCCATCGTTTTTGTCATTTTGTCATTTTTTTCAAATCCTCAAAAATGATGAAAAACTGCGCGCTATAGTATGCCGTACGATATGGGCTATAGCCCACGGTCCAAAATGATGAGAAACGAGGCTAACTTTTTTTCCCAAAATTTCAAAAAACATGGGCTATAACCCATCGTTTTTGTCATTTCGTCATTTTTTTTAAATCCTCAAAAATGATGAAAAACTGCGCGCTATAGTATGCCGTACGATATGGGCTATAGCCCACGGTCCAAAATGATGAGAAACGAGGCTAACTTTTTTTTTCAAAATTTCAAAAAACATGGGCTATAACCCATCGTTTTTGTCATTTCGTCATTTTTTTCAAATCCTCAAAAATGATGAAAAACGGCGCGCTATAGTATGCCGTACGATATGGGCTATAGCCCATGGTCCAAAATGATGAGAAACGAGGCTAACTTTTTTTCTCAAAATTTCAAAAAACATGGGCTATAACCCATCGTTTTTGTCATTTCGTCATTTTTTTCAAATCCTCAAAAATGATGAAAAACTGCGCGCTATAGTATGCCGTACGATATGGGCTATAGCCCACGGTCCAAAATGATGAGAAACGAGGCTAACTCTTTTTTTTCAAAATTAAAAAAAACATGGGCTATAACCCATCGTTTTTGTCATTTCGTCATTTTTTTCAAATCCTCAAAAATGATGAAAAACGGCGCGCTATAGTATGCCGTACGATATGGGCTATAGCCCACGGTCCAAAATGATGAGAAACGAGGCTAACCTTTTTTTCAAAATTTCAAAAAACATGGGCTATAACCCATCGTTTTTGTCATTTCGTCATTTTTTTCAAATCCTCAAAAATGATGAAAAACTGCGCGCTATAGTATGCCGTACGATATGGGCTATAGCCCACGGTCCAAAATGATGAGAAACGAGGCTAACTTTTTTTTTCAAAATTTCAAAAAACATGGGCTATAACCCATCGTTTTTGTCATTTCGTCATTTTTTTCAAATCCTCAAAAATGATGAAAAACGGCGCGCTATAGTATGCCGTACGATATGGGCTATAGCCCATGGTCCAAAATGATGAGAAACGAGGCTAACTTTTTTTTTCAAAATTTCAAAAAACATGGGCTATAACCCATCGTTTTTGTCATTTCGTCATTTTTTTCAAATCCTCAAAAATGATGAAAAACTGCGCGCTATAGTATGCCGTACGATATGGGCTATAGCCCACGGTCCAAAATGATGAGAAACGAGGCTAACTTTTTTTTTCAAAATTTCAAAAAACATGGGCTATAACCCATCGTTTTTGTCATTTCGTCATTTTTTTTCAAATCCTCAAAAATGATGAAAAACGGCGCGCTATAGTATGCCGTACGATATGGGCTATAGCCCACGGTCCAAAATGATGAGAAACGAGGCTAACTTTTTTTTCAAAATTTCAAAAAACATGGGCTATAACCCATCGTTTTTGTCATTTCGTCATTTTTTTCAAATCCTCAAAAATGATGAAAAACTGCGCGCTATAGTATGCCGTACGATATGGGCTATAGCCCACGGTCCAAAATGATGAGAAACGAGGCTAACTTTTTTTTTCAAAATTTCAAAAAACATGGGCTATAACCCATCGTTTTTGTCATTTCGTCATTTTTTTCAAATCCTCAAAAATTATGAAAAACTGCGCGCTATAGTATGCCGTACGATATGGGTTATAGCCCACGGTCCAAAATGATGAGAAACTAGGCTAACTTTTTTTTTTGAAATTTCAAAAAACATGGGCTATAACCCATCGTTTTTGTCATTTCGTCATTTTTTTCAAATCCTCAAAAATGATGAAAAACGGCGCGCTATAGTATGCCGTACGATATGGGCTATAGCCCACGGTCCAAAATGATGAGAAACGAGGCTAACCTTTTTTTCAAAATTTCAAAAAACATGGGCTATAACCCATCGTTTTTGTCATTTCGTCATTTTTTTCAAATCCTCAAAAATGATGAAAAACTGCGCGCTATAGTATGCCGTACGATATGGGCTATAGCCCACGGTCCAAAATGATGAGAAACGAGGCTAACTTTTTTTTTCAAAATTTCAAAAAACATGGGCTATAACCCATCGTTTTTGTCATTTCGTCATTTTTTTTCAAATCCTCAAAAATGATGAAAAACGGCGCGCTATAGTATGCCGTACGATATGGGCTATAGCCCACGGTCCAAAATGATGAGAAACGAGGCTAACTTTTTTTTCAAAATTTCAAAAAACATGGGCTATAACCCATCGTTTTTGTCATTTCGTCATTTTTTTCAAATCCTCAAAAATGATGAAAAACTGCGCGCTATAGTATGCCGTACGATATGGGCTATAGCCCACGGTCCAAAATGATGAGAAACGAGGCTAACTTTTTTTTTTCAAAATTTCAAAAAACATGGGCTATAACCCATCGTTTTTGTCATTTCGTCATTTTTTTCAAATCCTCAAAAATGATGAAAAACGGCGCGCTATAGTATGCCGTACGATATGGGCTATAGCCCACGGTCCAAAATGATGAGAAACGAGGCTAACCTTTTTTTCAAAATTTCAAAAAACATGGGCTATAACCCATCGTTTTTGTCATTTCGTCATTTTTTTCAAATCCTCAAAAATGATGAAAAACTGCGCGCTATAGTATGCCGTACGATATGGGCTATAGCCCACGGTCCAAAATGATGAGAAACGAGGCTAACTTTTTTTTCCAAAATTTCAAAAAACATGGGCTATAACCCATCGTTTTTGTCATTTCGTCATTTTTTTCAAATCCTCAAAAATGATGAAAAACGGCGCGCTATAGTATGCCGTACGATATGGGCTATAGCCCACGGTCCAAAATGATGAGAAACGAGGCTAACTTTTTTTTTCAAAATTTCAAAAAACATGGGCTATAACCCATCGTTTTTGTCATTTCGTCATTTTTTTCAAATCCTCAAAAATGATGAAAAACGGCGCGCTATAGTATGCCGTACGATATGGGCTATAGCCCACGGTCCAAAATGATGAGAAACGAGGCTAACTTTTTTTTCAAAATTTCAAAAAACATGGGCTATAACCCATCGTTTTTGTCATTTCGTCATTTTTTTCAAATCCTCAAAAATGATGAAAAACTGCGCGCTATAGTATGCCGTACGATATGGGCTATAGCCCACGGTCCAAAATGATGAGAAACGAGGCTAACCTTTTTTTTCAAAATTTAAAAAAACATGGGCTATAACCCATCGTTTTTGTCATTTCGTCATTTTTTTCAAATCCTCAAAAATGATGAAAAACGGCGCGCTATAGTATGCCGTACGATATGGGCTATAGCCCATGGTCCAAAATGATGAGAAACGAGGCTAACTTTTTTTTTCAAAATTTCAAAAAACATGGGCTATAACCCATCGTTTTTGTCATTTCGTCATTTCTTTCAAATCCTCAAAAATGATGAAAAACTGCGCGCTATAGTATGCCGTACGATATGGGCTATAGCCCACGGTCCAAAATGATGAGAAACGAGGCTAACTTTTTTTTTCAAAATTTCAAAAAACATGGGCTATAACCCATCGTTTTTGTCATTTTTTTCAAATCCTCAAAAATGATGAAAAACTGCGCGCTATAGTATGCCGTACGATATGGGCTATAGCCCACGGTCCAAAATGATGAGAAACGAGGCTAACTTTTTTTTTCAAAATTTCAAAAAACATGGGCTATAACCCATCGTTTTTGTCATTTCGTCATTTTTTTCAAATCCTCAAAAATGATGAAAAACTGCGCGCTATAGTATGCCGTACGATATGGGCTATAGCCCACGGTCCAAAATGATGAGAAACGAGGCTAACTTTTTTTTCCAAAATTTCAAAAAACATGGGCTATAACCCATCGTTTTTGTCATTTCGTCATTTTTTTCAAATCCTCAAAAATTATGAAAAACTGCGCGCTATAGTATGCCGTACGATATGGGTTATAGCCCACGGTCCAAAATGATGAGAAACTAGGCTAACCTTTTTTTTCAAAATTTCAAAAAACATGGGCTATAACCCATCGTTTTTGTCATTTCGTCATTTTTTTCAAATCCTCAAAAATGATGAAAAACGGCGCGCTATAGTATGCCGTACGATATGGGCTATAGCCCACGGTCCAAAATGATGAGAAACGAGGCTAACTTTTTTTTTCAAAATTTCAAAAAACATGGGCTATAACCCATCGTTTTTGTCATTTCGTCATTTTTTTCAAATCCTCAAAAATGATGAAAAACGGCGCGCTATAGTATGCCGTACGATATGGGCTATAGCCCACGGTCCAAAATGATGAGAAACGAGGCTAACCTTTTTTTCAAAATTTCAAAAAACATGGGCTATAACCCATCGTTTTTGTCATTTCGTCATTTTTTTCAAATCCTCAAAAATGATGAAAAACTGAGCGCTATAGTATGCCGTACGATATGGGCTATAGCCCACGGTCCAAAATGATGAGAAACGAGGCTAACTTTTTTTTTCAACATTTCAAAAAACATGGGCTATAACCCATCGTTTTTGTCATTTCGTCATTTTTTTCAAATCCTCAAAAATGATGAAAAACTGCGCGCTATAGTATGCCGTACGATATGGGCTATAGCCCACGGTCCAAAATGATGAGAAACGAGGCTAAGTTTTTTTTTCAAAATTTCAAAAAACATGGGCTATAACCCATCGTTTTTGTCATTTCGTCATTTTTTTCAAATCCTCAAAAATGATGAAAAACGGCGCGCTATAGTATGCCGTACGATATGGGCTATAGCCCACGGTCCAAAATGATGAGAAACGAGGCTAACCTTTTTTTCAAAATTTCAAAAAACATGGGCTATAACCCATCGTTTTTGTCATTTTGTCATTTTTTTCAAATCCTCAAAAATGATGAAAAACTGCGCGCTATAGTATGCCGTACGATATGGGCTATAGCCCACGGTCCAAAATGATGAGAAACGAGGCTAACTTTTTTTCCCAAAATTTCAAAAAACATGGGCTATAACCCATCGTTTTTGTCATTTCGTCATTTTTTTTAAATCCTCAAAAATGATGAAAAACTGCGCGCTATAGTATGCCGTACGATATGGGCTATAGCCCACGGTCCAAAATGATGAGAAACGAGGCTAACTTTTTTTTTCAAAATTTCAAAAAACATGGGCTATAACCCATCGTTTTTGTCATTTCGTCATTTTTTTCAAATCCTCAAAAATGATGAAAAACGGCGCGCTATAGTATGCCGTACGATATGGGCTATAGCCCATGGTCCAAAATGATGAGAAACGAGGCTAACTTTTTTTTTCAAAATTTCAAAAAACATGGGCTATAACCCATCGTTTTTGTCATTTCGTCATTTTTTTCAAATCCTCAAAAATGATGAAAAACTGCGCGCTATAGTATGCCGTACGATATGGGCTATAGCCCACGGTCCAAAATGATGAGAAACGAGGCTAACTTTTTTTTTCAAAATTTCAAAAAACATGGGCTATAACCCATCGTTTTTGTCATTTCGTCATTTTTTTCAAATCCTCAAAAATGATGAAAAACTGCGCGCTATAGTATGCCGTACGATATGGGCTATAGCCCACGGTCCAAAATGATGAGAAACGAGGCTAACTTTTTTTTTCAAAATTTCAAAAAACATGGGCTATAACCCATCGTTTTTGTCATTTCGTCATTTTTTTCAAATCCTCAAAAATGATGAAAAACGGCGCGCTATAGTATGCCGTACGATATGGGCTATAGCCCATGGTCCAAAATGATGAGAAACGAGGCTAACTTTATTTTTCAAAATTTCAAAAAACATGGGCTATAACCCATCGTTTTTGTCATTTCGTCATTTTTTTCAAATCCTCAAAAATGATGAAAAACTGCGCGCTATAGTATGCCGTACGATATGGGCTATAGCCCACGGTCCAAAATGATGAGAAACGAGGCTAACTTTTTTTTTCAAAATTTCAAAAAACATGGGCTATAACCCATCGTTTTTGTCATTTCGTCATTTTTTTCAAATCCTCAAAAATGATGAAAAACGGCGCGCTATAGTATGCCGTACGATATGGGCTATAGCCCACGGTCCAAAATGATGAGAAACGAGGCTAACTTTTTTTTCAAAATTTCAAAAAACATGGGCTATAACCCATCGTTTTTGTCATTTCGTCATTTTTTTCAAATCCTCAAAAATGATGAAAAACTGCGCGCTATAGTATGCCGTACGATATGGGCTATAGCCCACGGTCCAAAATGATGAGAAACGAGGCTAACTTTTTTTTTCAAAATTTCAAAAAACATGGGCTATAACCCATCGTTTTTGTCATTTCGTCATTTTTTTTAAATCCTCAAAAATGATGAAAAACGGCGCGCTATAGTATGCCGTACGATATGGGCTATAGCCCACGGTCCAAAATGATGAGAAACGAGGCTAACCTTTTTTTCAAAATTTCAAAAAACATGGGCTATAACCCATCGTTTTTGTCATTTTTTTCAAATCCTCAAAAATGATGAAAAACTGCGCGCTATAGTATGCCGTACGATATGGGCTATAGCCCACGGTCCAAAATGATGAGAAACGAGGCTAACTTTTTTTTTCAAAATTTCAAAAAACATGGGCTATAACCCATCGTTTTTGTCATTTCGTCATTTTTTTCAAATCCTCAAAAATGATGAAAAACTGCGCGCTATAGTATGCCGTACGATATGGGCTATAGCCCACGGTCCAAAATGATGAGAAACGAGGCTAACTTTTTTTTCCAAAATTTCAAAAAACATGGGCTATAACCCATCGTTTTTGTCATTTCGTCATTTTTTTCAAATCCTCAAAAATTATGAAAAACTGCGCGCTATAGTATGCCGTACGATATGGGTTATAGCCCACGGTCCAAAATGATGAGAAACTAGGCTAACCTTTTTTTTCAAAATTTCAAAAAACATGGGCTATAACCCATCGTTTTTGTCATTTCGTCATTTTTTTCAAATCCTCAAAAATGATGAAAAACGGCGCGCTATAGTATGCCGTACGATATGGGCTATAGCCCACGGTCCAAAATGATGAGAAACGAGGCTAACTTTTTTTTTCAAAATTTCAAAAAACATGGGCTATAACCCATCGTTTTTGTCATTTCGTCATTTTTTTCAAATCCTCAAAAATGATGAAAAACGGCGCGCTATAGTATGCCGTACGATATGGGCTATAGCCCACGGTCCAAAATGATGAGAAACGAGGCTAACCTTTTTTTCAAAATTTCAAAAAACATGGGCTATAACCCATCGTTTTTGTCATTTCGTCATTTTTTTCAAATCCTCAAAAATGATGAAAAACTGAGCGCTATAGTATGCCGTACGATATGGGCTATAGCCCACGGTCCAAAATGATGAGAAACGAGGCTAACTTTTTTTTTCAACATTTCAAAAAACATGGGCTATAACCCATCGTTTTTGTCATTTCGTCATTTTTTTCAAATCCTCAAAAATGATGAAAAACTGCGCGCTATAGTATGCCGTACGATATGGGCTATAGCCCACGGTCCAAAATGATGAGAAACGAGGCTAAGTTTTTTTTTCAAAATTTCAAAAAACATGGGCTATAACCCATCGTTTTTGTCATTTCGTCATTTTTTTCAAATCCTCAAAAATGATGAAAAACGGCGCGCTATAGTATGCCGTACGATATGGGCTATAGCCCACGGTCCAAAATGATGAGAAACGAGGCTAACCTTTTTTTCAAAATTTCAAAAAACATGGGCTATAACCCATCGTTTTTGTCATTTTGTCATTTTTTTCAAATCCTCAAAAATGATGAAAAACTGCGCGCTATAGTATGCCGTACGATATGGGCTATAGCCCACGGTCCAAAATGATGAGAAACGAGGCTAACTTTTTTTCCCAAAATTTCAAAAAACATGGGCTATAACCCATCGTTTTTGTCATTTCGTCATTTTTTTTAAATCCTCAAAAATGATGAAAAACTGCGCGCTATAGTATGCCGTACGATATGGGCTATAGCCCACGGTCCAAAATGATGAGAAACGAGGCTAACTTTTTTTTTCAAAATTTCAAAAAACATGGGCTATAACCCATCGTTTTTGTCATTTCGTCATTTTTTTCAAATCCTCAAAAATGATGAAAAACGGCGCGCTATAGTATGCCGTACGATATGGGCTATAGCCCATGGTCCAAAATGATGAGAAACGAGGCTAACTTTTTTTTTCAAAATTTCAAAAAACATGGGCTATAACCCATCGTTTTTGTCATTTCGTCATTTTTTTCAAATCCTCAAAAATGATGAAAAACTGCGCGCTATAGTATGCCGTACGATATGGGCTATAGCCCACGGTCCAAAATGATGAGAAACGAGGCTAACTTTTTTTTTCAAAATTTCAAAAAACATGGGCTATAACCCATCGTTTTTGTCATTTCGTCATTTTTTTCAAATCCTCAAAAATGATGAAAAACTGCGCGCTATAGTATGCCGTACGATATGGGCTATAGCCCACGGTCCAAAATGATGAGAAACGAGGCTAACTTTTTTTTTCAAAATTTCAAAAAACATGGGCTATAACCCATCGTTTTTGTCATTTCGTCATTTTTTTCAAATCCTCAAAAATGATGAAAAACGGCGCGCTATAGTATGCCGTACGATATGGGCTATAGCCCATGGTCCAAAATGATGAGAAACGAGGCTAACTTTATTTTTCAAAATTTCAAAAAACATGGGCTATAACCCATCGTTTTTGTCATTTCGTCATTTTTTTCAAATCCTCAAAAATGATGAAAAACTGCGCGCTATAGTATGCCGTACGATATGGGCTATAGCCCACGGTCCAAAATGATGAGAAACGAGGCTAACTTTTTTTTTCAAAATTTCAAAAAACATGGGCTATAACCCATCGTTTTTGTCATTTCGTCATTTTTTTCAAATCCTCAAAAATGATGAAAAACGGCGCGCTATAGTATGCCGTACGATATGGGCTATAGCCCACGGTCCAAAATGATGAGAAACGAGGCTAACTTTTTTTTCAAAATTTCAAAAAACATGGGCTATAACCCATCGTTTTTGTCATTTCGTCATTTTTTTCAAATCCTCAAAAATGATGAAAAACTGCGCGCTATAGTATGCCGTACGATATGGGCTATAGCCCACGGTCCAAAATGATGAGAAACGAGGCTAACTTTTTTTTTCAAAATTTCAAAAAACATGGGCTATAACCCATCGTTTTTGTCATTTCGTCATTTTTTTTAAATCCTCAAAAATGATGAAAAACGGCGCGCTATAGTATGCCGTACGATATGGGCTATAGCCCACGGTCCAAAATGATGAGAAACGAGGCTAACCTTTTTTTCAAAATTTCAAAAAACATGGGCTATAACCCATCGTTTTTGTCATTTCGTCATTTTTTTCAAATCCTCAAAAATGATGAAAAACTGCGCGCTATAGTATGCCGTACGATATGGGCTATAGCCCACGGTCCAAAATGATGAGAAACGAGGCTAACTTTTTTTTCCAAAATTTCAAAAAACATGGGCTATAACCCATCGTTTTTGTCATTTCGTCATTTTTTTCAAATCCTCAAAAATGATGAAAAACGGCGCGCTATAGTATGCCGTACGATATGGGCTATAGCCCATGGTCCAAAATGATGAGAAACGAGGCTAACTTTTTTTTTCAAAATTTCAAAAAACATGGGCTATAACCCATCGTTTTTGTCATTTCGTCATTTTTTTCAAATCCTCAAAAATGATGAAAAACTGCGCGCTATAGTATGCCGTACGATATGGGCTATAGCCCACGGTCCAAAATGATGAGAAACGAGGCTAACTTTTTTTTTCAAAATTTCAAAAAACATGGGCAATAACCCATCGTTTTTGTCATTTCGTAATTTTTTTCAAATCCTCAAAAATGATGAAAAACTGCACGCTATAGTATGCCGTACGATATGGGCTATAGCCCACGGTCCAAAATGATGAGAAACGAGGCTAACTTTTTTTTTCAAAATTTCAAAAAACATGGGCTATAACCCATCGTTTTTGTCATTTCGTCATATTTTTCAAATCCTCAAAAATGATGAAAAACGGCGCGCTATAGTATGCCGTACGATATGGGCTATAGCCCATGGTCCAAAATGATGAGAAACGAGGCTAACCTTTTTTTTCAAAATTTCAAAAAACATGGGCTATAACCCATCGTTTTTGTCATTTCGTCATTTCTTTCAAATCCTCAAAAATGATGAAAAACTGCGCGCTATAGTATGCCGTACGATATGGGCTATAGCCCACGGTCCAAAATGATGAGAAACGAGGCTAACTTTTTTTTTCAAAATTTCAAAAAACATGGGCTATAACCCATCGTTTTTGTCATTTCGTCATTTTTTTCAAATCCTCAAAAATGATGAAAAACGGCGCGCTATAGTATGCCGTACGATATGGGCTATAGCCCATGGTCCAAAATGATGAGAAACGAGGCTAACTTTTTTTTTCAAAATTTCAAAAAACATGGGCTATAACCCATCGTTTTTGTCATTTCGTCATTTTTTTTAAATCCTCAAAAATGATGAAAAACGGCGCGCTATAGTATGCCGTACGATATGGGCTATAGCCCACGGTCCAAAATGATGAGAAACGAGGCTAACCTTTTTTTCAAAATTTCAAAAAACATGGGCTATAACCCATCGTTTTTGTCATTTCGCTTTGTCATGCGCTATAGTATGCCGTACGATATGGGCTATAGCCCATGGTCCAAAATGATGAGAAACGAGGCTAACTTTTTTTCAAAATTTCAAAAAACATGGGATATAACCCATCGTTTTTGTCATTTCGTCATTTTTTTCAAATCCTCAAAAATGATGAAAAACTGCGCGCTATAGTATGCCGTACGATATGGGCTATAGCCCACGGTCCAAAATGATGAGAAACGAGGCTAACTTTTTTTTTCAAAATTTCAAAAAACATGGGCTATAACCCATCGTTTTTGTCATTTCGTCATTTTTTTCAAATCCTCAAAAATGATGAAAAACTGCGCGCTATAGTATGCCGTACGATATGGGCTATAGCCCACGGTCCAAAATGATGAGAAACGAGGCTAACTTTTTTTTTCAAAATTTCAAAAAACATGGGCTATAACCCATCGTTTTTGTCATTTTGTCATTTTTTTCAAATCCTCAAAAATGATGAAAAACTGCACGCTATAGTATGCCGTACGATATGGGCTATAGCCCACGGTCCAAAATGATGAGAAACGAGGCTAACTTTTTTTTTCAAAATTTCAAAAAACATGGGCTATAACCCATCGTTTTTGTCATTTCGTCATATTTTTCAAATCCTCAAAAATGATGAAAAACGGCGCGCTATAGTATGCCGTACGATATGGGCTATAGCCCATGGTCCAAAATGATGAGAAACGAGGCTAACTTTTTTTTTCAAAATTTCAAAAAACATGGGCTATAACCCATCGTTTTTGACATTTCGTCATTTCTTTCAAATCCTCAAAAATGATGAAAAACTGCGCGCTATAGTATGCCGTACGATATGGGCTATAGCCCACGGTCCAAAATGATGAGAAACGAGGCTAACTTTTTTTTCCAAAATTTCAAAAGACATGGGCTATAACCCATCGTTTTTGTCATTTCGTCATTTTTTTCAAATCCTCAAAAATGATGAAAAACTGCGCGCTATAGTATGCCGTACGATATGGGCTATAGCCCATGGTCCAAAATGATGAGAAACGAGGCTAACTTTTTTTTCCAAAATTTCAAAAAACATGGGCTATAACCCATCGTTTTTGTCATTTCGTCATTTTTTTTAAATCCTCAAAAATGATGAAAAACGGTGCGCTATAGTATGCCGTACGATATGGGCTATAGCCCACGGTCCAAAATGATGAGAAACGAGGCTAACCTTTTTTTCAAAATTTCAAAAAACATGGGATATAACCCATCGTTTTTGTCATTTCGTCATTTTTTTCAAATCCTCAAAAATGATGAAAAACTGCGCGCTATAGTATGCCGTACGATATGGGCTATAGCCCACGGTCCAAAATGATGAGAAACGAGGCTAACTTTCTTTTCAAAATTTCAAAAAACATGGGCTATAACCCATCGTTTTTGTCATTTCGTCATTTTTTTCAAATCCTCAAAAATGATGAAAAACTGCGCGCTATAGTATGCCGTACGATATGGGCTATAGCCCATGGTCCAAAATGATGAGAAACGAGGCTAACTTTTTTTTTCAAAATTTCAAAAAACATGGGCTATAACCCATCGTTTTTGTCATTTCGTCATTTTTTTCAAATCCTCAAAAATGATGAAAAACGGCGCGCTATAGTATGCCGTACGATATGGGCTATAGCCCACGGTCCAAAATGATGAGAAACGAGGCTAACTTTTTTTTCAAAATTTCAAAAAACATGGGCTATAACCCATCGTTTTTGTCATTTCGTCATTTTTTTCAAATCCTCAAAAATGATGAAAAACTGCGCGCTATAGTATGCCGTACGATATGGGCTATAGCCCACGGTCCAAAATGATGAGAAACGAGGCTAACTTTTTTTTTCAAAATTTCAAAAAACATGGGCTATAACCCATCGTTTTTGTCATTTCGTCATTTTTTTCAAATCCTCAAAAATGATGAAAAACGGCGCGCTATAGTATGCCGTACGATATGGGCTATAGCCCACGGTCCAAAATGATGAGAAACGAGGCTAACTTTTTTTTTCAAAATTTCAAAAAACATGGGCTATAACCCATCGTTTTTGTCATTTCGTCATTTTTTTCAAATCCTCAAAAATGATGAAAAACTGCGCACTATAGTATGCCGTACGATATGGGCTATAGCCCACGGTCCAAAATGATGAGAAACGAGGCTAACTTTTTTTTCAAATTTTCAAAAAACATGGGCTATAACCCATCGTTTTTGTCATTTCGTCATTTTTTTCAAATCCTCAAAAATGATGAAAAACTGTGCGCTATAGTATGCCGTACGATATGGGCTATAGCCCACGGTCCAAAATGATGAGAAACGAGGCTAACTTTTTTTTTCAAAATTTCAAAAAACATGGGCTATAACCCATCGTTTTTGTCATTTCGTCATTTTTTTCAAATCCTCAAAAATGATGAAAAACGGCGCGCTATAGTATGCCGTACGATATGGGCTATAGCCACGGTCCAAAATGATGAGAAACGAGGCTAACTTTTTTTTTCAAAATTTCAAAAAACATGGGCTATAACCCATCGTTTTTGTCATTTCGTCATTTTTTTCAAATCCTCAAAAATGATGAAAAACTGCGCGCTATAGTATGCCGTACGATATGGGCTATAGCCCACGGTCCAAAATGATGAGAAACGAGGCTAACTTTTTTTTTCAAAATTTCAAAAAACATGGGCAATAACCCATCGTTTTTGTCATTTCGTAATTTTTTTCAAATCCTCAAAAATGATGAAAAACTGCACGCTATAGTATGCCGTACGATATGGGCTATAGCCCACGGTCCAAAATGATGAGAAACGAGGCTAACTTTTTTTTTCAAAATTTCAAAAAACATGGGCTATAACCCATCGTTTTTGTCATTTCGTCATATTTTTCAAATCCTCAAAAATGATGAAAAACGGCGCGCTATAGTATGCCGTACGATATGGGCTATAGCCCATGGTCCAAAATGATGAGAAACGAGGCTAACCTTTTTTTTCAAAATTTCAAAAAACATGGGCTATAACCCATCGTTTTTGTCATTTCGTCATTTCTTTCAAATCCTCAAAAATGATGAAAAACTGCGCGCTATAGTATGCCGTACGATATGGGCTATAGCCCACGGTCCAAAATGATGAGAAACGAGGCTAACTTTTTTTTTCAAAATTTCAAAAAACATGGGCTATAACCCATCGTTTTTGTCATTTCGTCATTTTTTTCAAATCCTCAAAAATGATGAAAAACGGCGCGCTATAGTATGCCGTACGATATGGGCTATAGCCCATGGTCCAAAATGATGAGAAACGAGGCTAACTTTTTTTTTCAAAATTTCAAAAAACATGGGCTATAACCCATCGTTTTTGTCATTTCGTCATTTTTTTTAAATCCTCAAAAATGATGAAAAACGGCGCGCTATAGTATGCCGTACGATATGGGCTATAGCCCACGGTCCAAAATGATGAGAAACGAGGCTAACCTTTTTTTCAAAATTTCAAAAAACATGGGCTATAACCCATCGTTTTTGTCATTTCGCTTTGTCATGCGCTATAGTATGCCGTACGATATGGGCTATAGCCCATGGTCCAAAATGATGAGAAACGAGGCTAACTTTTTTTCAAAATTTCAAAAAACATGGGATATAACCCATCGTTTTTGTCATTTCGTCATTTTTTTCAAATCCTCAAAAATGATGAAAAACTGCGCGCTATAGTATGCCGTACGATATGGGCTATAGCCCACGGTCCAAAATGATGAGAAACGAGGCTAACTTTTTTTTTCAAAATTTCAAAAAACATGGGCTATAACCCATCGTTTTTGTCATTTCGTCATTTTTTTCAAATCCTCAAAAATGATGAAAAACTGCGCGCTATAGTATGCCGTACGATATGGGCTATAGCCCACGGTCCAAAATGATGAGAAACGAGGCTAACTTTTTTTTTCAAAATTTCAAAAAACATGGGCTATAACCCATCGTTTTTGTCATTTTGTCATTTTTTTCAAATCCTCAAAAATGATGAAAAACTGCACGCTATAGTATGCCGTACGATATGGGCTATAGCCCACGGTCCAAAATGATGAGAAACGAGGCTAACTTTTTTTTTCAAAATTTCAAAAAACATGGGCTATAACCCATCGTTTTTGTCATTTCGTCATATTTTTCAAATCCTCAAAAATGATGAAAAACGGCGCGCTATAGTATGCCGTACGATATGGGCTATAGCCCATGGTCCAAAATGATGAGAAACGAGGCTAACTTTTTTTTCAAAATTTCAAAAAACATGGGCTATAACCCATCGTTTTTGACATTTCGTCATTTCTTTCAAATCCTCAAAAATGATGAAAAACTGCGCGCTATAGTATGCCGTACGATATGGGCTATAGCCCACGGTCCAAAATGATGAGAAACGAGGCTAACTTTTTTTTCCAAAATTTCAAAAGACATGGGCTATAACCCATCGTTTTTGTCATTTCGTCATTTTTTTCAAATCCTCAAAAATGATGAAAAACTGCGCGCTATAGTATGCCGTACGATATGGGCTATAGCCCATGGTCCAAAATGATGAGAAACGAGGCTAACTTTTTTTTCCAAAATTTCAAAAAACATGGGCTATAACCCATCGTTTTTGTCATTTCGTCATTTTTTTTAAATCCTCAAAAATGATGAAAAACGGTGCGCTATAGTATGCCGTACGATATGGGCTATAGCCCACGGTCCAAAATGATGAGAAACGAGGCTAACCTTTTTTTCAAAATTTCAAAAAACATGGGATATAACCCATCGTTTTTGTCATTTCGTCATTTTTTTCAAATCCTCAAAAATGATGAAAAACTGCGCGCTATAGTATGCCGTACGATATGGGCTATAGCCCACGGTCCAAAATGATGAGAAACGAGGCTAACTTTCTTTTCAAAATTTCAAAAAACATGGGCTATAACCCATCGTTTTTGTCATTTCGTCATTTTTTTCAAATCCTCAAAAATGATGAAAAACTGCGCGCTATAGTATGCCGTACGATATGGGCTATAGCCCATGGTCCAAAATGATGAGAAACGAGGCTAACTTTTTTTTTCAAAATTTCAAAAAACATGGGCTATAACCCATCGTTTTTGTCATTTCGTCATTTTTTTCAAATCCTCAAAAATGATGAAAAACGGCGCGCTATAGTATGCCGTACGATATGGGCTATAGCCCACGGTCCAAAATGATGAGAAACGAGGCTAACTTTTTTTTCAAAATTTCAAAAAACATGGGCTATAACCCATCGTTTTTGTCATTTCGTCATTTTTTTCAAATCCTCAAAAATGATGAAAAACTGCGCGCTATAGTATGCCGTACGATATGGGCTATAGCCCACGGTCCAAAATGATGAGAAACGAGGCTAACTTTTTTTTTCAAAATTTCAAAAAACATGGGCTATAACCCATCGTTTTTGTCATTTCGTCATTTTTTTCAAATCCTCAAAAATGATGAAAAACGGCGCGCTATAGTATGCCGTACGATATGGGCTATAGCCCACGGTCCAAAATGATGAGAAACGAGGCTAACTTTTTTTTTCAAAATTTCAAAAAACATGGGCTATAACCCATCGTTTTTGTCATTTCGTCATTTTTTTCAAATCCTCAAAAATGATGAAAAACTGCGCACTATAGTATGCCGTACGATATGGGCTATAGCCCACGGTCCAAAATGATGAGAAACGAGGCTAACTTTTTTTTCAAATTTTCAAAAAACATGGGCTATAACCCATCGTTTTTGTCATTTCGTCATTTTTTTCAAATCCTCAAAAATGATGAAAAACTGTGCGCTATAGTATGCCGTACGATATGGGCTATAGCCCACGGTCCAAAATGATGAGAAACGAGGATAACTTTTTTTTTCAAAATTTCAAAAAACATGGGCTATAACCCATCGTTTTTGTCATTTCGTCATTTTTTTCAAATCCTCAAAAATGATGAAAAACGGCGCGCTATAGTATGCCGTACGATATGGGCTATAGCCACGGTCCAAAATGATGAGAAACGAGGCTAACTTTTTTTTTCAAATTTTCAAAAAACATGGGCTATAACCCATCGTTTTTGTCATTTTGTCATTTTTTTCAAATCCTCAAAAATGATGAAAAACGGCGCGCTATAGTATGCCGTACGATATGGGCTATAGCCCACGGTCCAAAATGATGAGAAACGAGGCTAACCTTTTTTTCAAAATTTCAAAAAACATGGGCTATAACCCATCGTTTTTGTCATTTCGTCATTTTTTTCAAATCCTCAAAAATGATGAAAAACTGCGCGCTATAGTATGCCGTACGATATGGGCTATAGCCCACGGTCCAAAATGATGAGAAACGAGGCTAACTTTTTTTTCCAAAATTTCAAAAAACATGGGCTATAACCCATCGTTTTTGTCATTTCGTCATTTTTTTCAAATCCTCAAAAATGATGAAAAACGGCGCGCTATAGTATGCCGTACGATATGGGCTATAGCCCATGGTCCAAAATGATGAGAAACGAGGCTAACTTTTTTTTTCAAAATTTCAAAAAACATGGGCTATAACCCATCGTTTTTGTCATTTCGTCATTTTTTTCAAATCCTCAAAAATGATGAAAAACTGCGCGCTATAGTATGCCGTACGATATGGGCTATAGCCCACGGTCCAAAATGATGAGAAACGAGGCTAACTTTTTTTTTCAAAATTTCAAAAAACATGGGCTATAACCCATCGTTTTTGTCATTTCGTCATTTTTTTCAAATCCTCAAAAATGATGAAAAACTGCACGCTATAGTATGCCGTACGATATGGGCTATAGCCCACGGTCCAAAATGATGAGAAACGAGGCTAACTTTTTTTTCAAAATTTCAAAAAACATGGGCTATAACCCATCGTTTTTGTCATTTCGTCATTTTTTTCAAATCCTCAAAAATGATGAAAAACTGCGCGCTATAGTATGCCGTACGATATGGGCTATAGCCCACGGTCCAAAATGATGAGAAACGAGGCTAACTTTTTTTTTCAAAATTTCAAAAAACATGGGCTATAACCCATCGTTTTTGTCATTTCGTCATTTTTTTCAAATCCTCAAAAATGATGAAAAACGGCGCGCTATAGTATGCCGTACGATATGGGCTATAGCCCACGGTCCAAAATGATGAGAAACGAGGCTAACTTTTTTTTTCAAACTTTCAAAAAACATGGGCTATAACCCATCGTTTTTGTCATTTCGTCATTTTTTTCAAATCCTCAAAAATGATGAAAAACGGCGCGCTATAGTATGCCGTACGATATGGGCTATAGCCCATGGTCCAAAATGATGAGAAACGAGGCAAACTTTTTTTTTCAAAATTTCAAAAAACATGGGCTATAACCCATCGTTTTTGTCATTTCGTCATTTTTTTCAAATCCTCAAAAATGATGAAAAACTGCGTGCTATAGTATGCCGTACGATATGGGCTATAGCCCACGGTCCAAAATGATGAGAAACGAGGCTAACTTTTTTTTCCAAAATTTCAAAAAACATGGGCTATAACCCATCGTTTTTGTCATTTTGTCATTTTTTTCAAATCCTCAAAAATGATGAAAAACGGCGCGCTATAGTATGGCGTACGATATGGGCTATAGCCCATGGTCCAAAATGATGAGAAACGAGGCTAACTTTTTTTTTCAAAATTTCAAAAAACATGGGCTATAACCCATCGTTTTTGTCATTTCGTCATTTTTTTCAAATCCTCAAAAATGATGAAAAACTGCGCGCTATAGTATGCCGTACGATATGGGCTATAGCCCACGGTCCAAAATGATGAGAAACGAGGCTAACTTTTTTTTTCAAAATTTCAAAAAACATGGGCTATAACCCATCGTTTTTGTCATTTCGTCATTTTTTTCAAATCCTCAAAAATGATGAAAAACGGCGCGCTATAGTATGCCGTACGATATGGGCTATAGCCCACGGTCCAAAATGATGAGAAACGAGGCTAACTTTTTTTTTCAAAATTTCAAAAAACATGGGCTATAACCCATCGTTTTTGTCATTTCGTCATTTTTTTCAAATCCTCAAAAATGATGAAAAACTGCGCGCTATAGTATGCCGTACGATATGGGCTATAGCCCACGGTCCAAAATGATGAGAAACGAGGCTAACTTTTTTTTTCAAAATTTCAAAAAACATGGGCTATAACCCATCGTTTTTGTCATTTCGTCATTTTTTTCAAATCCTCAAAAATGATGAAAAACTGCACGCTATAGTATGCCGTACGATATGGGCTATAGCCCACGGTCCAAAATGATGAGAAACGAGGCTAACTTTTTTTTCAAAATTTCAAAAAACATGGGCTATAACCCATCGTTTTTGTCATTTCGTCATTTTTTTCAAATCCTCAAAAATGATGAAAAACTGCGCGCTATAGTATGCCGTACGATATGGGCTATAGCCCACGGTCCAAAATGATGAGAAACGAGGCTAACTTTTTTTTTCAAAATTTCAAAAAACATGGGCTATAACCCATCGTTTTTGTCATTTCGTCATTTTTTTCAAATCCTCAAAAATGATGAAAAACGGCGCGCTATAGTATGCCGTACGATATGGGCTATAGCCCACGGTCCAAAATGATGAGAAACGAGGCTAACTTTTTTTTTCAAAATTTCAAAAAACATGGGCTATAACCCATCGTTTTTGTCATTTCGTCATTTTTTTCAAATCCTCAAAAATGATGAAAAACGGCGCGCTATAGTATGCCGTACGATATGGGCTATAGCCCATGGTCCAAAATGATGAGAAACGAGGCAAACTTTTTTTTTCAAAATTTCAAAAAACATGGGCTATAACCCATCGTTTTTGTCATTTCGTCATTTTTTTCAAATCCTCAAAAATGATGAAAAACTGCGTGCTATAGTATGCCGTACGATATGGGCTATAGCCCACGGTCCAAAATGATGAGAAACGAGGCTAACTTTTTTTTCCAAAATTTCAAAAAACATGGGCTATAACCCATCGTTTTTGTCATTTTGTCATTTTTTTCAAATCCTCAAAAATGATGAAAAACGGCGCGCTATAGTATGGCGTACGATATGGGCTATAGCCCATGGTCCAAAATGATGAGAAACGAGGCTAACTTTTTTTTTCAAAATTTCAAAAAACATGGGCTATAACCCATCGTTTTTGTCATTTCGTCATTTTTTTCAAATCCTCAAAAATGATGAAAAACTGCGCGCTATAGTATGCCGTACGATATGGGCTATAGCCCACGGTCCAAAATGATGAGAAACGAGGCTAACTTTTTTTTTCAAAATTTCAAAAAACATGGGCTATAACCCATCGTTTTTGTCATTTCGTCATTTTTTTCAAATCCTCAAAAATGATGAAAAACGGCGCGCTATAGTATGCCGTACGATATGGGCTATAGCCCACGGTCCAAAATGATGAGAAACGAGGCTAACTTTTTTTTCCAAAATTTCAAAAAACATGGGCTATAACCCATCGTTTTTGTCATTTCGTCATTTCTTTCAAATCCTCAAAAATGATGAAAAACTGCGCGCTATAGTATGCCGTACGATATGGGCTATAGCCCACGGTCCAAAATGATGAGAAACGAGGCTAACTTTTTTTTTCAAAATTTCAAAAAACATGGGCTATAACCCATCGTTTTTGTCATTTTGTCATTTTTTTCAAATCCTCAAAAATGATGAAAAACGGCGCGCTATAGTATGCCGTACGATATGGGCTATAGCCCATGGTCCAAAATGATGAGAAACGAGGCTAACTTTTTTTTTCAAAATTTCAAAAAACATGGGCTATAACCCATCGTTTTTGTCATTTCGTCATTTCTTTCAAATCCTCAAAAATGATGAAAAACTGCGCGCTATAGTATGCCGTACGATATGGGCTATAGCCCACGGTCCAAAATGATGAGAAACGAGGCTAACTTTTTTTTTCAAATTTTCAAAAAACATGGGCTATAACCCATCGTTTTTGTCATTTCGTCATTTTTTTCAAATCCTCAAAAATGATGAAAAACGGCGCGCTATAGTATGCCGTACGATATGGGCTATAGCCCACGGTCCAAAATGATGAGAAACGAGGCTAACCTTTTTTTCAAAATTTCAAAAAACATGGGCTATAACCCATCGTTTTTGTCATTTCGTCATTTTTTTCAAATCCTCAAAAATGATGAAAAACTGCGCGCTATAGTATGCCGTACGATATGGGCTATAGCCCACGGTCCAAAATGATGAGAAACGAGGCTAACTTTTTTTTCCAAAATTTCAAAAAACATGGGCTATAACCCATCGTTTTTGTCATTTCGTCATTTTTTTCAAATCCTCAAAAATGATGAAAAACGGCGCGCTATAGTATGCCGTACGATATGGGCTATAGCCCATGGTCCAAAATGATGAGAAACGAGGCTAACTTTTTTTTTCAAAATTTCAAAAAACATGGGCTATAACCCATCGTTTTTGTCATTTCGTCATTTTTTTCAAATCCTCAAAAATGATGAAAAACTGCGCGCTATAGTATGCCGTACGATATGGGCTATAGCCCACGGTCCAAAATGATGAGAAACGAGGCTAACTTTTTTTTTCAAAATTTCAAAAAACATGGGCTATAACCCATCGTTTTTGTCATTTCGTCATTTTTTTCAAATCCTCAAAAATGATGAAAAACTGCACGCTATAGTATGCCGTACGATATGGGCTATAGCCCACGGTCCAAAATGATGAGAAACGAGGCTAACTTTTTTTTCAAAATTTCAAAAAACATGGGCTATAACCCATCGTTTTTGTCATTTCGTCATATTTTTCAAATCCTCAAAAATGATGAAAAACGGCGCGCTATAGTATGCCGTACGATATGGGCTATAGCCCACGGTCCAAAATGATGAGAAACGAGGCTAACTTTTTTTTTCAAAATTTCAAAAAACATGGGCTATAACCCATCGTTTTTGTCATTTCGTCATTTTTTTCAAATCCTCAAAAATGATGAAAAACGGCGCGCTATAGTATGCCGTACGA
Source organism: Protomyctophum bolini (assembly GCF_963924005.1). Lineage (NCBI taxonomy): Eukaryota > Metazoa > Chordata > Actinopteri > Myctophiformes > Myctophidae > Protomyctophum > Protomyctophum bolini. The sequence goes on from NC_137864.1 coordinate 29,932,240, forward strand.
TATGGGCTATAGCCCATGGTCCAAAATGATGAGAAACGAGGCTAACTTTTTTTTCCAAAATTTCAAAAAACATGGGCTATATCCCATCGTTTTTGTCATTTCGTCATTTTTTTTAAATCCTCAAAAATGATGAAAAACGGTGCGCTATAGTATGCCGTACGATATGGGCTATAGCCCATGGTCCAAAATGATGAGAAACGAGGCTAACTTTTTTTTTCAAAATTTCAAAAAACATGGGCTATAACCCATCGTTTTTGTCATTTCGTCATTTTTTTCAAATCCTCAAAAATGATGAAAAACGGCGCGCTATAGTATGCCGTACGATATGGGCTATAGCCCACGGTCCAAAATGATGAGAAACGAGGCTAACTTTTTTTTCAAAATTTCAAAAAACATGGGCTATAACCCATCGTTTTTGTCATTTCGTCATTTTTTTCAAATCCTCAAAAATGATGAAAAACTGCGCGCTATAGTATGCCGTACGATATGGGCTATAGCCCACGGTCCAAAATGATGAGAAACGAGGCTAACTTTTTTTTTCAAAATTTCAAAAAACATGGGCTATAACCCATCGTTTTTGTCATTTCGTCATTTTTTTCAAATCCTCAAAAATGATGAAAAACGGCGCGCTATAGTATGCCGTACGATATGGGCTATAGCCCACGGTCCAAAATGATGAGAAACGAGGCTAACTTTTTTTTCAAAATTTCAAAAAACATGGGCTATAACCCATCGTTTTTGTCATTTCGTCATTTTTTTCAAATCCTCAAAAATGATGAAAAACTGCGCGCTATAGTATGCCGTACGATATGGGCTATAGCCCACGGTCCAAAATGATGAGAAACGAGGCTAACTTTTTTTTTCAAAATTTCAAAAAACATGGGCTATAACCCATCGTTTTTGTCATTTCGTCATTTTTTCAAATCCTCAAAAATGATGAAAAACGGCGCGCTATAGTATGCCGTACGATATGGGCTATAGCCCACGGTCCAAAATGATGAGAAACGAGGCTAACTTTTTTTTTCAAAATTTCAAAAAACATGGGCTATAACCCATCGTTTTTGTCATTTCGTCATTTTTTTCAAATCCTCAAAAATGATGAAAAACTGCGCACTATAGTATGCCGTACGATATGGGCTATAGCCCACGGTCCAAAATGATGAGAAACGAGGCTAACTTTTTTTTCCAAAATTTCAAAAAACATGGGCTATAACCCATCGTTTTTGTCATTTCGTCATTTTTTTCAAATCCTCAAAAATGATGAAAAACGGCGCGCTATAGTATGCCGTACGATATGGGCTATAGCCCACGGTCCAAAATGATGAGAAACGAGGCTAACTTTTTTTTCAAATTTTCAAAAAACATGGGCTATAACCCATCGTTTTTGTCATTTCGTCATTTTTTTCAAATCCTCAAAAATGATGAAAAACTGCGCGCTATAGTATGCCGTACGATATGGGCTATAGCCCACGGTCCAAAATGATGAGAAACGAGGCTAACTTTTTTTTTCAAAATTTCAAAAAACATGGGCTATAACCCATCGTTTTTGTCATTTCGTCATTTTTTTCAAATCCTCAAAAATGATGAAAAACGGCGCGCTATAGTATGCCGTACGATATGGGCTATAGCCCACGGTCCAAAATGATGAGAAACGAGGCTAACCTTTTTTTCAAAATTTCAAAAAACATGGGCTATAACCCATCGTTTTTGTCATTTCGTCATTTTTTTCAAATCCTCAAAAATGATGAAAAACTGCGCGCTATAGTATGCCGTACGATATGGGCTATAGCCCACGGTCCAAAATGATGAGAAACGAGGCTAACTTTTTTTTCCAAAATTTCAAAAAACATGGGCTATAACCCATCGTTTTTGTCATTTCGTCATTTTTTTCAAATCCTCAAAAATGATGAAAAACGGCGCGCTATAGTATGGCGTACGATATGGGCTATAGCCCATGGTCCAAAATGATGAGAAACGAGGCTAACTTTTTTTTTCAAAATTTCAATAAACATGGGCTATAACCCATCGTTTTTGTCATTTCGTCATTTTTTTCAAATCCTCAAAAATGATGAAAAACTGCGCGCTATAGTATGCTGTACGATATGGGCTATAGCCCACGGTCCAAAATGATGAGAAACGAGGCTAACTTTTTTTTTCAAAATTTCAAAAAACATGGGCTATAACCCATCGTTTTTGTCATTTCGTCATTTTTTTCAAATCCTCAAAAATGATGAAAAACGGCGCGCTATAGTATGCCGTACGATATGGGCTATAGCCCACGGTCCAAAATGATGAGAAACGAGGCTAACTTTTTTTTCAAAATTTCAAAAAACATGGGCTATAACCCATCGTTTTTGTCATTTCGTCATTTTTTTCAAATCCTCAAAAATGATGAAAAACTGCGCGCTATAGTATGCCGTACGATATGGGCTATAGCCCACGGTCCAAAATGATGAGAAACGAGGCTAACTTTTTTTTCCAAAATTTCAAAAAACATGGGCTATAACCCATCGTTTTTGTCATTTCGTCATTTCTTTCAAATCCTCAAAAATGATGAAAAACTGCGCGCTATAGTATGCCGTACGATATGGGCTATAGCCCACGGTCCAAAATGATGAGAAACGAGGCTAACTTTTTTTTTTCAAAATTTCAAAAAACATGGGCTATAACCCATCGTTTTTGTCATTTCGTCATTTTTTTCAAATCCTCAAAAATGATGAAAAACTGCGCGCTATAGTATGCCGTACGATATGGGCTATAGCCCATGGTCCAAAATGATGAGAAACGAGGCTAACTTTTTTTTTCAAAATTTCAAAAAACATGGGCTATAACCCATCGTTTTTGTCATTTTGTCATTTTTTTCAAATCCTCAAAAATGATGAAAAACGGCGCGCTATAGTATGCCGTACGATATGGGCTATAGCCCATGGTCCAAAATGATGAGAAACGAGGCTAACTTTTTTTTTCAAAATTTAAAAAAACATGGGCTATAACCCATCGTTTTTGTCATTTCGTCATTTCTTTCAAATCCTCAAAAATGATGAAAAACTGCGCGCTATAGTATGCCGTACGATATGGGCTATAGCCCACGGTCCAAAATGATGAGAAACGAGGCTAACTTTTTTTTTCAAAATTAAAAAAAACATGGGCTATAACCCATCGTTTTTGTCATTTCGTCATTTTTTTCAAATCCTCAAAAATGATGAAAAACGGCGCGCTATAGTATGCCGTACGATATGGGCTATAGCCCACGGTCCAAAATGATGAGAAACGAGGCTAACCTTTTTTTCAAAATTAAAAAAAACATGGGCTATAACCCATCGTTTTTGTCATTTCGTCATTTTTTTCAAATCCTCAAAAATGATGAAAAACTGCGCGCTATAGTATGCCGTACGATATGGGCTATAGCCCACGGTCCAAAATGATGAGAAACGAGGCTAACTTTTTTTTCCAAAATTTCAAAAAACATGGGCTATAACCCATCGTTTTTGTCATTTCGTCATTTTTTTCAAATCCTCAAAAATGATGAAAAACGGCGCGCTATAGTATGCCGTACGATATGGGCTATAGCCCATGGTCCAAAATGATGAGAAACGAGGCTAACTTTTTTTTTCAAAATTTCAAAAAACATGGGCTATAACCCATCGTTTTTGTCATTTCGTCATTTTTTTCAAATCCTCAAAAATGATGAAAAACTGCGCGCTATAGTATGCCGTACGATATGGGCTATAGCCCACGGTCCAAAATGATGAGAAACGAGGCTAACTTTTTTTTTTTTATGATTCTTTTACACAGTACAAGAAGGCACTTACAAATCCTCAAAAATGATGAAAAACGGCGTGCTATAGTATGCCGTACGATATGGGCTATAGCCCATGGTCCAAAATGATGAGAAACGAGGATAACTTTTTTTTTCAAAATTTCAAAAAACATGGGCTATAAACCCATCGTTTTTTTCATTTTTTTTGTAGACGTCTAAATGTAGACGTCTAAATGTATACAGACGTCTAAATGTAGACGTCTAAATAGCCCATAGATCTACAAGCTCACATGTGAGCTGTGTTTTGCACTTCATAGGCCACTGCAACATTTAAAAAATGTTGCTCTATTAATTAACCAGAAGAAGCTATATGACCATAAATGACAATTACAATATTTTATTTGAATATCCTTTTTTGTTAGTTTTATTTTTATGATTCTTTTACACAGTACAAGAAGGCACTTACAAAAAAGAAGTTAAATTATACATGATTGTTATTATAAACATAATTTTACTGATTTAAAAAACAACAGAATGATAAAGACAAGAAAGTACAGGACCCTTGGCAACATTTGAACAATTAGTCTCAAATAAAATCTAGTATACGTCTTAGATCTATGATACAGTAAAAAATAATATTTATTTGTTATAATGCCCCAGCTACCATTATGTCATAACCTCATCACTTTTCTTATTAGTACAGAAAATTTGAATCACAGAGTTTAATTTGTTTTCACTAGTCAGTGGTTTTGTTTAGTTGTTAGGCTTTGTGGCTCTGTGCACTGTGCAAGTCCTGGTACATTTCTATCAGGCGAGTGGCTTCTCTCTCGCCAGACAGCAAAGCACCATGGGTAGTGGAATAGTATTTCCTGTGGGTGGCTTCACCAGCAAACAGCACCTGGAGAGGCTGAGAGGTTGCCAGGTTGGGGAAGAGTAAAAGTATTGTACAGTACAGTACATTACACTTATTATACAGTGACAGTTAAGAGCATTAGAAACATATGCTGCAAAAGTCTGCTCTTCTAAACTAACTCACCGGAGCTTTGGTGCTCTTGGCATAAGGCAGTGGCATTGCCAGCCTCTCGAAGTCCCCCCCGCTGGAGCCCACCCTGGTGAAGGAATAAGAACCGCGGATGTAGGGGTTACTGCCCCAAGATGAGCGCAGGATACGCCTTGGCTTTGGAATGTCGGGGTTCCCTGTGAATGGAGTAAAGCGAAACAGCGAAAGTGCCACATTACATTATATATAAGTTTATATAAAGTTTACCACTTCATTTTGAAGGTAATGTATAATGATGTATGTAAGGACCCCAACCCTTACAGCCATCATTATACATCACTCCTCTAGTGACCACTACAAACTACATGTACATGTTGGTCGGGTGCCTGTTCAGCAGGAAGCAGAATTGGGAGGTTCATCTGCACGTGTTACGAGAAGATACGTGTCCTCCTACCCAGACCAAAGTAGGGGTTGGCAGTGATACATATACACATAGGGGGAATTGGCATAACGACTAAATTGTGGAGAAAATTATGTCATGGCTGTATTGTGCACCCAGTTTATTCTAGTTCAATACTGTAATCAAGCTAGTAGCTCTCTGAAAGATGAGTCAACTGATGATGCCTCAGCTGATCAACCACATCAGCTCATTCAGCTGACAGCTGTTTTAGTCTTTCAGTCACCACCAATCACATTCATTCACACAAAGTCTCTTTAATGACTGCCCCCTATATTTAACTAACCACTCTCTGCATCCTGACACTGCATGATTACATTAATCAGTAAGCTACCACCTCCACCCCAACCTCCAACTGAACTGATTCAATGCTCTGTTATTGATCAGAAATGGATTGCATTGGGCGCTCCGGTAGAGCAGGGTTAAGTGCTCCCCACTGTGGAAACTGACTGGTTCAAATCCTGTGTGGTGCCTCCGGCTTGGCCGGGCATCCAAATGAGGACAATTGGTCGTGTTGGCAGGAGGGAAGCAACTGCACCCGGACTGGTACGCCGCATGTGTTGAACTGATCAACCATTAGGGGTCAGTATTAGAGGTCTTGGGGAAGCCCGAGATCCGAAAATACCGGGATCCGAACCGACCCACAGTGGGTCCGGTTCTGTTTATAAGAAGTGTGTGTGTGTGTGTGTGTGTGTGTGTGTGTGTGTGTGTGTGTGTGTGTGTGTGTGTGTGTGCGTGCGTGCGTGCATGCATGCGTAATATTAACACAAAATATGCACAAAATACTATATTATACAATACAATTATACAATAATTGCTAGTATGTAATGTATGTTTAAGCATAAGTTTTGTTTACACTAGAGTACGCATCTAGGGCCCAGTGAATCATGCAGTGACAGAACCTGCATCGTTATACTAAACTACAGTAGCACTTTACATGTGACCCCATTTCTGAGATAATTGGCTTGGGGAGACACTTAGACCAAGTATTCAACAGGTGACTCTAATAATAATAATAAACAAAAATATGTACCATTAGAGTACATACCTGCATTCCATATTCCATCCATGTGCTCAAATGTTAAATGTTGATAATGTGATAGAGAAACAGTCTGCATTGAGTCCATATTTATAGCAATGTGTTTGGTAATATGACTATATGACTATGATTATAGTACAGCTGTAAAAAGAACAAATCGACCCTACAATATGCGTGTCTTCCGCACCATGTGTTCACTCACTTTATATCAGTATGGGCCCCTGGAAAAACATTCTGCCCACCCCTTAAGCATATACCATAAAAATAGAATAAACCATATACATACTGTATATGGTTTATTGTGGTATTTTATTCATTATGGTATAGCACTGTAGTTAGCATGTCGGTATTGAGAAGGGGAAACAATGAATTGTATGCTACTGTAAATGAGCAACAGAGGACACAGTTCACAGGTTTCTTAACAGAAAACTGTAAGTCAAGTTGTTGGAGAGTTAATGTTTGGATCTATGCTCCTCCTCAGGAGGACTGTGTGTAGCCTCTACACACATGTAGAAATCTGAAGTTTCCAGTGTTGCAATCAGGTTGGGAATTAATATTAACTATCTTTATCTCTAAGCCCATCTGAGATCTGACACAGCTGCTCATCATGTGTAACTGATGTACACAGCATACAGGGTGCAATTCTGATTGGTAGTCTTTTTTCCTATCACATCCTAACTAGGAATCACTCTCTCTAACTTGTAGGCAAACCTTAGCATATAGGAAGTTTATATTTAGACCAAAGTGTTTACTGACCCAGGGACAGTCAGTATGAGTCATTCCAGTGTTCAACAGATACCTACTGTGTACATAGCCTACAACAACACAGTATCTCATTGACTCATTGATTCAATCTCTTTGCTGGGAAATAGCCGCGCCTCAAAGCAATATAGGAGCAGTTCCTTTATGCACAACACAAGCAATAGGCTGATGACATGGTTTCCTTTATGTACAGCACAAGGACTGAATGGGAAGCTCAATCTCTATTGAGTCACTGCACTCAGATTGGCTTTGCTGTACTTGAACAGGTGACATACCAAGGCTTACTGTGACAGTTTTAGTTTACTGATTCAGAGAAGCTAACTGTGAGTGAAACCTACTGTTACGCAACAACAATAGCCTTTTCTTTGATGCTGTGCATTTACGCATCTTTGTGTGCTTACAATATAGGCAAGATGCAAGATCAGCGTGCAAGTGCAAGATCAGCATTGGCATGAATCCTAAAAATCGAGATTCTGTTGTAAATAGCAGACAGGAGCTATTTGGCCTATTATGGCCTGTTTACCTGTGAATCGCCTGAGTAGCTCGGTGCAGACCTCGGCTACAGTCTCATCATCACAGCGCTCCATCAGTAGAGCCTCCTGGCCACAGATCCAGCCACTCAACATGTGTCCATAGCGCTCCGGAGGGTACAGCACATCAAAGCTGCAGATCTTTTTGTACCTGGTGGTATTTTAGAGGTATTATACTGGAGCTGCACATTTACTATACTAATACATTTGATTTGATTTATTAGATCCCCATTAGCTTGCTGTAGATGACAGCAGCTACTCTTCCTGGGGTCTCAAAACCATCATCAAAAACAACGTTTTTCATGTAATTACTTAGACAATACACCATTCATACAACACAACAATACAATACACACACACACACACACACACACACACACACACACACACACACACACACACACACACACACACACACACACACACACACACACACACACACACACACACACACACACACACACACACACACACACACACACACACACACACACACACACAGCCTTTGCCCTCAGTGAGTGTAGTGATATTACAAATACAATTCTACGTTTGCACTGCTTGGTCAGGTGCCATATCTTCCCTGGTCAAACATGGATGAAATTCACCAAAATTCACCAAACAAGGTTGCTACAGATTTAATCAAAGTCATGGCTGAGGAGATATTGTTTTTTTATCTGGGTGCAAAGGAACCAAAACACCAAGCATGAGACATACCAGCTGCAACTGTTGTACACTGCTGGAACATCCCGGTGGGATTACACTATTGTCTGCTGGGGCAGTTAATCTTTGATATTAATTTTGCGATTTTCTGATCATTTGTTCTCTTCCTCCTGTCCTAGCCATTGTAACAACGCAACTCCTTGTTTTGGTGTATGTGTCATAATGTTCATCATTTCTCATTTTACCACAGCTCCCCGGGGTAGACCGGCTGCTCCAGGGTAGCCTCATCTTCCCAGACAAACTGGATGCTGTTGCACTCTGGGCTCCAGAAGGGCTCAGCAAACTCCAGGAAGATCTTGTCTGTGGTGCTGATACCCAGTTTCTCAATGGCCAGAACCTTGAAATGAATTGTTTTAGAAGCCCCATTAGCTAGTGCAACAACAGCAAATCTTCTTAGAGTCCACACATAACATGATATTCAACAATTATGGGAATAAAAGTAAGTAAGTAAGTAAGTAAGTATTTAGTAAGTAGTACTAGTAGTAGAAATGAATAATAACAATACATTTATTTGAATACCAATTGTTTTCAATAAACATAATAAACCAATACCAAGAACAACTATCCTCCAGCACCAGACACCAGCCATGCATTGGAGGGGCCCCTCAAAAAAGAACGCTCCGAAAACACACTTTTGATATTGTCAAGTGGGACGTGATCCAGAATAGGATGACAACCACTGTCTTAACTTATAGCACTTATAACACTGTACTATCTAGAAATGACTGAGTCACCTTGTCCAGGGGCAGCAAGGGGGAGAACATGGATTCATGGCCCCTCTTCAGCACGCCCAAAGACGCTGTAACGATCACATGGTCAGCTGCAATCCACTCCTCATCCTCACACTCCACGTGTATGGGGTGGCAACCCTCAATCAAGTGGTCATATTTGCCGTGAGGTTGGCCCCCGCGTTGGCCACGATGGTGGTCCTCGTTGTGGTTGTCACGGCAGTAGCCGAGGCTGTTGCCGCCGGCCATCTCCTTCCCCTCCTCCCGCTGGTTGGTGGAGTAGTTCCAGTGAACGCATCGGACGGGTTTCCCCAGGCAGACGGTGTGGGAGGGGATATCCTGTGCCAAGACCTCCACCACCTTCATGAAGCCCTCTGGGATGACGTAGTGGGCTCCTGGAATCTCAGTCCACTCTCCAAACTCACTGAGAGACACCTCATCCATGCTGGGGGAGCTGCTCTCACAGCTCTCCACCTGGGGAGGGAGGAATGACAGAGTCAGGAAGACATTTCCAGAGATATACTGTATGGCCCTATTTTCACCAGTGCCTTATCTACCCCTTAAACTTCTTTGCCTTTTTTTTTTTTAATTATTATTATTATTATAGTACAAATAGCTCAAAACGTTGAACAAAAAATCAAGGCGAAAATAGGGCCCATATGGGTTTTACCTATAACACTTACAATGAAAATAAACAAAGTAACACATACTGTTAACAATTATTCTGATATCCCATTACCCCGACTACATGGCTTTGCATACGGTTAGGGTTAGGGTCAGTAAAGGGGTGAGTCGGACCAACACGGCATCGGAAACAATGACACGCCACCATCCTTATACGTAAAGGCATTTTATCAGGTATTTGACCAATCTGGGAACTAAATCGTTACCAAGAAATTTCTTCACCAATGTGTTTCTAAAGGTGTCCTATAACATGTACTAAAAGTTTGAAATTCAACTCCCGTGGGAAACCTCATAAAAAACAGCTCAAAGTCAGGGTACCGATAACCGATTTTCGAAAATTCGAAAGTGCATACATTTGACTTTTTGGACTTTTGAGGGGTCAAACTAGGGTTTTTTCATGATTCTGAGTTGATTGCTAGCATTTATTTTTCACCAAGACCACTCCTTAGTGGAAAAACTGCCACACCCACTTTAACATTTACATAAAAAGTTGCATTTATTTCTTTTTTAAATATATTTTTTATCCCACGATTGTGTAACCCATTTTTCACCCCTGTGTCAATCATCTAATGTGATCCTGGGCTCTACACACCCTCCACCAACCTAGTCCCCATATATGGGGGACATGGGGAGAGCAACGGACTTGAACTCATGCTTCCTTCATGCCTGAGTGTCCAAGTTGCTCCCTTACACCTGACAGGGGGGAGTTTCCCTGGTTGGACATAGCGCGTGGAAGGAACACGTTATTCCAACCAGTTGCATTTATTTCGATTAGAATAATACTGATCCACCATGTCAAATGCTTCAGGAGTCAATGTTTGAGTCTTCTTCAACACCATTATGACTTGCATGTAATGCCTTTACAAACTCCACATGCTGAGATGCACTTGACATCATTCTTCTTGCAGCTGCATCTCCGGTTGCTGCAATCTTCATTACAATTGCAGCTTGTGAACTGTAGTAGCTCCTCAGGAGCCATGGGGTCTAGTGTTGGAACTGGTTCATAACCATGAACACCTAATGTCCATCCATAGTCACTGGGGTCCATAGACATGCTCTGTATAGGATCCAGTCCCGGGTCTGTAGGTAGGCACGGAGAGAATGCTGTGCAGCTGCACCCTCTGTTGGAGGTAGATTCTCTGGTTTAATCAGCCCAGCCACTGCCTTATGTGAGAAGATGTTGTATCGAATTGCACCCAGAGTAGTACCTGGTCCATGGTAAATGTACCAGTACCAGAATGTCCTACTTCAGCTGCTCTCTCAGCATTGACTGAGTCAACTCCTGTGCTGGTGAATCCTGCAGAGAAAGATACAAGCATCTCCTTGTCTCGATCGTGGTCGAATGCGTTGTTCTCCTCGAACCATTGGAGGGCAAGTTCAACTGCTTCAGCATCTCGCTACATCTGTGTTTTGGAAAGGTCTCTGTGGAGTGGAGCATGTTTCTTTACATCTTCCTCCATGCGCTGGGTGACATTGTAGAAATGACTGAGGGTGAGCACCCAGCACTGAGGGTGAGCACCCAGCACTGAGGGTGAGCACCCAGCACTGAGGGTGAGCACCCAGCACTTGGCCAGAATCACTGTTTCTCATCCTCCCTCTGCTCAGTCCACCTTCTGATTTGGCTGCCTTCATTAATGTCTGCTCGATACAGATGTCACACCAGGTGCCAGACCAATCATGGCTGGAATAACGGACAACGTGGTTTCCATGGGAGGTGAAACTTTCGAAGGTCTCTTTGTAAGCAGGCAAAGTTTCGAGTTCCTTCATAAGTTGACAGTACAGCCGTACGCCTTTGGCACATTGATGATGGCCCGCAGCTACAAAGATGTCCAGCATCGTGGTAACAATGCAGGACAGGTGCCCATTGTGGTCTGCAAGCCGCTCAGTTTGGATGAACATCTTGATCACATCCACCATGTGGTGGTACTGCACCCAGAGTGTAGGTGTTCTTCCTCCTTCAGTGAGTCTTTTGAAGTTTTCTTCAAACCTCTGTTCAAACAGTGCCACTACTGGATCTGTTTCTCTGGCTCCCATCTTCCCATCAGCTACCTTCTCCATGAAGGTCCTCATTTCAACAAGCTCCTCCTCAGTGAAGGCATGTTTCATGGTGTGCTGATAGATGGCTGCATCAATGAGGAGATGAGCATGAATTGCCTTGTCAAAACACCCTTCATCCAGGATGTGGCTGGCTGTCGTACTCCCTGGATAAATCAGCTGGATCAGCTCTAGTAGAATCCTCCATAATGTTACCTATGGATGCAAGGTAGGACTTCAGCAGGTGAACTCCACCCAACCTCGGAATGACGGGTAGATTGGCCTGCTTTATGATGTCCACAGCCTTCAGCCAGATCGGAAGATCGAACGTCACTATAGTGGCCTTGTCTGCAGAGAGCCGCATGCACTCTTTGAGAGTGGTGAAGATGGTGTTGTGGTCATTAGGGTCACCTTTGATGACTGGGAGGAAATCAATCTGTGTGCTCTACTTGACATTATCTGCATGGATACTCTTCATCCAGCCATTCCAGTTGGAGTGTGGGAAGTCGGGATCCTGGGCTTTGATCATCCACCTTGCTGCCCAGCAGGTGCAACAAAATGAGCAATCAACTACTCACTACTGCGCACTCAACACACATCAGTATTCTTAAATCTATATTTGCTATCCCACGATTTTGTAACCCATTTTTCACCCCTGTGTCAATCATCTAATGTGATCCTGGGCTCTACACACCCTCCGCCCATACATGGGGGACAAGGGGAGAGCAACAGACTTGAACTCATGCTTCCTTCAGTCCAAGTTGCAAATTTACACCTGACAGGGTGGAGTTTCCCTGGTTGGACGTAGCACATGGAAGGAACACGTTATTCTAACCAGTTCCTTTCCCCTCCAACAGGCAGTTTAGTAACCAGGATTACTGCATGTTTTTTGTGAGGGTACCTACCCTAGGGGACACGGGGAGAACATGCAAACTCCACACAGAAAGGCATTTTCGCCAACCCCCGCCTTCGGGTATGGGCACTGATGACGCAGAGGAGGAAACACGCCGCCAGCGCCCACAGCGCCCACGGCGTCCCCAGCGGGAATCGAACCCAGGACCTTCTAGCTGTGAGGCGACAGCACTACCAACTGTGCCACCGTGCCCCCTACACACATCAGTATTGAAATCAACAGACTAGAAAAGCAGAAAAATAATCATAAACAAAATATGTTGAGAATACTTTATGCAAGCAGTATATTGTGTCCACCTGTGATCAACAGAGAAAAAGGATGCAAATGGCTTCAGGCATGTCTGGTGCTCCAAACTTCCTCACTTTGAATGACAATCAACTACAGCAACCACTACTAAATAACTAGGCCTATTTACCATGTAAAACATTTTAAATTCAACTAATTTAGCTATGTTTGTATGTACCCTGCAAGGGTAGGTGTGTGTGGGGTGGAGGGGTGCATTGGGGGGGAGGTGAACGATGAGTGGGAAAAGTGGATGCGGCCGTTTTTCCACCAGGGAGTGGTCTTGGTTAAAAATAAATGCTTGCAATCAACTCAGAATCATAAAAAACCCATAGTTTGACCCCTCAAAAGTCAAAAAAGTCAAATTCATGCACTTTCGAATTTTCGAAAATCGGTTATCGGTACCCCGACTTTGAGCTGTTTTTTATGAGGTTTCCCACAGGAGTTGAATTTCAAACTTTTAGTACATGTTATAAGACACCTTTAGAAACACATTGGTGAAGACATTTCTTGGTAACGATTTAGTTCCCAGATTTTCATAGGTTTCCCTTACTAATAGCATGTGGCGTCACTGGTGTGGGCATAGCATCTCAATGAGTGCATTTCTAGTTGCTATTACTAATGGGTAAACTGGTTTGTTAAGTAATCAATCTGGGAAACCATCAGCAAAAAAACAAAAACGAAACAGCACCCTCTGCTGTTTGTTTCCTTGAATTTGCCTCTGGGGGCAAATTCTGGTGGGAAGCTTATGTTTTCATTCCCACTAACAACAATGTACACACGTTCTGAATGGCCCTGCCGACAGATTCAGTAGCACAGCTCGGAATCTGTTCTTGAGAGATTAGTGAGTGATTAACTCTAATTGTTAATTTATCATTAGATGTGGCTCTGTGGCCCAATGACAACACCAAATGGCACAGCCGTTATGCAAGAGTAAACAAGCTGCGTGCACACACAAAACAGATATTTTACAAATATATTTTGAAATATTATTTCAAAATATATTTTCGTGAATGGAAATGACAAACAGATGAGAGCTTCCTTGGTTGGCTTTTGGGAGGTGTAGTTCCAGACTCTAGAATCTGTAGACTAGCCGACTAGGACAGGACGGTTTATGTGCACCTTGAGGTACTGCTGCAGCATGGACAGTTTGAGCCTCTTGATACTCTCCAGGTCATCGGGATCCAACATGATCTTCTTTCGGACCACATCACGCGTGAACACGCCCACGCTGTTCTGGCTCTCTGCACATACTGGCTTCCCATTCTGGAAGAACTCCTGAGTCAACTCATACACCTGGGACACAGAGATAGGTAGACAAGTCCAATGACGTTATTAAATGGAGGTTTCACCCACTATAAAATATGTGTGTGTGTGTGTGTGTGTGTGTGTGTGTGTGTGTGTGTGTGTGTGTGTGTGTGTGTGTGTGTGTGTGTGTGTGTGTGTGTGTGTGCGTGCGTGCGTGCGTGCGTGCGTGCGTGCGTGCGTGCGTGCGTGCGTGCGTGCGTGCGTGCATCACTAATTACTACATTCTACAAATACAAGAAGAATAGTTATAGAAAGGTAAATATATGCATTGTCAGGGTATAATAACAGTTAGTCTTCACTAATCTCTAATGTCATGTGGAGGACGTCGGCATGACATTGAGAAGGAGCTGTTTGCTACGAAGTTGAAGGAGGGCAGAAGTGGACAAGTAAAGCAACTTTTAAACCCTGTCACTCATTCTCTTCATTTATACACCTGTATGCATGGTCTACCACTTTCTCATCAACACAGAATACCCGTTCACCATAATGGAATCCACAGCTATTGAAACTACCTTGTGAAACGGAAAACTAGTATTTATAGCTGGTAGAATTTCTATATTTTAACAGAGCTACCAACTTTCACAAAATGACACACACAAAATGATGCCCTTCACATGCAGTCAAGCCACACACATCCTATTTCTCTCAGGAAATGACACACACAAAATAATGCTCTTCACACGCAGTCATGCCACACATCCTATTCCTCACGCTGTCAAATCATCCCATGGGGAAAACTTCATCAACTCATACATACAGACATTCTGCTGGTATTTGAGCGACACAGTGATTTAATTATTGTTTCTGAAATATCCCTTCCCTAACGTTAACTAGTAAATATTAAAAGCAGAAATGTAGGTGTGACTCTCTCCCTGCTGAGGGAAGCTGTGCGCAATTACTGTACGCACCTGGCACAGCAGTATAATTCCATTGATCAATCCCAAGATGTCACCAACCGGATCAACATCTTAATATTTAAAATAATTGTTAAAAATGGTTAGCTGCCTGTGTGTCCCCTAGAATTGCCTCTGTCCTGTCAAGTTTATATAACATCAGCATTAGGCTATTGTGTACATGGAAACGTTTACAATTGCCTAATTTCTCAAGAACTTTTTTGCAGATGGGTTCCCAGTTTGACAATTACCTAAAGCAGCCTCTCTAATCTTTAATGTTCGCATATATCGTTAAAGCAAACACTCATACATCAATACACAATAAAGAAATCAGCTTGTATAGGGGGACCAATAGTCAAAAACTGATAATCAAACAAACCGACTGCAGGAGGGGTACAGCAGTTTAAAGGTATCTCACCCAATGTAGCCTGTCTACAGCTGCTTTCTGTGTCAAACAATCAGATCTTTACGTGATTACAGCCTATTGTTAGCCTACCGATGTTTCTATGTGTTTAGACAAAAGTTGTGTAATGTGTATATTATAAAATTAACAATATATTTTGCAATTATCCTCAGGACGTATTATTTTACCTGCTCTGCCATAGATTAGTTATTTTTTACCACTTTTAATATCTATAACGTGTCTACAACCATACATCAGCCGAAATGTATTAAATGTTCAGCTTCTAACTAAAGAAATTGTAACGTTTCGGTCGTTAAGACCTTCATCAGGCATGGACGTGGCCGAAACGTTGCTCAATAAAATGCTGTAAGTGAACACAGTGCAGGATTCCAGTCTTTTTCTACTCTTCCAGTTCATTTTTCTGACACACCTGTTTGAACACAGGTGCATGGAAATGAAAATGTACACATACAGTATATCACTGTCGGGCAGAAACCTTGTATCTTCATATTTTATCTTTCATGTTTATTTTTTCCAAAAATGAATGCCCTAACAGCATGTTTTTACACACAGTACAGTATGTACCGTATACAGCATGTTATGTGTGTGTTCCAATCACCTCGTTGTATAGGTCACTGAATTCCTCAACCAGGTGTTTGGGGATCCGTTTCCCAGTGCTGGTTTGGTAGTGGGCCACGCCAGTCTTGGTGTACAGGCTGATGCGTCCCACGCTCCGCTCCCCATCCGTGGTGTCCTCCAGCAGCCTGTTGTCTTCCGCCAGGTGATACACTGGGTTCCCGTTGGCTCCATGGATCCAGGTGGCTCCTAGCTCCAAAGTCGCTTTTCCTACAAGAGGGAAGAGGCACAATGAAATTAGATGGTTGGATTAGAATAGGGTATTATAGATGTTTGTTTATATATACAGTATATGATAGATAAGATTGTTGTACAGCCTCCTGATGCGTCTTGCCAGTGTCAATTCCTACTGAATTGTTCTTGATGAACTCTAGTGTTTTCTCAGTGTTACCTATACGCCATGTTACTTTTCCAGTGAGACAGCGCAGGATCTATTTTTGTCCATGAAAATGACATCTGTAAAAAAGTAAACTTTAGTTTTTTTTGCCACATCATTGCCATGAATGGTTCAACGTAAACTGTGGTAGGCTACTATCTCCTTCAACTTCAATTCTCCTAACTTGTGATCTGACAAAGAATATACTATGGAGTAATATGTTTTACAATTATTTCGTTTAAACGCGTTTGTCAGAGAGATAAGAGCATGGCAGCAGAAAGACTTGTGTCCTCTTGTCTTTGTTCATTTGACTAGCCTCGGGACAGTCACACAATCAACCTGGTACTACACGTCATACTCGCGCCTGAGCAATAGAGCCAGAGGCAGCACGTGCTCCTGCTGCCAACTATTGCCTGTTGTCCCCCCTCCGCAGCACCCCCACCCACGCCAATAGCGTATAATATCCTCCAGTCATAATATTCTCTAGTTTCACTTTCAACTCAACTAGGCTTCTTCCTGGTCCTAACGACTTCTATTTCCATTATGTGTTGAATGATCACTTTAGTACAAGAAAAAAATAAACTCTTGTTTTAAAATGCGCAGTTGCGCACCGCTTTGAGAGGAAATAGATGTTGGCTCTTTGACACACATTTGTCAAGCCTTTGTTACATGTGTAACTAAAAATCACACCTGTATCATCGTACATCATCATGATGTAAAATAGCCTATTTGCTCGTCCACATATGACGTAAATTCTCCATTCATTGTCAATGGCATTTCATGTTTGTGTTATCTACACAGAATCACAGAATCTACACTATAGCTGAATATAGGAGGGGCTAGCGCCCCTCAAAAACAACATGGAACGGATGGAATATAAACACAAGGCTTTGGGGCGAAAGTTCATATTTACCATTCTCTGTAACCACTAACCAAGACAATGTAGGCCTATAAAATAATGGAACAAAAGTACGTGTTTGATCTCTGAAATCATTATTCATTATGTGAATGTACAGTATAGCCTATCAATGTAAAATGATGATCCATAGGAAATGAGACATAGAATGCTGACTAATAAGTTAATCAGGTTTAACTCATGCTGGGCAAGACCTACGCTGTAGAGTGAATTGCTGGAATTTGGCGGAAGTATAGTACCGCTCAATGAAATGACATTGGCGCTTTACAAATCTGTTTAAATTCTCGGTGTTTGCACATCATGTGTCACACTGAAAATTGCAGATCTACAACATCACAACATGTTTCACTGCAATTAGTTTTGAGCTTGTAGATCTGCTATCTTCGGTGCAAGACACCAACTTGCAACTAAGTATAAATCAGTAGGCGTGATTCCGTAAATCCATCCGGATAACAGCATCTGCTACATGTCTGAATTGTAATGATATATACCCTGGTGCCAATTGACTAAAGTGTAATCCATGGGTGCTACACTCCCTCTGTCAACTTGGGGAGAGAGACAGCGTCCACGGTGGGAATCGAACCCAGGACCTTCTAGCTGTGAAGTGACAGCGCTACTGATTGCGCCACTGTGCCCCTATTATCATTATATATATATTTGTATTATTATTATTTTTTTTTTTAATGACATTCACATTCGTTCATCTTTATAGTCACATAGGAGGACATAAGGGAACATACCAGGCCTTTTGCATAAGCCTTTTTTGCTTAATTTACATTTACAATTTACATTTCTGTTGCGTCATAGCTAAGGGTTTCTTGACTGCTCATACTGTACATGCTCATTTGGCCTGGTCAATGCAATGTAGCAGTTGGTATTTGTTTGATCGATAATGCTTTAGAAACATCTTAAACAGGACATGTTCTATAAGTATAACCATATAAGATTACTATATAAAAGACGCTGACCAAAAAGTGAACTGCATTAGATGCAAATACCCAAACAAGCTGCATTGAACGGTTTGTTTATGCCACAATAATTTACTTATTTAGAATTTTAACAGTTTAATATCATTCATAGTGAACCGTATACATTTTCTTAAGTGTGTGTGCGCTAGGTAATGCTTATTACAGCTAAGTTGTTAACAGTTTGGAAGTGACAACTTACTGTATCCTTTTTAAGCATTAGGTAGCTGGGTTATGAGTATGACATTGTGGCTCTGTTCCTGCTGTCTGTTTTGTGGGCAGATCAATTCTAGCAGTAATTAAGACAGGTTTACAATGTGCTTTGTGATGATGATTATATTATGATTATTAATGTATTTATTTAACTATAATCTATGAGCAAAATCTGTGATTTGTCACAGTGATGCTGTGATTTCATCTATTTTGGTTAATGTAAGTTTAAATTATTAACCATCATTAAAAAAATATCATGGACAGCCTTCCATTTAAATTGTATAAACCGCATTTTAAAACATGCATGCTTTTTTCATTGGTTAACTGAAATAATAACCAACATTGTAGGCAATGAAACATGTCAAATGATTGTTTCTTATAAACCTCATGGCTTTTGAATGATGTTGCAGGGCTGTCAATATCCTAGCCTGGCTTCTTGGCCAGAGCCGCCAGACTCATATTAGTCGGAAAATATTGTGTCCGGGGGAAATGGATCTGACGGATGTTCCGGCCCACACTATGCAGTATGCACTCTCTGCCTTTGGTTGTAACCAGGCTTTTCTCTTTGCACATGAGTAAGGCTGCGAACGAGGCTAGGTTTAACTGCAGTTGAATTAATCATATGGACAACATAAAGACACTAACAACGGTAACCACTAAGCAAAGGCAAATATGTAGTCCTCCCAAAGGCAAAATACACAATTCTTCTGCCAGTGACTGAATTAACAGAGATGCTGCCTGAGGCTTAGGAACATTCATTTTACTCATGCATATTTTTACCACAAATGGTTTCAACATACTTTATACTGTTGTAGCTGTAAATGAGATAATTGTTACTTGTGAATGAATGCATGAAACTATGTCCATAGCAATGGACTGTTAATCATAACACTGGCAATTGAGAACTTGAAATATCAGTGTCATGATTGACTATTAAGAATGAAGCATTCATTAATTTACTATTTTGAAAAACATTTCTGAATAGTTCAACTAGCCGTTCTACGTCGACACGTTGTGAGCTTGTAGACTATTCAAAAATGTATTTCAAAATAGTAAAAAAATGAGTTTAGGGATAGGGGGTTTAGCATGGATGAAAATAGAGCCCTGAGTCTCAAAGTGGGGTCCCAAGGCTCATTGAGGGGGTTCCAACGTGTCTCATGTCTGTTATGGGAGGGGTGAAGAAACACCTTAAAAAAATGAAAATTAATTGAAGCTGTTTCTTCACCCGACAAGACATGAGACAGTCACAGACATGAGACACGTGTTTTATGTGCAGCAGTGTTTTATGGTTTGTCTATTAAAGGAATTCTAAACAATTTGACAAATCTTTTGAAATGTTCTCTAATGGTAGTTCCTGGCACAAAATAATTTGCCATTGGCATAATGGCAATAAAAAATAGCACATCTTCTCACCTTGCTGAATGCTCTGAACTCTCCCCCCAATGCGCTCTGACGCCTCTAGGACTGTGACATCAGAGAAGCCGTGTTCCAGGAGGACCTTGGTTGCAGCCAGACCAGCCAGGCCAGCGCCAATCACCACTATTCGAGGCTGCCGACGAGTGCGTAAGCCGCTACTAAGAGGATCATCAGTACCGTCTGATGAAATTTCACAACTTTGCATGCCGTCCAAGCTCGTCTCCTAGGGGTGCTAGGGGACAGATGAGGGGGAAAAAGAAAATACTCCTGGGTGAGGAACGGTCTAATTCGTCGTATGTTATAGAGTGTAAACCTACAGGATCGAGTGACAGTTGTGATGTATGTTTTGAACGAGAGCTGACTGTCAACACCAAGGTTCCTGGCTGTTGGGACAGACGTTACCAGAGCGTTGTCTATGGAAATAGACAACGCCCTGGATGCATAGGGCATCCAGTCGTGATGAAATAAGGGCATTGATGACTTTATGGAGGTTAGGTGTGGAAAGGATTGGACAGATTATATAGATGTTCTATAGATTTTGCGTAGGTGGAAAAAGCCTGTAAGGCCTGTAAAGGCTTATTCTATAGATGTTGCATAGGTGGAAAATGCCCTGATGTCATGTTAGTATAAACATGTTATTATAAACCCTATGGGGAGTGCCATCTCTGGCACGAACACACAGAATTAAACCATATACTTCACGAACAATTCATTGGTCGGGACTTCTGCCCGCCCATGGCATGATGATCACCCCTCCCCCGGGGTGATAAGCGTTCCCATCATGCCATACGGGTCATTCCGATTGTCTTCTGCTTGCTGAACGCACGTTAAGCGTACCTATTTGTTATTACCTGTTGAAACCGTATCTCACCAAGACGGTCAACCTGGCGGCCATTTCCGCGTACCACGTGGGTGTAGACACGTGGTAGGTAAAAACCTGCTAGTCCGTCGTTTCATGGTGGGCGTTAGGCGAGCCTGTCCAGTTTCCAGGTCTCTGAGTGAAGGAGTTCATAATAACTATAGGTTACTTCAGTAACCCCAGTTATTAAAACGACTGAGCGAGGTGAATCGCCCGACAGACTACCCTTCTGACTTAATTAAGCAGAAGCCAATCTGGTTAACATGGAATGACCCATATGGCATGATGGGAACGCTTATCACCCCGGGGGATGGGTGATCAACATGCCATGGGCGGGCAGAAGTCCCGACCAATGAATTGTTCGTGAAGTATATGGTTTAATTCTGTGTGTTCGTGCCAGAGATGGCACTCCCCATAGGGCGATTCACCTCGCTCAGTCGTTTTAATAACTGGGGTTACTGAAGTAACCTATAGACATCACCGATCACGCTATGTTTAACCACGTTTAACTGGTCAACACTCCACATGTAGACACTTACGCCTAAGAAAACACTAGACACATGGAAGCCCACATGGTATAGAGAGAAAATACACTGGAGTCAAACTGCTTGAAAATAATCTATTCCAAACATCAACTCACAGCTGTGGCTGAGTGTTCTGGTCATTCACATGGTAGTTCTGAAGGAACTCAAGGCGGAGACCCAATTGGGGACTGTCTGCTTTACAAATCTCCACCAGGTGAATTTTTGCGTTCAACCTCGTCTTTGTGGCTGTGTGTATGTGTTTGTGACACTGTTAGTGTATGTAACTAATTTTGCATAATGATCAGCGTCATATTTCTTATAAAGGCTGCCAGCAGGCCAATTCATCAATATTTTCAGAATTGGTCGACAACAACTATATATTTTTTGTGAATTAACAATCAAAGACCAATTGTCCCTCCGGGCAATGCAATACAAGGCTCATCTCAGAAACCTGTCCGTTCAGGCTTATGGAATCTTAGATCTTCAAGCTAACAACACTTTAAGTAGAAAAAACTTTCTGTTTTTCAAATTTGTGACGTATTTTGCGTCACAGCAAGGGCGCTTTTTCCGAAGGAAAGGACGGTGCAATAACAGCATGATATAAAAATAGAAACTGTAAATATCCATCCATCTATCTTCAACCGCTTATCCGTAGTCAGGTCGCGGGGGCAACAGCTCCACCAGAGTGTTCCAGACGTCCCTCTCCAGAGCAACATTAGTGACTTAAATTCCTCCTGGGGGATCCCGAGACGTTCCAAGGCCAGTGAGTCGATGTGTTTCCTCCAACTGCGCCTTGGCCTGCCCCTGGGTCTCCTCCCAGTGGGACGTGCATCGAGGACCTCCCTAGGGAGACGCCCGAGAGGCATCCTAACCAGATGCCCGAACCACCTAAACTGGCCCTTTCCGGGGGAAGAAGCAGCAACTCTACTCCGAGTCTACTCATGTGACTGAACTTCTCACCCTATCTCAAAGGGAGATGCCTGTAGTGCAGTGATACTCAACCTCAGGCCCGCGGGCCACATCAGGCCCGCGGGACCATTATGACTGGCCCACCAATGAAAATCTAAAAAAAAGAAGAAAAAAAAATCTGGAAAATGAAATAAAAATAAATAAATCTGAATGAAGTTATCTTTAATTACATTATTATAAGTAATACTATTAGAGTTGTACTATTACTCGAACGGAAATAAAAGCTTGGGGGGGGGGGGGGGGGGGAGATGCAATGCAAATGAAAGACATATACTGTGTATCCCTATTCCCTGACATAATTTTATAGCTAAACGGACAGAATTCTATTTTATTTGAATGATGAAACCCAGCTGCCATTAATAGTTGGAAATGGAAATTTCGGAAATGGAAATTGCGGAAATTGCGGAAATTGTAATTGCGGAAATTGCGGAAATGGTGGAAATGGAAATTGCGGAAATGGAAATTGCGGAAATTGCGGAAATGGAAAACTCATGTTATGTTATTATGTTATTATAACAGCTACTCATGTTAATTTTGTGCAGTTATGGAAACAGCTCTTTGTGTTTATGCAAGAAAATGTAACACATTTATTTATTTACATATTGTGTGCATGCACATTGTACTTTGATACATTTTGCGAAAATAAAGCAATTGAAAGAGAGAAGTTATCAAGTATCATTAATGTCGTAATTTTATCTACTGGCCCCTGGCCCCTTGCCATTTTTGTAATGTGGCCCACAGGTAAATCTATTTGAGTATCCCTGCTGTAGTGTGTTGGATTACGTATGGAATGGATGCATAGAGAGGAAACAATTGCACGACTGGTGTGCTAGAAGAAGAGACACGGATAAATGACGTGCGCCTTTGGTAATTAGTGTTTTGAGTGTCTAGATTAATTACCTTACCTACATTGTTGAGTGTATGGTGATGGTGTACACAAGATAGATCGCGATCTACCAGTAGATCATATGACATGCCCCTAAATAATATTTAATTTAAATATAAAAAACTATTTTTGGCATCTGCCACTTGAATTAAAGGTGTCTTGATTGATTAATAATAATAATAATAAAACTTTATTTGTATAGCACCTTTCATGACATGAAATGCAGCTCAAAGTGCTTTACAGAACAATGGAGAATAAAAGAAAAGCAAGGCAACGACATTAAAAAACAAGCAGTATTGCAATACAGTGAGGACATGAATAACCAAAACAATTAAAAGCAATGTTGTAGAAGTGGGTCTTGAGCTGAGCTTTAAAAATGTCTACAGATTGACATCAAAAAGTGCACTGCCTGTCATCTCAAATCCACAATACAATATTTTGAGTGTTGCTGTGCACACACACCGGTAGCATTATGAAATACAAAAAGCCCATACCTATTTCATTTCTCCCCCTCTATTTCCCATTCCAAGTGCATTTGTCTTATATGTAATGTCACTTATCTCAGCACCACTATTCTAAAGCCTACATATTTTAAACTATTTTCAGCAATGGTGGGTAGATCTTGTTGAGCTGGTCATTTTGAAAGTAGCTCTCAAGTCAAAAAAGTGTAGCCACCCCTGCTGTACAACAATCAGGGACATGTGTATGCCATGTAATGTGTAAACCAAAAAAGCTACCCAGTAAATATCTCTCTTCTGAGAAGCAGGCCTACAGTGATGCCAGATACATTCAGATGTATTCAGCGATTAACTCAAAACAAAAACTAATCTGTCTGTCTGTACATCTGTAATCTCACATTACAGACGTACAGACAGACAGACAGACAGACAGACAGACGTACAGACAGACAGACAGACAGACAGACGTACAGACAGACAGACAGACAGACAGACAGACAGACAGACAGACAGACAGACAGACAGACAGACAGACAGACAGACAGACAGACAGACAGACGTACAGACGTACAGACGTACAGACGTACAGACGTACAGACGTACAGACAGACAGACAGACAGACAGACAGACAGACAGACAGACAGACAGACAGAGACGTGGTGAATTTATAGATATAGATGACTGAAATCAGTCGTGGCAATTGAGAACTTTAATCCATGAGATTAGGGTAGAAATGCCTCTTTATGGAACAGCAATCACAGCCTCACAGATTGCTCCCTTCGGCATTGTCACTTCTGACCTCTCAGCTGCTTGCATCACATCACATGACCATAGAGTGGTGACCAGAAGAGAAAAGGACCAAACCCCTGTATTCCATACGGCATAATTTTTGAGTGGTGCAACCACTCCTATAGACAGCTAAGTGTTTGGCTGTCTGTCCCTGTGTCCGACTCCGAGCACGAAAATAGCGTTATAGCGTTTGTTCACCACCAAGTGTCACTGTTGCACACAGACACAGACACACACAGGCCAGGGAGGAGAGCTTGTACAGTACAGTACAGTACAGTACAGTACAGTACAGTACAGTACAGTACAGTACAGTACAGTACAGTACAGTACAGTACAGTACAGTACCACTCACTTCAGACGGGTCTGATTTTGTTTTCTCATCATAAATATTTTTTATTCTCTCAACTGTTCATTTGCACAATCTCTCCAGGAATACAGGAACAACATAGTCACTACACAATGGACACCTTATCATCAGCTGCTTGTAATGTATGTGACCTATACGTACATACATCTAACATTATGTACGACACAGATTCATCTTAGCAGTGCAACAGATCACAATTCCAAAGCAATACAGACTGCAGGAATGAAGCACACACAAATGAGTGAATAATGGATGGAGAGAGAAAGAGACAGACACAGAGACCAACAACAATACAAACGTAGAAATATATACACACAGAAACTGCAGAAACATACAGAGTTACTCTGAGGTAAAATGTGTCTGATCACCTCAGACAGACACAGAGACAGCCTGTGCATCTCTCTCTGGCTGTGGCTGCTATTATCTCCTTCTGGTTAATACACTCACCACATGTCACCACACTGGAAAATCCTAAGCGTTAATATAACGCTGAGAGCCCATTTTTTACACTCTCAGGGTTAAATCAACAGTCAGGATTGTGCAGTGCACTCACCCACCACAGATTATTATTGGTGGGCTGGCCTTCTAGCGTGTGTTTGTGTGCACACGTGCCTGTGTGAGGGAGGGCGTTGGAGGTGGGGGGTGACCAAGGCTGACCTAGAAACGGCTGCCCTACAGTACATCCTCCGAGCGTCAAGACAGATCTGAGCAGGAGTGAAATGGACTGATTGTTATTCAGGCCTGCGTAGTACAATCCTCAGTGTAATTTATCCATTTGTAACTGTGCCGTTTGTCTACTACTGTACATTTGTACACTGTTAAACACTAAGGATTTTACTATGTATTAGCTTCCAACATATGGCCTGCTACAGTATTCTTTCTATCCATATTTTGGCCATTTATTTTTCTTCTAATAAATAAATAAAATATCTAAAATATCTGATATACAAGCTGTGACAAACACATTATAAGCTTGTTGTGGATTTTCTTTTTGCTATTAATGTAATATTAGCTATACATTAGTGCTTACGTGGTTAGCCGTTTCGAGATGTTGCTGTCCCGGTTACAAATCTCTTTATAAAACTTGCTGGACTACTTTAGTTTATATATTTACTGCTACACTTGGGCCACTTCAATTATTATCGCCTTTGTTTCCTCAAAAACATCCTCTTTCCACTCAGGCCCCCCCCCCGCAATCTCTCTCCACACGAGCTTTTTAGCATAAATAATCTCTGTCCATACTACAGTATACATGTGACAGCCATCTGACAACGTCCATTAAACAGAACTTGTAGTCTAGTCACACAATGCTTGTACAATCAATAGTCTGTGGAGATAAATAGATAGCTAGATTCAAGTCTCACGTAGCAAGACAATCAGAGATTTCTGCTGCTGCCAATGTGTGTCTATAACTGCTTTGAAAACTAATTCTGATTAGATTTTTACTCTCTCCAAATTCAGTCCACTCAGTTTAACCTCTATATTGAATCAGTAC